>NC_090447.1:926237287-926540318 GCF_031143425.1 Pleurodeles waltl
TGTTTGTCTTCACTGGTTCTGGAGGGGGCTTTGTGCCCAGAGTGCTTCATCCTGCCAAGGACTGAGGTAGTGGATGTGATACTCCACTGGTTCTGGAGGGGGCTTTGTGCCCTGAGTGCTTCATCCTGCTTGTGATGGACTTAGTAGCGCAACGTGCCCTTGGCGCTCAAGGGCCAGCGGTGCTTGTTGCGGCGGTGTCATTGACAGCAGTGCTTGTTGCGGCGGTGCCCTGTTCAGCGGTGCTTGTGGCGGCGGTGCCCTGTTCAGCGGTGCTTGTGGCGGCGGTGCCCTGTTCAGCGGTGCTTGTGGCCTTGGTGCCCTGTTCAGCGGTACTTTTGGCGGAGGGGTCCTTTGCAGTGACTCAGCTGCTGGCAGTCCTGTCTGGGCTAGCGGGGCTGATCCTGGCGGTCCTTCATGGCCCAGCGGGGCTGGTGCTGGCGGTCCTGTCTGCGCCCCGGGGCTGGTGCTGCCGGTCCTGTCCTGGGCAGCAGGGCTGGTGCTGGCGGTGGCCTCCTGGGCAGCGGGGATGATGGCGGTGGCCTCCTGGGCAGCGGGGATGATGGCGGTGGCCTCCTGGGCAGCAGGGCTGGTGCTGGCCTCCTGGGCAGTGGGGATGATGGCGGTGGCCTCCTGGGTAGCGGGAATGATGGCGGTGGCCTCCTGGGCAGCGGGGATGATGTTGGTGGCCTCCTCGGCAGCAGGGCTGGTGCTGGTGGTGGCTTCCTGAGCAGTGGGGATGATGGCGATGGCCTCCTGGCGATGGCGGCATCCTCCGGTGTACAGACCGCTGGTGGACCTGTCAACAATGGAGGAAAGACATGGGATCATCACCTACAGGCTTGATTGCGCCACAATCCTGGAACTGTGTGCCCAGTTGGAGCCAGACCTGATGTCAGCTATCCGCCATCCCACAGGAATCCCCCTCAAGTGCAGGTGCTGTCAGTTCTCCATTTCCTTGCAAGTGGGTCATTTCAAACAACAGTGGCCATAGCATCAGGGATGTCCCAGCCAATATTTTCCAACGTGTTGTCCAGAGTGTTGTCTGCCCTGCTGAGACACATGCGGAGCTACATCGTTTTCTCTCAGATGGAGGTTTTGCCTACAGTGAAAGGTGACTTCTATGCCCTGGGACATATCCCCAACATCATAGGAGCCATTGATGGGACACATGTGGCTTTGGTACCCCCCCGCAGGAGTGAACAGGTGTACCAAAACCGGAAGAGTTATCATTCCATGAATGTGCAGATGGTGTGTTTGGCAGACCAGTACATCTCCCATGTGAATGCCAAATTCCCTGGCTCAGTGCATGACGCTTACATCTTGAGAAATAGCAGCATCCCTTATGTGATGGGTCAACTCCTGAGGCACCGTGTGTGGCTATTAGGTGAGCACCTGGAAGCAAGTCAGTGGGAATGGTTTAGTGGGTCTGGGGATATCCCTACAGGTTAGTGTGTGTCTGACAGTTGTCCCTCGCTATTTACAGGTGACTCTGGTTAGCCCAACCTGTCATGGCTACTGACCCCAGTTAGGAATCCCAGGACAAGGGCAGAGGAACGCTACAATGAGGCCCATGGGCGAACTCGGCGGATAATAGAGCGGACCTTCGGCCTCCTGAAGGCCAGGTTCAGGTGCCTACATATGACAGGTGGATCCCTATTCAACTCACCAAAGAAGGTGTGCCAGATCATCGTGGCCTGCTGTATGCTTCACAACTTAGCTTTGCGACCACAGGTGCCTTTTCTGCAGGAGGATGGTCCAGATGGCGGTGTTGTTGCAGCTGTGGAGCCTGTGAACAGTGAAGACGAGGAAGCAGAAGAAGAGGACATCGACAACAGGGACTCGGTGATCCTGCAATATTTCCAGTGAGACACAGGTAAGAATACAAACCTGCCTACTACATGTACTTTAACACTACTACCTCTCTACTCTCTGTCGTTTTCACCCAGTGTATGGTCACTGAGTTGTCACTTTCCCTTTCGATTTCACAGATGTGGGTCCCACTGTGTGACATCTGCTTTGTTTCCTCATGGACTAGAGCTGTGTGACATAGGTATGTTGACATTACATTTGAAAGAGCATTTTGCCACTGTAATTGCTAATACACTATTTTGAAATCACAGACTGACTCCAGATTGTTTTGTGGTTCAAGGGTGTTTATTTAAGTGCTCAATATTGGAGGGGGTTGTAAAATGGTGAGGGGTGGTGGTGGAGGAATGTCCATGGCAGAGTCCAGTCTATTAGTCTCACAGGTGCATTGCCCAAATGGGCATAGGAAGTGGAGCTGGGGCACTTTGAGGATGGACAGGGTGACAAAGTGGGACAGAAGGGTGACATTCAGGGTGGTCTCATTTCTTGGCGGGGGTCTTGGCATTGTTCTCTGTCTTTGTCCTGGATCTCAGGGACCGTTTGCGGGGTGGTTCTCCCTCTGCAGGTGGTGGGGTGCTGGTGTGGTGGTCCTGTGGCGGTGCCTCCTGCCCACAAGCACCGGCGGAGGTGGTGGGCAGTTCATCGTCCAGGCTAGTGTCAGGGGCCCCTTGTTGTGCCGCGGTGTCCCTCCTGGTGTTGAGTACTTCCTTCAGCACCCCTACGATGGTGCCCAGGGTGGAATTGATGGATCTGAGTTCCTCCCAGAAGCCCAAATACTGTTCCTCCTGCAGGCGGTGAGTCTCCTGAAACTTGGCCAACATCGTTGCCATCGTCTCCTGGGAGTGGTGGTAGGCTCCCATGATGTTGGAGAGGGCCTCATGGAGAGTGGGTTCCCTTGGCCTGTCCGCCCCCTGTCGCACAGCAGCCCTCCCAGTTCCCCTGTTTCCCTGGGCCTCTGTCCCCTGAACCGTGTGCCCACTACCACTGCCCCCAGGTCCCTGTCGTTCTTGGGGTGGTGGGTTAGCCTGGGTTACATGTAGTGGTGGACACACTGCTGATTGACGTGTCCTAGAGACAGAGGTATGGGCCAGCTGGGTGGGTCCTGTGCTGGTGTTTCCAGAAGGGGGAAGCTATGTGATGGCCTGTGACTGTGTGAGGGGAACCGACATTCCCGAGGTCCCCAATGGGCCGGGCTGGTCATCTAGATCCAGTTGGACAGAGCTGCTGTCATCACTATGGACCTCTTCTGTTGGTGGTGTGGACATGTGTGGACCCTCCTGTCCGGTGACGTTGGGTAGGGTTCCTGCAGGGGTATAAAAGGATGTTTATTAAATCTGTGTGTGTAATGGTGTGCAATGGGTGGGTGACCGTGTACCCCAGTGCTAGCATTCCTGTGTGGGACCTTGTGTGATGATGGTTTAGGGGTGTGTATGGGTATGTGCAGTGGCCATGCTTTGGTGATGGGTGTCCATGCTTTGTTGTTGCATGCAGGGCTTGGTGTTAGGATGTGTGGTTTGTGATGTTGGGACATTTGTGAGGAGTTGGAGTGATGGGGGTGAGGGTGAGGGTGGAGGTATGTGATAGCATGCAAGTAGGGTGGGGGATGTAATAGATTTGACTCACCAGAGTCCATTCCTCCATCTACTCCTGCGAGGCCCTCAGGATGCAGAATCGCCAAGACTTGCTCCTCCCATGTTGTTAGTTGTGGGGGAGGAAGTGGGGGTCCGCCGCTGTGGTGTCTTGAGACCACGGAACGCACCTTCCCCCGTAGGTCGTTTCGCCTCTTCCTGATGTCATCCCTATTTCTTGGGTGCTGTCCCACTGCGTTGACCCTGTCCACTATTCTGCGCCATAGCTCCATCTTCCTTGCTATCCAGGTGTGCTGCACCTGTGATCCGAATAGCTGTGGCTCTACCCGGACAATTTCCTCCACCATGACCCTGATCTCCTCCTCAGAGAACCTGGGGTGTCTTTGCCGTGCCATGGGGTGGTGTGGGTGATGAGTGTGGGGCGGTGTGTATAGTGATAAGTGTGGTGATATTTAGTGGTGTGTTGTGTGAACTGCGTGGAAGTTCTGTCGGTGATGGTATTGTGTGCTTGTGGATGCTTGGTAGTTGTTTGTGGTGTCTCTCTCTGGCCTTCTCATGGTAATTCTGGTCGTAGGGGTTTGTGGGTGATGTGGGTGTGTGTTTTATATTGTATTTAGTGTGTGGGAGTGGTGTGTGTATGTGTATCAGGTGTGTGTATTTCGATTTGTCCAATGTGGCTGTGTTTTGTAGATGTGTGTGTATGTTGAGCGCGGCGGAGTGTTCCGCCAATGGAATACCGTGGTTGAAAGACCGCCGCGTGGATTCGTGGGTCGTGATAGTGTGGGCGTATTTCTGTTGGCGTGACGGTGGAGGTTTTGTTTTTGCCAGTTTATCACTGACCTTTGGTGTGGCGGACTTGTGTGGGTGTCTGAATTTTGGCGGATTCCGAGCTGTGGGTCATAATAGCTGTGGCGGATTTCCGCGGCCGTGGCGGTGTGTTGGCGGTTTTCTTCATGGCGGTAAGCGGCTTTTACCGCAAATGTTGTAATGACCTCCTATGTTTCTAATGGGCCAACACCTGTCCCTGTCCACACGAATGATACAGGACCTGCCCTGAAAGGAAATAATGCATGCAAACATGACTTCCAGGGGGCCACTTCTGATATTGACTGACTACGTCTATCTGGGTCCCACAATATCAATATTAGTTCTGGTCCATCTGCTTTATCATATTCCAAAAATCTCCCATTTCCAAGAGTCGCTCCTCTATGGAAATTGCAATCTGACTCTATTGACATCTCTAAAACCATACTCTTTACTGAGCATATTAATAGTTCTTACTCAGTTGATACCTTTTACAATTTTAATTGTTCTACTGCTCATTTAATTGCGAAGTTCTTGTCCTGGAACGTGGCTGGTATTAACAGCAAACTAGCTGATATTGATTGGGGGGCATATGTTGATAATTTCAACATCTGTATGTTTCAGGAAACATGGGCTACTCATAGTATGCATAGGCAGGGGTTCTGTTCTTTTTTTGAAAAGCCATGCTGTCTCCTGCTGGTAGAGCATCAGGGGGCCTCTGTACTTGGGTCAAAATGACAGAGGTGGGTGGAGTAAAGGAGCTACATGTAGATTCCCCTGACATTTTGGCAATAGTTATACAGCCACACCCGTGTCCCCCTGTTTTGTGTATAAATATTTATAATAGACCGGGCTTTCTGAATCAGCTGTCCGCCACCATTGAGCTTTTGAATACTATAATAATGGATCTTCATCTAAAGTATCACATTATCATAGCTGGGGTTTTTAATGCGCCAATTAAGCCCAATTCTGCATTCATCGAGGCCATGCAGACTGAAGACGATATATGGAATATCCCTTCTCACTCACTCCAGCCAAATACATCTGAAGTTGGCATTAGGGCCCTGCAGATAATAGACCCTATGATACTCCATGGACTTCACCCTGGTAATGGACGCTTTCCAGCCGACAGTCCTGCCAGACCAACTTTTTTCAGGGGGTCATATAGCAGCACCCTGGACTTTGTTCTTTTTTACTTAAGGGTCTGGCACTACATAAAAGACGTGACAGTGGGCAACCAGTACACTAGTGACCATGCTCCTCTTCAAATCGTATATGATAGTCAACTTCTATTAGGAGCTGTGTCTTCTCCTGAGTTTGTATCTACTGGTGTCCTGAAGATGTCTAGCAATAAGCATGCGATTAGATGGGACTCTTTTCAGAATTCCAATAAATTATGGGGCAAACTATGTGCTATAGTTTCCAGCCATCAGCTTTTTGATGACCATCTCACACTTACCTCAGTCGAGGTTATGTCCTCCCATTTGGATCTTTTTGCCACCCTTAAAAACTTGTTTTTTAAATCTGTCAGGGTAACAGCCCATCTCCCCTCCCACCCTAGTAACAAGTGGTTTGATAAGAGATGTAGAGAGGCCAAAAGCACCCTGATCGAAGCGTTAAGATCAAAAGTCAGAGAAGAAATTGTTAATGCGAGACAAAACTATGTCTCCATATGCAAGTTGTGTAAAATTGAACATGAAGAGATGTCATGGAGCGAATTGGCCCAGGCCGCAAGGGCCCCTGACCATAAACGCTTCTGGCTTTTGGTCACTCGCAGCGATCAAAATCAAGTATCCAAGCCAGAGTGCTACGTTGCCCCTGAAGTTTGGCTTATCCACTTCAGGGAACTGTATGGCTTCTCACCTGACTGCGGTTTTACAAGCCCTGGGGAGATGACATCTTTACAGTTGCCAATGACTACTTTGTTTTTTTCTCATTAAAAGAAACTGAGCTTGCCATCACTGCCCAAAAATCAGGGAAAGCCCCAGGGCCAGATGGCATTCCCTCGGACATGTATAAAGCAGATTTAAATATTTGGAGTCAGTACGTAAATAGGATCTCTAATGCTGTTTTGATAAACAGATCTTATCCCGAGTCATGGTAAGAGGCAATTATTGTGCCCATACATAAGAAAGGGGAGAGGGGCTCACCAGGGAACTACAGACCTATCAGCCTCTTAGATAACTTACAGAAAATATCTGTTACCAGTTACTAAGTAGGCTAAAAAAATGGATAGCGGATAATCAAGTACTCAGCCATCTCCAGGCGGGGATTAGAGATAAAGTTAGTACAATTGACCAGGTTTTTCGTTTTCTTTCTATTAAATGGAAAAGAGTTGACGTGGATTCAGGCCACCTTTTTGTGACATTTGTAGATTTGAAATCTGCCTTCGATCTTATTCCACGCCAAAAGCTGTAGGAAGTTATGAGTAGTGTGGGGGTTCCACGCCCCATGTTAGATATAATTAGAAATCTTTATACTGGTAATTGTGCTAGAATCTGATGGGGCCCGAAAGGCGAGCTAACATCGGAGTTCCCCACAAACCGTGGCGTGAGACAGGGCTGTGTACTTGCTCCCACATTATTTCTCTTATTCATTAATGCATGCATCCCCTATCTTATGGAATGTTATAGCGATGCCCCCAGATTGGGAGGGCAGAAGATCCCATGCCTCCTATTTGCTGATGACACCTTGTTAATATCTCAAACGGCTACTGGACTCTCTAGCTTGCTCATGAGTTTTGTGGCCTATTTCAAAGATCATGGCTTAGAAATCAATTCAACAAAAACTAAATACATGGTGTTTGGGGACAAAAAGCAACAGATGAGGAGACCCATTCGTCTGGAGGGTGTCTCATTGGAAAGAGTGGGTCCCTTCGAATATTTAGGACTAAAACTGGAAGATTCACACAAATGGCATGCTCATCTCCAGAAATCAGCAATGTGTTTGAAACAAAGGGCGGTGGCATTGTGAGATTTGCAGCCAGATCCCCCAGATTTGCCAAAACACCCACTCTAGAAATATATAAATCTCAAGCAAGGGGGGGGGCTTATATGGAGCTGAGCTGTGGGGCCATTGCAACCTGGAGGATTTGGTAAGGGTGGAAGATTCTTTCTTAAAGATGTTGTTAAGAGTTCCTCTTAGCACCCCATCCTTGCCAATCCGAATGGATTTAAATCTTTTTCCAATTAGCCAGATCGCCGCCCTAAGGCCATTGTTGTTTTGGATCCGACTTTGGTCATTAGATTCTCTCATTCCATATAGACTTGGGCTGATCAACCTGGTGAGCACCAATTCTACTACAAAAATCAAGTGGTGCACTTATGTAGAGCAGACCTTTTCTTCTCTTGGTCTGGGGAATTATTGGAAGGACCCTTCTTCTATTCCATAAAATGCTATTCAGATATTGAAGGATGCATTTTGGCTTAATGTCAAAACTTCGCATTTGGTAGAAGTCTCTTCTTCTACTATGACCAGCAGTTTTTTACAAATCAAATGCCACTATGAGTTTGTATGAGTTTGAGCACTTTATGGATACATTACTTTCTCCACTTGTACGTGCTCTGTATATCAGATTAAGAATAGGGTCTCTTCCTTTGTGTACCCTAACCTATAAATTGTCTAACACAACCAATAAGTCCAAGTCATGCCCAATGGGTTGTGAGAACGAAGAATCTATGATTCACGTCCTCTTCCAATGCCCTGCATATTCCAAACAGAGGGCTCTCTGGATCATCCCTTTATGTAAACGAATGGGCTTTAGGAATCGTTTACCGGCCTTGAGGATATTCAAGTCGGATCCATCTGTGCTATTGGCGTGCTCCTTGGCAAATTTTTTTGAATCCATTTGGCATTTTAGACTCGGAATTCTAAAAAAAAAAATTTAGCCATAGATATCAGCAGCAGGCGACGCAGTTTATAGTTGTGAAATATAGCGCATCGTTAGCATTATATCTTAGACAATGCACAATGGATATTGCATGTCCCCACTATATTTGTATATTTATGTACATTTTTAGGCATTGGACTTTGCTTTTTTAAGTTTTTAGGATTTTAGAGCATTATTTCACATTTTAATGATTTTATGTCATATTTCTATTTTCTCAAATGTTTGTATTGTGATTATATGGTATATTTCTACTGAAATAAAGTGATGATGATGATGACTTGATGATCACTTGTATTAATCCTAGCTTAGGAAGGTACAATGGTTTGGTATGATATCAACCTTTTTGTATATTTCTTCCATGTAGGAGACTCAGCGTATCTTAATAGACCATGGCACTGCTAAGGAATCCAACAGCGCCTGGGGAAGTCTGCTTCAATGAAGCCCATGGAAGAATACGGAGGCAGCATTTTGGGCTGCTGAAGGTCAGATTTAGATGTCTAGACAAGCCCTTCTTCTACTCACTTCATAAAGTGTGCAAATCACAGTGGCCTGCTGCATGTTGCACAAAATCACCCTGCGATAGAACATCCCAATCATCACTCAGGATGGAGACCATGAAGAGCCACTAGGTAAGGACGCTGAAATGCCCAAAGAAGATGAAAGTGGTGAAGAAGAAGGAACAGATGTACGTCAATAAGATACTGACCACTTCTACACCTGAGTGTAAGTGCACCTTTACATATTGGAACCTCCAATGTCAGAACAGCTTGTGACATACTAAACATATCAGTCTGTGATGCTAATGCAGTGGTAATGGTCAGTTAAGAAAAGTCCAAGGCAAAGATGTTTATTGATCAATGTTTCCATTTATTGACTACTGTGTTTTTTATTTGCTTGTGCTCCAAACTTATCACTTGCGTCAATTTTGTCATATGCAATCATTAATTTTCTCTTGTCATTCTGTTTTAGGGTCCTTCACCATGTCATCTTCATTGGTACCTGTCAAAGTTGTGTCATTTACTGAGATATTTTGCTGTTTGGAAGCACAAAGGGAACATGGGTTGATCCAAGTACAGACACCCACTCTGGATGTACAGATCATATACAGAGGCAACTTGCACAGTGATTAAATGGAAGTTCTTGAGATTGCATCAGGCCTCTTTTCTGTTGCATGTTGTCACCAAGTCCAGTATGTACTGCTTAACATGCTCTAACCACATGTATATGTCAAGCCGTAGATTAGCAATCTCCCTACACATTGGCTAAATCATCAATTTGTGATCAGTGTATGAAGCTATTGATGTGTCTCATCATAATAGCAAGAATATTTTGTAGCACGCCACTTAAAGGTAGTTGTGACATGCCTCCAGATACAGGCACAGTGTACGGCAGTGGTGCTTTGGCCTCAAATTTTGTAACTGCCATGCTGTATACTATTAGTGTTATTGATGTGGAATTCCTGTTGTGAGGGCAGGATGTCTGGCCCCGGCTGATGACATGAATCAATGATATTTAGCTTAGTTATTTTAGATTTTGGAAAATGCCATTTCTTCCACGGTGTCAAGGTCATGGAATGTCAACCTCTAAATGGCACAGTCTTTTGGGGTTATGAATGGTTTGTGAAAATCAGCTCAGATGTTGACAAAGACTTGTTACCTACACATGTCTGACTCCAATACATTGTGATTTTAATTTGTTATGTTTGAATGAAATGGGTAAAGCATTACCTCTTTGTCATATCTAAGTTTTCTTTGCAACTAATTGTTCAATAGATTTGACAAAATGATGGTGGAAAAAAGACAATAAAAATACCACAATAAAAACAGTCTTGGAGTATGTGTCATTATCGTTTATTTACATGACACAAAGGAAATTAAAAGTGTTTCAAATAATGAGTAAAACCAAAAAAAGAGTCAATCATTGTGGATGAAAATATAGTAGTAGAGGCAGCAAAATTGTTCGTAGTCCAATGTACAAAATACAACTGTCCACAAAATAGGTAAACATGTCGCTTAAATAGTCCACACACTGAATGTTAGACACACACTGGAGGAAATCAGGATCTGCTTCTCTTACAGGTGGTGGTGGGGGTCTTGCCATCCTGTCCTGGTGGTCCAGATCACCGATCCCTTCAAGGAGAGGGTGGGGAGGGGCATAGGTACAGGGACTGGGTTGGGGGAGCAAGCACCTCTTGTGGCAAGACCTCTCTGTCTGTGGCTGACGCTGGTTTATTTGGTACAGATGTAGAAGGACCACAGACAGGGGCAAGTGGTACTGGAAAAACCCTGCACATATGGTGAAAATGTCAAAAACTACCCCAGTCAGGAAGTCCATTTTTGTCATTGTTGTTGTGGAATTCAAAAATGAGCTCCCTCTGTATCTCCTTAATCTGCCAGATCTTGGTTATGACCTGGCCCATCACATCTCAGGACTCTTGTACCGCTCCCAGTACTTGGTCAGTGGTAGTCTGGGTCAGAGTGATGCCAGTTACCTCACTTTTCTGGCCCACAGACTCCTTCCCATGACCCCTATGCCCACTCCCTTATGCCCTGGAGGCAGTGTGCCTCATCACACTAGTTCCTGGCACAACTGGATGTGGTGTCTCTACAGCAGCCAGGACTGAGACAAGTGATTGGTGTTGTGTTCCCCTGGATACAGGAAGAGGAGGTATCCTGATGCTAAGATGTGGTTGCAGCTGGGGTGGGAGGTGTAGGTGTGGGATGAGTGAGACTCACTTGAGTTGTCTGCCCAGACAGATCAGATGGGTCAGCCTGCTCTCGATTATCAAGACACACAGGAGTGGAGTCTTCCCTGAAGGCTTGACACTGATGTGGAGTGGAGGTGTTTTGGGTAGCAGACTGTGGTACACTCTCCCAGGGTATTGGACCTGAAAAGAATGCAGACAATATGAAATCGTAATCTAGTTTGTACCTCAAATGTGTGTTCAGCGACAAATGAGGCAACCTAAAATTAAAATTAAAATTGATGGAATGATTAGGCCTTTGTGTGATTATCATTATTTTCCACATGCAGTCTGATTTACACAGATGCAAACTCCAGTAATGATGATGTAGAGGTGTCCTAAAATGGAAAATGTTATTTATGAAGTGTACATTACATCTACCCGACATTCAACCTAATACAGTAGTGAGGAGTTTTGAGTACTAAACCATTCCAAGGCCTGCCAGGCTAAAAAAAGTAGACAAAAAGTAGTACAACATAATGGATTTTATGGCATTGGCCATCATATAGGCACTGCAAAATAACTTGTGTGTGATACTAATTCTATTCAATATGCCACATAACACGGTACCAAATCATGGATGCAACAGACTATGAATTATGTCAGCAATTACATAAATGCAATGTAGCTATGAGAAGTTATCATCATGCTTTATCAACACAACAACTGACATTTCCATACAAAGCATGACATGGTTACTGACAATCGCACAACTTTCTGACATGTGTGCACATATGAAAGTAAAGGGAGGTAGAGCAACATTACACAGCACTTTTGTTTTGCAGATACAGAAGCAGGGCATCATGGTAGTTGGAATCATCTGTTAACACTGTTCACAATGCTTGTGAAAAAGTGAGTTACAAAAACCTGTTTCAATGACAATGGTTGAGATGAACACACATTTACAACATGTACACACATATGTTTAGATTGTGAATAGGGGAAAATGCCGTTTACAAGCACTAAACCCTCATGTGCCAATTGATGGAGTTTTGGACCTGTTTTCTAGAGAATGAGGACATACATAGAGGTAAAACAAAGGACTAAGCAAATGCAAGTGCTAATGCATGGGGAACAACACACAATGTGACAAAATGTATTGCTCATCTTTAAAAAGAGAGATAATACCATGATGCTAGTAATTGGGATATGAAGAGATATTTTTGGGACTCAAATTTGTATATATCTATATTCTGATAAGGGTGTTGAAACATTCTAACCGGCTGACTTAAGGGCACAAACTCCATTTGTGATTGTTGAAACATTGCTAAGTGCAACTTACCAGTCTCCACCCCACCGGGGATTCCAATAAAGCCTTAAGGATGTAGGATCTGCAAGACTTTCTCCTCCCAATGAAAGAATTGTAAGGCAGCTGGGAGAAACACCTCGAGTCCTCTTGGCCTCTAGATGATGATTGGAGGCAGTGAAAGCACTCTCCCCTACAGGTCACTCCACCTCTTCCTAATTTCTTCCTGTGTGCTCAGATTGTTAGCTTCAACATTCACTCTGTCCACTATGTTGGTCCATATCTGCCTTTTCTGCGATATGGTTGTATTTTGTACTTGTGCTCCAATCAATTGTGGCTCTACTCTAAGAATTTCATTCACCATTCCCGACAATTCTCCGTCTGTGAAACATGGATTCCTTCTCCCTGCCATAGTGAATTAGTGAAACACAAATCTAGTGCCCAAATGGTTAAGGAAAATCAAAAAAAGAAAAAGTAACAAAAAGCACAGAGGGAAATAAACACAGAAAAAAAACCTGGCTCCAGAGTGGCAGTTCCTGAATCAAAATGTTGTTTTGCACGGTAATGGCAAAGGATCATGGTCTAAAATGTAGTGTGTTTTGCAGGTGTTCACAATTGTCAATATACAACAAGTGTGGTCTGCTAGCATCCAATCAATATCCACAGCCATAGTACAATATTAAACGGGTCCCACCACGGCGCACTGCCACTGTCATGAGTCACTGATATTACACTGCAAGCGTAGCTGTGTTATCTACATATGATCAACGCAATCCTGTAGTCAGGACGGTGACGGTATGCCAGTCACCAGCATTAAAGTCTTCTGCTTCTGATGGGAGATGCAGCTGATTTGACGGAGTAGACTCCGTTAATGCAGTCATGACCGAGCTGCCATAGATCTAAATATAGTGGGTGGCCCACTGTTAGCTTGATGGAGTACTTGTGACCACCGCTGCGGTGGATTCGCGATAATACCTTCAAAATCTAAATCAGGTCCTATATTGTTATTGTTTTGTGGTGTTCCTAACCATCAAAAGAGGGAGGTTGTGAACGCTTTCATTAAAATGTAAAAATCAATACACAATTAATCTGAATGAGTGGAAAATAGGCTTAACCAAAGCCATCTTTTCGAAACCGTACGTTAATTTTAAACTTTGCATGACCTATGTTGCTTAAGTTGCTCAACTGCTCACGTTAACTCATTCTTCAAACCTCTGCTCAACATAAGTGTTTCTGTCCTAACCTTTGTATGGCCTATGCATGATCTAATATTCTTCCTGTAATAACAAAGACTACAGCATTACAATATTCTTTTCTATCTTATCGAACTGCTTCGGAATTTGTGAATTTGTTAACCTGATCTATAAAATTGCATCTTTATGAATAGACTCATAGTGTGGAAATGCATGAAAAGGCTATGATGAGAGTAAATGGACTTGAAAAATTTACACAAGTATTTTGCCTAATAGAGAGAAAAGGTGGTGAGAAAATGTATGCATGCTGCAAATCCATCCACAATACTGAAATATTCTTTGTTTATGAAAAAGCTACATCTACTAAATGCCTACCGATATCACAGAGAAACAGAACATGAAAAATGTATATTGTATTGAATATGTTTCTTTACAAATTGTTATAAAAGTGCCTGAGGGAAATAGTTAAGACAGCTGCTATGGGAGCCTTTTTCAGAGTAGCAGAACAGCAGAGAAGCAGAGACTATTGAATTGCTAGGAGGATGAGTGAGTTAGTGAGAGAGAGAGAGAGAGAGAGAGAGAGATAGAGAAAAAAAGAGATATTATAGACAATAACTATTTTTAGTTTCTTTCAAGAAATATCATTTTTAGACTTTCTATTCAGCTTGATAGACTGTGTCTAGAAAAGCCTGTTGCTGAATTTTCTATGAGTATTGATAGTTTACAGACTAGACTGATTGTTAGGATGGGGATAGTTTTCAGGGCACACTCTATGCAATGTTCTATAAAACCTATTTGACTAATAAAACAAGGCAAATTCTATTCTTTTAAATATAATTTAAAACTACAATTTAAACTCTCATCATTGACTCCTACGGAGATAAAATGCACTCATACTAAAAGTTAGTGTTGCAGCTAGTAACTCTAATTACCATTCCCAAGGGCTTTTCCTTGAAGGGCCCAAAGGAGTGTGAGGTATTTAATTAATTTAGTACTTTGCGCTGCCCCAAATATGAAGTTACAACTCCACTTATCTTTACAAGAGATAAGTAGGATTTATTTTCTGATATATATTTTTTTTAATGAATTTAATTGTTTCAGCTACAAGCCTTACAATTTTATAGAAAGTGTTAACCACATACATTAAAACTTAGTTACACATAAAACCATCAGTCATAATTTAAAAACCTAATAGCAACAATCAACTCCGACCAAGCTAGTTTATTACTCATAAGAGAACGACTTACACATATACAATTAAATAAATAAATAAATAAATAAATACCGCCCCCCCATGCATATCTAAAAAAGGAGCAAACCCCTTTAGTACCAAACCTTTACAAGGGGGCCCCAGGAAAGTGCTTGTGCTCATAGCAATTGATGTTGGCAGCAATAATTTTGTTGCCACATGGCTTTAGAGGAGGTAAAGAGTGTCTCTTTTATGCAGGAGAGAGCCGTAATTCCTTCTCACTAATGGCAGCTAGGGCCTTGTAAGAGCTTAGGGGTCAGTCTGCCCTAATTGAGTCAGTAGCTCCCTCAGCCAGGGCCGGGCACTAATATTGCTATGTGTTTGCTAATATTGCCTGGCCTTGTACAAAGCGCTAGTGCAGTTTTACTACAACTTGCTCCACTAGACTTAAAAAGTCAACAATTTTCTTGGAAAACAAAGAAAAATGGGTCACATTGTCTACCTCCTCAGGAGTGCAACTACAGTACTCCAGTCCTGCTACCAATCTATGGGTACGGACCAAATAGCATCTTAGGGGCAGAACACCCAACCTGTATTTCATGTATAGAGACTGCTTCAATTCAGGGTATAGCAAATCCAGATACTCGGAGGGGCCAGTTCATAGACATTATTAAAATAGTAACTTGTGACTGAATCGGACCTAAGTTCCTGACAAACCTTCATCTTGTTAAATTCCCAATACCGATCTTTTACCTGGCCCACCGTGTCCTTGTTAACTCTGCCCGGATCCACCCGGAGAGCCTTTAGCCGGAGGTTTCCTAGGGTCTCTTTGACATGAGCTCCCCAGGAATGGCACCCCGCTCCACCAGTCGCAGTGGCATCTTTAAGGGTTTCTAAGAACACTACTGCCCTGGGATTGCGGACTAGCCTCACCCAGTACAACATTGGCCTGCTAATTCTGATATTAAAAGAGAGCCTTCAAGGGGGTTCCTGGCCCTAGACCCAATAAGGTTGTCAGAAAGTTGTTCTCAGCTACCTGCAGTACACTAGTATTTGCATATCCCCAGAGCTTTGCTCCATAGAGTGCTGCAGCCACTGCTTTTCAGGCATATATTTCAGTATAATGCTGACGTTTCTAGCTCCAGCCGTATACTTAAACTTCAGTATGGCCCTAGCTACTTGTTTGAGTTCTATTGATGCCTCCCGAACTGGGCAGTCCCAGTTTAAAATATCTGAAAACTGCACACCTAAATAATCAACGTGCTTGGTAACTTCACTTGGTACATGATTAATCACTAGTTTTTGTCGAAGGCTGGGAGAGGGCCACAGAGTCATCCCCATGGTCTTCATACAATTAAAGGTTAATGATTTATTCTCACAATATTTAACAAAGTGGGTGAGCAGCCTGTGGCCGCATTTTTAGTGAGCAGCATAAGTACTGCATTGTCTGCAAATAGTAATATTGGAACACTCCTACCAGCTACAACAGGACATCTAGCTGCTCCACTAGGAGGTAGTAGACCACATCATTCATAAAAATGCTGAAGAGTAAGGGTGTCAGAATGCAGCCTTGCCGGATGCCCTTTTGTACCTGGAAAAGATCTGTACACTCCCCGCCCATCCTATATCTCACTCTGGTCGTATTGTCTAAGTGCAGAACCATTACAGCTTTCACTTGGGAGGCATCAACCCCTAAGTGCATCAATGACCTCCATAATTTGCCCCTGTCCACTGAATCAAAGGCAGCTTTCAAGTCTATAAAGACAAAATACAGTGAGGACCTCCTGATTACTGTAAATTTATATGAAATCCGGTAAAGGTGGATGATCTGAATGATAGTTCCCACCCGAGACCGAAAGCCAGCTTGCACGTCTGTTATTACACCCTGAGCATCTGCCCACCCCTGAAGGTGGTCGAGCAGAACTTTCACTAGAACCTTCCTGGCTAAGTCTAGAAGGGAGATCAGCCGATATTTAGCGAGGCAGCCTCGATCGCCCTTCTTATAGATCAGGAAAATAATGGCAGGGCGCCAGGACTGCGGAGTGCCAGGACTGTGGAGCTGTGTTCCGCTTAAGGGCTGCATTAAACACCTTAGTGAAGATTTTAGTCCCTCTTCATTGCTCCCAGTGCTCTGAGTACTTCCAGGATTAAGATTCCTATTTCGCAAGGGGTGGTGGAAAGGACGTCTCACATCTGCCTAGAGGACAGGGAATCAGCTGCGGAGGTACTATATAGTATACTAAAATGATGGACCCAGGAATTTGAGCATATGCAAGTTTCTACAACATTTGCTGCCCCCTTCCCTACTCTAGCTATCAGTTCCCATACTTTTTTACAGTTATGGTTAGCCGCGGTTTCTCTGAGTTCAGCCCACAGTGTCTTTTGGTACAACCATTTTTTAGTCACCAATAGGCACTTATAATCTCTTCTGTGTTCTCTAAATTTCTTTTCACTGGTAGAGCTATCAAGGTGCCGGAATAGGGCACGTGAAAGGTTTATTTTTGCCCTTGTGCACTCCTTATCAAACCAGCCTTTACATCCTCACTGTCCTTTTCTGCTGTTACCAGCTAACTTAGATGTTGCAGGTTTAGACCACAGGGCCTTCAACTCCCCTATCGTTGTGTCATAGGCAGCTAATATCAAGGGGCTGCCATTGGTCAGACTTGGATTCAAGTTGTGGGAATCCATGCCTGTACTTCTCACCATCTCACCGTATTCTCCTTCTGCAATTGGACGTTGCAATCTCCCTCTCATATAACCCCGGGCCTGCCTTATTGAATTTTCTATCCCCAGAGTGTTCGTCCTCATATTGAGGGCAAGTTGGTTGTGATCACTTTCGGCTCTACTGACAAAGCCATATTGAGGATGGATGCCTATGCTTCCACATTGACAATAACATAATCAATGACGGAGGAGGATCTACCATTATCAAAGGTTCCTTTGACAGTACCATCCGACTTAGAATGCCCACTGGCAAAGCGGAGACTACTGTTCAACAGAAGATCATTAAAGGCCTCAGCTTTTTTTGTAGCCTTAAAATGACTCACAGCTGTCTCAGGGATTTCCATACTGTGATCTTCCTTCAAGATCTTGCTACTGTTGATGGTGTCGCAGGCTAATGTGTTAAAATCTCACCAGATAAGCAACATAATCCTACCTCTTTCATACCCCCACATTGCTTTATCATCTACCATGCCTCTTCTGATGTTTCCAATATATACAGAGCACTCTTTCCACATTGCCTGGACCCAATGGACCACACTGGCAGAATATATACATTCAAAATGTCAACCACATCCCCTTTATCTTTTCCTGACCTAAGTCTCACGTGCTAAATGTTGGCAGAAGCTGTTGAGTGTGGCACATCTACTTGCTCTACTTTCTTATTTAACCTACACAAGACCCATATTGAAATGCCACCAGATTGGCATCCCTTTCTAGACCGGATGGCCAGCATATCAAACTCCAAGAACACAATTGTACATATTTCTTCAGCAGCCCATGTATCTTGAAAGCAGCAAATGTCATGTAGACTTACACATTGTAACAAATCGTTGTCTTCCATTTTGCTAGCCCAACCTGCTATATTCCAGGACAGAATTTATAAACAGCCCTCCTTTGAATTATTACAAAGGGGAGATATAGGGGGGCGTGTGCAGGGGGAACAGCAAAATGAGGAGGGAGTTTCTTAACTGTTGAGTCGATTCTTACTCTAGAAGAATCTTCAGAATCTCCAGCCAGTACAGCCGCTACACATGACCAGTCCTCGCAGTTGTTCTCTTTTTTCCTCTTGTTGTGGGTAGGGATCCTGATTTGTTCACTGTTCTTATGAGTAGTGATGGTCAGTGTTTCTCACACTCTGCTGCCCTCGGCTATAGTTCTCTTCTTTTTTTTGCCATGATGCCGATCGGTCCCTGTAAGGGCTGCCAGCCCTTGTCATATCTGAGCTACCCCCACACCGCTCAACCCAGTGGGTTTCCTCCTGGTTGAAGTTAGGGCATGGCTGCACATCTGCCCCCATTATATGGAAGCAATCCACATGATAGAGCAAATTCAACCAGAGCTGAAGTGCACGAGAAGGCAGGGTCACCTTGAGAGGTGGCAGAACGGGTACACCTCCTGCCATGATCGAACTGCTGCTGCTTGCTTCCCAGCTTTACTAGTTTCACATTACAAGAAGAAAGAACTCTCAGCTCTTGTACAGCTTTGAAGAGACATAATAACCACGACCTATTTAGAGGTTGATTTAGACCAACATCAGGGAAGAGATCGACGAACTCCAGTCACTGCCTGCTGCGTCTTCTCCCTAGCATGACACCAGGAGGAGCAGCAGTACTATCATAATGTAAATCACAAACATCCAGACTGTTTCTACGTCTAGATCCTGAGGGCACCGTAAATAGCAAAGCATCCAGGTTCAAGCCAGCTAGCATCCTCGGTTCTCGTGGTATGCATGAATCTTCCTGCTCGGTTTGAGCTGCCTCCATCTCCTGGGTGCAAGGCAAAGGGCTACCAGTCTTGGCTGCACTCCTTGGGCCCTTCCTCGCCGCCATTCTTTTTCTCTTTATGGAGCCTTTCTTTTTGTTCCAGGGTATCCCTGCCCTTGATGGATATTCTTGGTAGACTGCTCCTTCCACTATACCCCCCACTTTGGTTATCATCACACTGTTGGAGTTGAGTGGATCATGAGGGTTCTGCTACACCCCAGCACCTAACAGCCTGCTGGGAGGGATTATCAGGTGAGGGGACAGCTGGGTTTCTGATATCTATGTTCTCCCCACTTGGCACATCCTTGAAGCTGGCGACTGAGGTTTCCCCTCTGTCTATATGATTCCTAGGGTTAGTGTAGGAAAATGCCACCGTTGGCATGGTTACCCCCTAACTTTTTAGCTTTTGTTGATGCTAGTTATGATTGAAAGTGTGCTGGGACCCTGCTAACCAGGCCCCAGCACCAGTGTTGCTTCCCTAAACTGTACCTTTGTCTCCACAATTGGCACAGCGCTGGCACACAGATAAGTCCCATGTAAATGGTACCCCTGGTACCAAGGGCCCTGTGGCCAGGGAAGGTCTCTAAGGGCTGCAGCATGTATTATGCCACCCTGGGGACTCCCTCACTCAGCACATGCACACTGCCTGTGGCATAGGTAAGTCACACCTCTAGCAGGCCTTAACAGCCCTAAGGCAGGGTGCATATACCACAGGTGAGGCATAGCTGCATGAGCACTATGCCCCTACAGTGTCTAAGCCAATTCTTAGACATCGTAAGTGCAGAGGAGCCATAAAGAGTATATGATCTGAGAGTTTGTCTAACACGAACGCCACAGCTCCATAATGGCTACAGTGAATACTGGGAAGTTTGGTATCAAACTTCTCAGCACAATAAATCCACACTGATGCCAGTGTGGGATTTATTGAGAAATGCACACAAAGGACATCTTAGAGATGCCTCCTGTATACCAGCCCAACTACTAGTGCTAGGCTGACCTGTTTCTGCTAGCCTGCCACATCCAAATGGGTTTCTGGCCACATGGGTTGAGTGCCTTTGTGGCCAGGAAAAAAGCCTGTTCTGGGTGGAGGTGCTTCACACCTCCCCCTGCAGGAACTGTTACACTTGGCGGTAAGCCTCAAAGGCTCAATCTCAGTGTTACAGTGCCCCAGGGCACTCCAGCTAGTGGAGATGCCCGCCCCTCAGACACAGTCCCCACTTTTGGCAGCAAGTCCGGAGGAGATAATGAGAAAAACAAGGAGGAGTCACCCTCCAGCCAGGAGAGCCCCAAAGGTTGCTGAGGTGTCCCCTGCCTTAGGAAATCCTCCATCTTGCTTTAGAGGATTCCCCCAATAGGATTAGGGATGTCCCCCCTCCCCACAGGGAGGAGGCGCAAGGAGGGTGTACCTACCCTCAGGGACAGTAGCCATTGGCTACTGCCCTCCAGCCCTAAACATACCCCTAAATTGAGTATTGAGTATTTAGGGGTGACCCTGAAACCAGAAAACCAGATTCCTGATGACCTGAAAGCCCAGCAGAGACGATTGAGACGACAACTGACTTGGCCCCAGCCATACTGGCCTCTCTCCAGACTCAAAGAACCTGCACAGAGACGCATCCAGCGGGACCAGCAACCTCTGACAACTCCGAGGACTGCCGTGCAACCAAAGGACCAAGAAACTCCTGTGGACAGCGGCTTTGTCCAAGCAACAAAGAAGAAACCAACTTCAAAAGGACTCCAGCCACACTCCGGAAGCGTGAATCCCCAACACTCTGCACCCGACGCCTTGGCTTGTGTCCAGAAGACCCAACACTGCAGAGAGGGCCCCCAGGTGACTCTGCACCCCCACAGCGACGTCTGCAGAGAGAATCCAGAGGCTCCCAGTGACCGCGGCTGCCAGGTAACAAAGAACCCGACGCCTGGAAGAAGAAGCAGTGCACCCGCAGCCCCCAAGCCTGAGAGAAACCAACTACCAGTGCAGGAGTGACCAGCAGGCGGCCTTCATCTTTTCCCAGTCAGTGGCTGGGCCAAGAAGCCCCCCTGTGCCCTCCTTGCATCGCCAGAGTGACCCTTGGGTCTCTCCATTGATTTCAACCTCACACCTGAGACCTACTTTGCACACTGCAACTGGCCGCCCCTTTGTCGCTGAGGGTGTATTTTGTGTTCCTGTTTGTGACCCCCCCAGTGCTCTACAAACCCCCCCTGGTCTGCTCCCCGAGGACTCAAGTACTTACCTTCTAGCAGACTGGAACCAGAGCACCCCTAGTCTCCATAGGCACCTATGTTATTTGGGCCCTACTTTGACCTCTGCACCTGACCGGCCCTGTGTTGCTGGTGCTGGGTGTTTGGGGTTGACTTGAACCCTCAACGGTGGGCTGCCTATGCCCTGGAGACTGAACTCGCAACTGCTTTACATACCTGATAAATTAACTTGTACTTACCTCCCCCAGGAACTGTTGATTTTTGCAGTGTCCACTTTTAAAATAGCTTACTGACATTTTTGCCAAAACTGTGTACATTACTGTTTTAATTCAAAGTTCCATATTTACCTATGCCATGTACCTTACAATTTATGTACTTACTTGAATTCTGAATCTTGAGGTTCTAAAATAAATTAAGGAAAGAATATTTTTCTAAATAAAAACCTATTGGCCTGGAGTTAAGTCCTTGAGTGTGTGTTCTCATTTATGGCCTGTGTGTGTACAACAAATACTTAACACTACCCTCTGATAAGCCTATTGCTCAACCACACTACCAGAAATTAGAGCTTTAGTATTATCTAGTTTTGGCACTACTAACCTCTAAGGAGAACCCTTGGACTCTGTGCACACTATCTCTCACTTTGAGATAGTATATACAAAGCCAACTTCCTACAGTTAGAGAACAACCATTTGAGAGGGTAGACTGGAAATGGTGTAGCCCTCTTCTCTTTTTTTGGGCATTTCCCTTCTTCTTAATAATACCCCTACTGGGGTCACTCCTATTTCATCTGAGACTTCACCCTGTGGCCCCAGAGTTCTCCTTTCGCACTCCACAGTACCAACTGGTGGCTACTTAGATTCAATAGCTGCAGCTTTTTCTCTAGGGTTAGCCTGGTGCTCTTCTACAAAGAGGCTGCCCCTCCCTGCAATGATAAGCCTGACATCCTCTCCACAGCCATAGGTGCCACGGGGATTAGGCATGATCCCAGTGGTCGGTGGCTGACTCCCAGTTTGAACAGGGGTAAGATCTATGGTTAGCGTCTATGAAATACTCCTTGTGAGATATGAGGGATTAGTCTGGCTGTGGCTAGCACACAAGGAAGACTGTGAACATGGATACTGGTTCATCTTGTCTGTTCTTCCACCTGGGACTAAGGCCTGCCATATCATGGTTAGCAGTAACTCTATGTGCTCATTGACCCTGAGGAATTTCTCCAATAATGCGAGGATCAAAGCTAGAACATTATTTAGTGCAGTCATAGCCTCGGAGATTACAAAGCATAGTAGGGACTCTGCAGGCACAGAACCAGTCCTTGCATACTGGCAAACAGAGATATGCTGGTATATGGAATCAGTCGAGCAGACACCCCCCCCACCCACACTTGCGGAGGAGCTATTGTTCACAAATTTAAAGTCAAATGCCTCCGATGAGGCCGCAGAGCTATCTCCAGATGGCAGCAAGACTTTTGATGGCTCTCAGAATCCAACCTTCTCCCTGGTGGCTACTGGGCTGCAAGGTACATCAGGGAACGTGTAGTCCAGAAACATCAGGAAGCTTTCATTGAGGTAATCATTTTTTCCCTTCGGATGCCATTGCCCAGATTGCCCAGTTCGTTGTTTGATGTCATCGGTTCACTGCTGGGGCAACTATGGTACAGGGGCTCATGCAAGACCTCCTGGCCCTCCCTTCTCTGGGGTACCTTGGGTTCGCTCTCCATCCTTGGGCTCTCCAAAGCACTTTGTTGTCTCTTTGGCATGAGGCATGACTTCCGGTGAGTTTGTTCATCCGCTGGCACTGTCATTGATGGCCCAGCCGGAGCAGTTTTAACACTTTCAACAGCTCTTATCTCACTGTCTCTCTCTAGGCATCCGCCATGGGGTTCTCTATCATCATCTTCCTCCAAGGCAGTTCTTTGTTCCAGGGTGGCTCACTGCAGCCCTAACTTCTCCTCCAGTGCTATCTGCTCAGTGATCTCCTGTAGAGGAGGTGCCTTATCCACCTTCTGGTCGAAACTAGTTATTAACCTCTTGGAAAGTGTGGGAGCAGCCACGCTGCAGACACCATATAAATGGGGTATGACAGGGGAGGGACCAGGTTCTGCAGACATAGGTCCATAGAGGACATCGATCCCTTCCATGGCTTTGAACTCCTTCCACCCACATCCTTTTGCCTTGGGTTGTGTCATAATCAATCTACTAAATACTCTCATTGAGCACCTCAGTACTGTCTGCTTTGCACTGGTATTTCGTCTAAACTTAACTTAACTTCATTTTCTGGTGTTTTCTGGCAGTGGCCAATTGATTTATCGTTCAACCACTGCATGCGATGATACACTATAGTTACAAATGACCAAGCAGTATGTACCACTCAGTCCCAATCCAGGTTGCAGGAGAGCACATAAAGTGGAGCAAGCAGCACCAGATCCTAGTCTGGCCGCTTCTGAGCCTCTCCGACTCTACCCTAGGGCCCTGGCTCTAGCGCTGCAGCCAAGCGCACCACACCACACTCGTCAGCCGGCTGTTTTATGTCTGTGTGTCCTCGTGGCACAAAGTGTTGTTACGCCAAATCAGTTGACAAATCTACCCTTTGTTGGTGGCTTAGTGGTTAGGCAGTGGTTAGGCAGCCTTTTTGCAGCAGTGTATACCTTTATATCTTATATCTTTATATATCCCTTTATTGAAGTATGAGAGTGCAGGGAAGCGTAGCGGCCAGGGGCTGAGAGCTAAGAGCTGGGGCTGGAATGAATACTACGCAGGTTTTGACAATAGCAGACCGCAGGAGTATGGGGCAGTTTTCCTCACCTCCCTTTGCCTCCTCCTGGCCTTCCCCCACCAGCAGCCGTTGCTGAGGATGGAGACTGCTGCAGGTGCCGTGGGTGCCATAAGCGCACACTCTCAAGGGCCTCCTGCCCCACTCAGAGTCGTTTTCGGGACTTTTAGCAGCTCTTCAGCTCTCCTCGCCTCAGTCTGTGTGTCTTCCGCCCCATGCTCACGCTCAGAGGGAGCTTGGGAACTCTGAAAGGTGCTCTGACCCTTGGGAGGACCTCAGGGCCTTTCAGTGTTTCGGCCGCTCTCTCCTCCGGCCCTCGCCGCGTTCTCTCCTTCGGCCCTTCAGCCCTCGCCGCACACTGCATCTCACTGTGCACCACAACACCTCTCCACACGTCTCCGCACATCTCAGCTCTGCCTTCACACTAATTCCTGGGACTTACAGGCTGCCTTCTACGATCGATGTCTTCTTCCTAGTTAAATGTCCTGTTTCCCTTTTCCGCAGTGTTTCTCTCCGTACTTCGACCTTTCACTCTCTCTGCCTTTCAGCTGAATGCTCTTTCTTCTTTTTCTTTCTGACATTTCACTATTGCTCCAATCACTCATAAAACCATAACCCCTCTTCTCATCGCTAACAGCATCTAAAAATATTTAGGAAACTGGAATTTGTCTTGCCTATGGTTATCGCCCACCACAACCGTAACTGTACCAGTGATGGTCGTAGCACAGAACTGAAAATGTGCAAAACTAGCCAGGCACATCTCCTCTTACCGGTGCCATGTCAGTTCAAACACATGTCCTCTAAATTACCTAAAAAAAACTATTTGACCAGCCCTCGGTTACATTAGGTCATATTATTCTGACACAGGAACAGAGCGGGTACAGTCCATCATTACATAATAATATAGCCTTATAGGCTGCTGCTAAGGGCTATTCTGATTGTTAAAGGCACTGAATCCCAGTTATGGGCCTGAGACTCGGGCAGGGTTAATAAATATGGAAAGGGGCCTTTAATAACTGGTGTAGCCCACCGCAGAAGGGCTTTAAGGATCACTGGGATGCTGGTTGGCAGCTGTGTGCTTTATAAATATGAAGACTGACTGATTGAGAAGGCTATTAGTGCTTTATTATAAATGCCAGTGTCCAAAGCACTGCTCAGACATCCGCAACTGGCACTATAAATGTCAGAGCATGAATAGCAAGGATGTGCATTCATGAATCAGACTCAGGCCTCTTTAATTCACTGCCAGGCAGTCCCTGCCCGTTATCTCATGCTTATAGGTGTCTGTTTTCTCCCTTGGTGATGGATTTTCTGTATTTGTTTACCTCCTCTTTTCGTTTTGTTTCTTTTTCCCTCTGTCAGTCTGAGAAATGTCTGATTTGCAGAATTAAGTGGCGGTCCCCAAAGGCAACCACCTGCTCAAATTAAGAACTGCTATTAGAACATTCCGCCCACTGAGTGTAGAGAATTCTAAATTAAAAAGGGAGTAAGAGAAAGACATTGGAATAGTGGAGCAGAAAGCTTATACCAGTCATTTTAAACCCCAAGCCTTCTTATTGTCTTCAAAAGAACTGCCAAAATGTCAATGTTCTAATTGAGTTCTTTGTCGTAATATATGTAAATCCAAGAAATTGTTGAAATGAGTGCAAAATCAATTGGAATGTTTCTATTGACTCGTTATGAGCAGACCAAAGGAATTAACAAAGTCGAAACAGTGAGAACAGCGATCATTTCATTTAGAATAGTGTTATCTTGTTCGTGCTTTTAGGAAGAGTTCAAATAGATTTTGGCCCGTATTTATACTTTTTGACGCTAAACTGCGCTAACGCAGTTTAGCGTCAAAAAGTTTTGCGCCGGCTAACGCCATTCTGAAGCGCCATGCGGGCGCCGTATTTATTGAATGGCATTAGCCGGCGCTAGCAGACCGGCGCTGCCTGGTGTGCGTGGAAAAAAACCACATACACCAGGCAGCGCCGGCGTTGGGGAAAATGGCGTTGGGGCGTCTTAAAATGGTGCAAGTCAGGTTGACGCCAAAAAATCGCCTCCACCCGATTTGCGCCATTTTTAACGACGCCCAGACGCCATTTACATGACTCCTGTCTTAGTAAAGACAGGAGTCATGCCCCCTTGCCCAATGGCCATGCCCATGGGACTTATGTCCCCTGGGCATGGTCATTGGGCATTGAGGCATGTAGGGGGGCACAAATCAGGCCCCCCTATGGCAAAAAAAATATAAAAAAAATAAAAAATTATACTTACCTGAACTTACCTGAATGTCCCTGGGATGGGTCCCTCCATCCTTGGGTGTCCTCCTGGGGTGGGCAAGGGTGGCAGGGGGTGTCCCTGGGGGCATGGGAGGGCAGCTGTGGGCTAATTTTGAGCCCACAGGTCCCTTAACGCCTGCCCTGACCCAGGCGCTAAAATCCGGCGCAAATGCGGGGTTTTTTGCCCCGCCCACTCCCGGGCGTGATTTTTGCCCGGGAGTATAAATACGACGCATTTGCGTCGCAGTCATTTTTTTAGACGGGAACGCCTACCTTGCATCTCATTAACGCAAGGAAGGCGTTCACGCAAAAAAATGACGCTCTTTCCTCATACTTTGGTGCTAGACGCGTCTAACGCCAAAGTATAAATATGGCGTTAGTTTTGCGCCGAATTTGCGTCGAACAAAACGACGCAAATTCGGCGCAAACGGAGTATAAATATGCCCCTTAATGCTGAAAATTGAATACAGGTTATATCGCTATGAAGTAAATGAACGATAATTGACAGCACTCTTTAAAATCTTTAACTGAGTAAATAAAAACATTTGTTCACATTACACATACTGGGGCATATTTATACTCTGTGCCAAATTTGCATAAACATTTTTGATGCATATTCGGCTCAAACCTAACACCATATTTATACTTTGACGCCCAAACCCGCAAACATCAAAATTCAGCAGTGTGCGTCATTTTCTGGATGCATGAAACCGCCTTGCTTTAATGACATGCAAGGTAGGCGTTCCCATCCAAAAAATGACTTTAAGGCATGTGCGCCATATTTATACTCCAGTGTCATTTTGACGAACAAAGGAGGGGGCCGGCCTTGAAAAATGGCGCATAGCCTGATGTGCGCCGTTTTTTCACGCCTGGGTGACGGCAGGCGTTAAGGGTCCTGTGGGCTCATTTCCATGGTCTCTGACCATGGAAGCAGTCCACAGGTGCCCTTTCCTGCCCCCAAGGACAACACCCTGCCACCCTTGCCCTGGAGGACACCCATGGATGGGGGGACCATCCCAGGTAAGTAGAGGTAAGTAATTTTTTTATTTTATTTTTAAGTGGCATAGGGGGGCCTAACAGAAGTCCCATGGGCATGGCCATTCGGCAGGAGGGCATGACTCCTGTCTTTCATTAGACAGGAGTCATTTCAGTGAGGGTTGTGCGTCAGAAAATGGTGCAAGTCCGGTTAGAGCCATGATTTTTTACTCTAACCTGACTTGCACCATTTTTTGACGCACAACCCCCATTTTTCCCTACGCCTGCCTTGCCCGGTTAGAGTCAATTTTTTTTCCTCTAAGCAGTACATTTTTTTACACAAACCAGTGCCGGCGCTGGTTTGCGTCAAAAAGTATAAATATGGGCCACTGTGCTTCCAAACACTGTTCACGTTTGAATTTGTAATTCTGACTTCAAAGGATATACATATGTTCTGGTATTTATGACCACTGCCCTAATTTGTCTTAAACGTAAGAGGGGATGATGAGAAAACGTCTATATGTTATTTACTGCAGACAGCAACTAATGGAAAGTTGGCAAACAAGTGATTATAGGGAAGCGTGTAAGACTGCATTGATGTAAAAAATATATATCTCCTCAGTAACTTTATATAAATGAGACACTTGTTTGGTTCAACCAAAGCAATTTAATTTCACATCAGTTAAAGCAAAGTTGATGACATGATAAGCTACAATGTTTGAGATAAGTAACAGCATGCAGCAGTAACATGACAAGTGACAAATGGGTTGTGCATGCAAGTCGAAAATGTGGTATCTGTATTCCAGGCGTCACTTCTCTGTGAATAGATATTCAATGCAGAGGCTTCATTTGTCACTTTCAGAAGTTTCTGAAGCTGTAAAGTTTTTAAAGATCCAGCTAAGGGTAAAGGGTAGGTTAGTGCTCCCTTAGTGTTAATGATAACCCATTCAGTTGCACACCATGAACTATGCTTCTGTCTACTATTCACTGGCAAATGTTGTTTTGACAACATCAAGTTTTTATCTGCTTTTTAATGAAATTCTCATAACAAATAGGGTAACCACTAGGGGTAAAATTGCTGAGACTTTCAGAGATAAGGGTTCTCTAAAATTAAATTTCTTCCAAATGGTCTGTAATGGGCCTCTTTCATTTCCGTGATGGTTAAGAGGATAGCGTCAAAAAACAGTTGACAAACTGGAAATTCAGGGAACGGATGCTTATCGACTGTACTTTGAATATGCTGTAGAAGCAAAAACAGAGACGCTAGATAGAAACATTTTATTTTAAAAACGATGTAAAAGGCTAGCGTAATCTTTCATTAGGAGAACACAATATAAATCTGTTATATGGGTGATAGAGAATTTAAAATGGCGTATACTTTTGATACATTTTTTGTGACCATGTCTTACAGGAATGCTGTTTTGAAAACGTAGGGTGCGAGTCACAAAGCATTTTCAATTGTGTTAACTGTATTGCAATGGATGTTTTTAAAGCGCACATGCACCAGAAGCCTTGCCTGCGCCCCCTTGATATTATATGTGATGGTCTTAAGCAGCACGGAGATGAAATGTAATTTCCTTCTTGAAAAACATGACATTAGTAAGGTACGTAAGAAGACATTTGGAACCTGGTGCCTGCCTGCAGGTGTTCTTTGGCTCTGGTCATGCAGCAGATGGGTGTGCCACATGAACACTGCAGATTGTACCAGAATGGAGGCATTATTAAAGAAGATACCCCATAATTAGGGAGCTCGGAGGTGGTGCCAGCAGTCACAGGAGGACACTGAAGATCCCTGAGGTGAGCATCGGACCCAGTGGCTTTGCGGCCCATCTTAATTTAGGAATATATAAGCTGCATTCTGCAGCACACATAGAAAGAGGAAAACATCTCTTATGATTGTTTTTGTTCAAGAAGGTGCCCCTTCCTGCAGAAAAACAATCATCCCTACAACGCAGGCACCCTTGCACCATGCACAGTTGGGGCTAGGTAGCAATTTGTGTGCCAGGGCAGGGGGAGAGAACAGAAATGTGCTTTATCTTGTAGATATGGCTCATTTCTGCCCTTTCCCGGTGGCACATGGTGGTGCAGCAAGATGCTTGATGCACCACCTTACGCCACAGGCCTCATAAATGAGGTCCTAAGTGCCTCAGTGCCCCAACCAGCAACCTGACATTATATGCTCATAGGAGACCCACTTATTGAACTAGAAACCAGGGGATGTTTAAGTATAGAGCATACTCCATGGCATTTTTTGCCTTTGCACCTACTAAGCAGTGAAGAGTGACAATTTTAATTTTTAGACATAACTTTCCCATCAGAATTTCAGGAGTCAGGATGGATAAGGAAGGTATTATCTAAACTTGGTTTGGACACTGTATGGTCATTTGGTCACACTGACCACAGTGTGTCTCCCCAATGCGTCCATAGATGCTCACCTTCTACAAATTCTCTCAATCCTGTCAGGGAGAGCAAAGAGCAGAATTGTCCCCATTGGGGACTTCAACAAGGTGTGGGACCCTCAGTGGACCTTTGGGGGGGACCTATGGAGATGGGGGTGACAGAGACCTTCTCTTAAAAACTAAAGAACCCACTATCTAAACTGAGTCTCTGTGATATTTGGTGAGAACTGCACCTGGCAGATACATATTATACATATTACTCACACGTTCATCGGACATATTCATGAATTGATTATGTGTTGGTGAGTACATCACTTTTAGAGGAGCACAGCCTAAACATCATAAAGAAACTGGGCACCACATTGATAAGTACTTTCAATTGGGTTAGGGAAAAGAGGTGCCTATTGGGATGCCTTCGAAAGCTATTATTCAAGGCTACCTCACAGCTTCCACAGCTAATCAGCAGTGTCTCAATCAATTGCAAGATCAGGAACTCAAACAGGAAATCCAGAAGCTTGAACGCGAGAGGGTGGGGAACCCCATACAACAGAACTCACAAGCTAACGGCAGTCAGGGACAGCTAATCTTGCATTACACTAATAGAGCAGAGCTGTCTCCTAAGAAAAATAACCTATGCTACTGGTCACACGGGAGGCATTCCTCTAGCCAGGCTGTTTTACGGGAAGCAGGAAAGATATATGACAAAGTGATACATACTGCCTCAGGCAGTAAGCTGGTTCAGGATGCGGATAAGCTTGAAGAGATCCACCTCTTCTGTTTAAACTTGTACTTCTGGTGAAGCTTATCCATATTCCCATCAATTAGCATATCTGAACGAGGTGCAACTCCCTGGGATTGTTGGGGCTCAGAGAGAAGTCTTAAAACTCCCCATACAGATTGAAGAAGTGAAGACAGCAATGGAGGCACTGAAACTTTATAAAGGTCTCTGGTCCGATGGGATCATGGCCTGATATTACAAGCAATTCTTGAACAAGCTCACTCCAAAACTGGCGACTTTGTTTAATTATTGCTCCAAAGCAGACCCATCCCTGAAGGGCTAAGATATTAATTCAGTCCTCCGCAAATGGTGCAAAGATATATGAAAGTGTGACTCCTACCATCCCATTGAGCTATTGAACATTGACTCAATACTTAAATCTTAGCCACTCACCAAAATGAAATACTTCTATCCTTGACCCACCCGGGCCAGGATGGGTTCATAGAGTGGCACCAGACATATGATAATATTTGAGCTACTAAACACCTGGTAAAAATACTGCACTTATGAAAATTCCAGCAATGCTGATTGTGAGAAAGTAGCCTCTTTCTAGCATGGTTATCCCCATTTTTGGCCTGTTTGTCAGTGTGTTTTTACTGTCTCACTGGGATCCTGCTAGACAGGACCCCAGTGCTTAAAGTCTGAGACCTATTTGTCCTGTGTTTTTACTGTCTCACTGGGATCCTGCTAGCCAGGTCCCCAGGGGTCATAGTTTGTGGCCTATGTGTGTTGTCAGTATGCTTGACTGTGTCACTGGAGTTCTGCTAACCAGAAATCCAGTGCTTATTCTCTCTCTGTGTACCAAATTTGTCACTATAGTTTAGTGACTCCATATTCCAATTCTGATTGGCACACTGCACCCCACCTTATAAGTTCCTAGTATATGGTACCTAGGAACCCAGGGCATTGGGGTTCCAGGCGATCCCAATGGGCTGCAGCATTACTTTTGCCACCCATAAGGAGCTCATACAAACACTCCTTCAGGACTGCACCTTTCTGTGATGACGACTGGTACTCTGGGACTCCTCTCCTGTCGACGAGCGTGATCCCTGGAACACAGGTTGTGGACTGAAGTGATCCTGACTGTCCAAAGATCCAGCTGTCCGAATTTGGTGGAGGTTAGAGCTTACCTCCCCATGCCAGACAGTACCCCAGTGCATCACATCATCTGCAGCTCCTTGGGCTTCTATGCACTTCTTCGTCATGCACAGTGTAGCCAAGGTCCCCAGCACTCTATTCTGTGACGCACAGATCTTTGAGTTGTTCTCTTGTGGCATGGGATCCTTCTGTGTAGTGCTGCGATGACCGCACTTTGCAACTCCTTTGTCCACATGTCCTGGGACTCCTGTGGGTGCTGCCTGGTCTTCTGAGGGCTCTTTGAAGCGCTGAGAGCCCCCTCTGTCTTGTCAGTCCAAGTTGAGACCCCCAGGTCCCTCCTGAGTCCGGGCGGCTCTGCTTTGACGCACAACGCAAGCTTGCGTGAACCAAAGCTTTTTGACGTAATTCTGCCTGCATCCAACAACCCGACGTTGGACATCTCTTGCACCAAGCAGGAAATCACAGCTATCTTGTTTGGTGCATTTTTGTACTTTTCTTACAACCGGAGAATCCACTTTTGCACCTTCTTCCAGGTGTGCAGGGGCTCCTGTTCCTCCTGGACTCTTCATCGACTTCTGGACTCGGTCTCCTCTCTCCACAGGCCTTCAGGTCCAGGAATCCATTATTGGTTGCTTGCAGTCTTGCTTGGTTCTTGCATAATTCTTCATCACGACTTGTATTGTGTGTTCTGAAGAAACTTGTTGTACTTTACTCCTGCTTTCCTGGGTTCTGGAGTGGGGTACTTTACTTACCTTTGGTGTTCTCTTACACTCCGAGTGCCCCTCTAAACACTACACTTGCCTACGGGGGAATCCAACCTTCTCATTCCACTATTTTAGTACATGGTTTGTGTTGCCCCTAGGCCCATTGCAATCTATTGTGTTTTTCACTGTTTGCACCATTCTATGACTGTTTACTTACCTGATTTCAGTTTCTAGTGTATATATTGTGCATAATACTTACCTCCAAAAGGAGTATTGCCTCTAAGATATTTCTGGCCTTGTGTCACTAAAATAAAGTACCTTTATTTTTGGTAACACTGAGTATTGTCTTTTATTGTGTGTAAGTACTGTGTGACTACAGCGGTATTGCAAGAGCTTTGCATGTCTCCTAGTTCTGCCTTGGCTGCTCTGCTACAGCTACCCTTTGATAGCCTAAGCTGCTAGACACTGCCTACATTTCACTAATAAGGAATAACTGGACCTGGTATAAGGTGTAAGTACCTTAGGTACCCTCTACAAACCAGGCCGGCCTCCTACACTGATGTCATTAGTGAAAAGGCTTTTGACTGGATTGACTGGTCCTTTCTATGTATAGTATGCCAGTGAATGTGAATAGGTCCCTTGTTTCTACACATGACCTTCTCTAATTTTGCAAGCCTTACTGTAAGGGTGGCTGTTAATGGCCGATCTTCACAAGTTTTCAATCTCTATAGGGGCATCAGGCAGTGATGCCCTCTGTTCCCTCTCCTATTCGCTATCTTCATAGAGCCTCTCTCCACTCAGATTCGACAATCAGAAGAGGTTGTGGATATTACATTTTACTCCCTTGATTATAAACTTTCCATTTGTGGAGGAAATTGATTACTGACCCTGGGGTCCCTGATCTCCTCTCTTCCTACTGTGATGACCCTGCTTCCAGTCTTTTGAATTGGTTTCTGGGTACAAAATTAAATATGACAAATCTGAGGATCTGAACTTAACTTTACCAGAGGCTACGACGGCTACCTGATGCCACAATTTCCCATTCCGATGGGCCAAGAAGCTCATAGGCTATGTGGGAGTATGAATCCCTATGCACAGAGGAGAGATATTCCAAACAAACTATCCCCTGCTAATGCCTATAATTCAGGAGGACCTGGAGTCATGGGGAACCTGAATATCTCATGTGTGGGAAGGATTCATGTTATTCAATTGAATGTTCTCCTGCACCTGCTGTACATGTTCCTGACCATTCTGATCTGAGTTGAAAGGGGATAGCTTAAACAGCTCTTGATTTCCCCTGTATTAAATGATGGCCCTACTGAGACTAGCAGTGGAGTGGTCCATGGCGGCACCTGGGTAAAACTAGAGACACATGGACTACATCAAACTCCATAGACCCCTATGGTACTTGGTCTGGATGAAATAAAAACTCAGACCACTAAACACCTACTTAGGTACTCCAGTTTGTATGACATTGCATTTTGGAATAATTTCAAAGAGGTTGAGGATTGGTGGTGTCCTTTGCCTTACACTACAATTCACTATATTAAGGATGTCACCCCAATGGCTAAGGGCTAAGCATTCCAGTGTTGGAGGGATCGGGGTGCAGACTGATCTCTGAAATGTTTGATGTAAACAGGAATTTCACCTCTCTGAAAGCGAACAACAATATTATGTGCAACTCAGACACTGGGTCAACAATCCTGTGTTCTGCTTGACTGCCACCCAAGACAAAACACTGCTCAAATCTGTTTTCTTTAAACTGGTAGGAACTAAAAGGTATATAATATTTATCAAGTGTTGTTGGTGCAGGATGTTCCTTGCACAACAAGCAGTTTGAGAGGGCCTTAGGTAAACAGATAATAATGAAACACTGTTTGAGCAGGGACATACACCCCCCTCCCAGCCACATTTTATCCATTTGTCCCTGAAGCAGTGCACACTGCCTTTCTGTGTCTAGCTTTTGGACTATTGTTTTGTTTTCACAAGAGTTTAGGAGGGATGAGTTCAGGGTTGCTCTTGTTAACCATATGAATTAGTTTTTGAGGTTCTCATAATTTGTTTGTAAACAGTGTGTACAATATGAAAATAATAGTGTGCTCCCACACTGGGGCCTTCGTTAGTGGAAACTTCATGGGAGTCACTCAACCCACAGTTATTTAGTTCTGGATGTGTGACCTGTGGGGAAAATGTGCTTTGTCACAATTTAAGTGTGCTTGTCAATGTAATGGTCTCAAAACTATTAACTGCCTCATCTCCATGCACATTGCTTCTGTCACGGCATGAGTGCTCCATACCCAAGACATGACCTACTGGCAGGACTGGTCAAGTATACATTCTTATAACTTGAGCCTCCAAGCTGCCTTACATCATGTGTATTTGTTGGAAATGACCTGTTCTGCAGGGTTATCCCCAAATGGTTTGGCTTATTTTTATTGGTCTGACCTGTTTCTGTTGGCTTTAGGACTCTGCGAATTTTACCACTACTGACCAGTACTAAAGTGCAAGTGTTCCCTCTGTAAAATGGTATTGGTGATTTTTTGGTCCATGATTGGCCTATATGATTTACTAGTAAGTCCCTAGCAAGGTGCACTTTGTGTCCCAGGGCCTGTAAATCAAATACTACTAGTGGGCCTGCAGCACTGGTTGTACAACCCACATGAGTAGCCCTGTAAACATGTTTACAGGGTTGTTTTAACTGCCAGTTCGACCTGGCAAGCCAAACCTTCCCTTTTACTAAGTGTAAGTCACCCCTAAGGTAGGTCCCACTGCAGCCCGATGGGCAGGGTGTAGTGTATTTAAAAGGTAGGACATGTACTGGTGCACTGCTACATTTGCTGCTAAATTTGCTAAATTTGTTTTTCACTATTGTAAGGCCTGTCTCTTCCATTTCATACCATGGGGATTGCCTTGAAATATCTTTTAAGTGTAATTTCCCATTGGGAGCACATTGAGATATGGAGTTTGGGGTTTCTAAATGCACAACTTAAAAAAACATCTTTTGGTGAAGTTGGTTTTAGATTGTAAGTTTGAAAATGCCACTTTTAGAAAGTGGGCATTTTCTTGCTTATCCATATTGTGCCTCTGCTGGAATACACATCTAGGTCAGGATGACAGTCGGGCTGTTTGGAGATTCAATTGAGACAGTCACACAAAGGGAGCTGTGGTGAGCCCTGCATATCCTGATGGGTCCTCCTGGGCTAGAGTGGTGGGAGGAGCTGACACGTGCACTTGAATAGGGATGTCCTTACACAAAGCAGTCTCTAACCCCCTGGGATATGTTTGGGGCTAGGGCAGGAAAGACAGGGCCTTGTGCACTTCACAGACTTTCCTTTGACTTTTGCCTACTTCAAAGGCAGGTATTGGTAGGAATATTGGACCTCCGAGACCACAACTTTAGAACACTTCCTGACCGAGAACATTCTGCCAGAAAGAAGAGCTAAATGCTGTAGGAGAGACTGCCATTCTTCATGTTGCTTTGCTGTGCTGGCCTGCTGCTTGCTGCTTCTGTAATGGGAGTGAAAGGACTGGACTTTGCTTTCTACATCCTGCTTTCCAAGGCTCTCCAAGAGCTTGAACTGAGCTTTCCTCCTGTCAGAAGTCTCAGGGACATCAAAGACTTCATCTGCCAGCACCTACACTCTCTTTCTGAGAGTCCTGACTCGACAAGTGGTGCCAAATCCAGTTCTAAAGCCATTGGGAGTGAGTTCTGGGGAAACCAAGAATAAACTAAGTCCTTTGACTCCAGAGCCACCTTGAAAAAGGCGCTGCTGTCTGACTTTGCACAGCTGCCTGCACTGGAGTCGTGGTCCTTGATAAATGCAACGAGTGCAACTGAAACCACAGGTCTTACATCACTGCAGCGCCTCCGAAGTCCTGCCGCAGCGTGAGTCCTGATTGCCGTGTCCCTGATGTCTGGAACACCTGGCGCCAACTCTGCCGCAGCACCTGTGATCCTGTGGTTTGGTCCCGACACTGTGAAGTCAACACCTACCTGTGAGAGAACAGGGCTGATTGCAGAGAACTTTTTGCCCCCATTTTCCACTTTTTGCTGGTGTTTTCCTGACTCTTTGCTGTGCCCTGGGTACTGATTACCAGTCCCAGGGCCAGCGCTCGGTGTAAAGTGGAGATGCAAATTAGGCTAATTATAATTGGCAAAGTTAACCTACCTATAAGTCCCTAGTATATGGTAGGGCACGGAGATTTAGGGACCCCAGCATAGGTAGTGCCCCCATGGGTGCACTGCTGAGGTGCCCAGTGTCATTTTAGAGGCAGGCCTGCCTTGCTGGCTGCTTTTAAATTAAAGTTGCATGCAAATTCGACTTTGGAATTAAAAGTAGTTCCAAAGTCTTAAACTACCTTATTTTTACATATGTCACCCCTAAAGTGTGCCCTATGTGCCCCTAGGGCTGGGTGCCATGTAACTATAAGCAGGGACCTTATAAAATAGTTTTATAAGTCCTGGTGAGGTAAAACAGCCAAATTCATTTTTCTCTCATTATAGTGAATGGCCTCCATAGGCTAGAATGGGGAGACTTTATTTTAATTTTAAAACTCCCCTTAAGTAACAGATACCAGACGTTTGGTATCAAATTAATTGTTATAATAAATCCCACAACTTCCAGTTGTTGGATTTAATATAACTTGTTCAGGTAAAGAGTTTTAAACTTTACCTGAAAAGTTGCCAACTTCAGCCCTGCAGTGTTTTTGCTGCTGTGCTCTGTTTGACCATCCTCTGGCAGCCTGGCCAGGCTGCCTTGATGAGGTGTGAAGTGGCCTGGCTTCACACAAAGATATGTACCTGTGGGAGGAGATCTCCACTCAGCAGATGGTGAAGCAGGAAGGGGGAGGGCTGCCAAACTAGTCTTCAAAGGCAGAGAAGGACATTTGGAGCAACCCAGCAACACCCTCACATCCTGCAAACCCAGACAATTAGGTGCCCCCTTGATTAGATTAGGAGAGGGAAGGAGAGGGGTGTGTTTAGGATTTTTAGCCACACCAGTGGGTGGGCTCAGTCAGATGTAACGTCCAAAAATCACTTTCAGCCATGATGGATTTTTGAGGAATGTTGCTCCCTGGGATTGATTGTTGCCACGCTTCCTGGGAAGTGGTCATCATTGGGGAATAGACCCTGCACCTGATTGGAGAACCAGGACCCCCCTGTTTTTCAGCCAGCAGCAGAGATAAAACTGGCAGACCTACACCCACACCTCAGGTCCCTATCAGATTCCAACAAGGAAGAACTACAGGAGAAGAAGGACTGCCCTGCTGGACCCCTGACCTGCACCTGGACACTGCATTCTGAAGGACTGCACCAGCTGCACACTTGGGCTTCACCAATAAAAGGACTTTACCTGTCTTCTACTGTGTCAAGAAGGGACTCCCTGTTTGCTACAGGTACAAAGGAGCTGCCCAGAATCCCCTGCATCAAGTCCTGCAAGCAGAGCCCAACTGACCAGCATCCAGTGGCCAACTGAGAAGTCTGACCAGGTGCATTCTGGGAATTGTAGTCCCAACTCCCAAGGGGCAACTCAGAGCTTCTGGAACCTTGGATCAAGTTGTGGACACTTGAAGAACACAAAAAGGACCTCTGGAAGAAGATCCAGAAGTTTGGAGACGTTTGGGGCAACTCCATAAGTTGAAGAGGTGCATTGTGGGAGTTGTAGTCCCAGACCCCAAGAGAGACATCAGAGCCTCTGAACCCTTGGCTGGTGCTGTGGACCACTTTCCTGAATCAAACACTTCTGAAAGTAAGTGTGACAGTGTTACCTCGTGGGTGGCCTGAACTCTGGACTTTGTTCCTTTCCAGTGTGACCTTTTTTTAACTCTTTGAGCTCAAGTTGCTTCTATGCGCTAGAAAGCATTAATTCTTTAAAAAATCATATCTCCGGTTCCCCTTATCTGATTTTATTTGTTTTGGTGTCATTTTAAAGATAAAAATATAATCTATTGTTATAAATTGATTTTGGATTTTTAAACTGTTTCCTGTGTTTTATTTAATTACTGTTTTGTGATATTTGAATGCGTTACGCTTTGTCTCCTAAGTTAAGCCTTGTCGCTCGTTGCCAAGCTACAAAGGGTTGAGCTAGGTTTAATTTACTGAGACCTAACTGGACCTAAGTGGAGGTTAGTGGCCTATCGCTAAGTGTAGGTACTTACCTGCCCTTACCAGTAACCCATTTTCCAACACTACCATCTTGATTTGCTGGATTCACCAACCCCAGCTGATCATAAGGAATCTACACCAAACCACTGTCGCTGCATCACCTCCCCTGCAACCATACGGAACTGACTCCTCAACCCCACTGCCTCACTGTAAGGAACCAATGGATTACCATCCCCGGTAAAAGCAAGGAACCAACGCCACACTGGCTCCAGCGACGCCTCACCTCCCCGACTGTGCAACGTCTTTGTTTCATCATTTCCAAAGATACTATGCCTGGAGTCCGTGCGACTCCATGCCTGGATTACACTCCCTTGCGAGTGGTGTTGGACTATTAGGAACAACTCCATCAATGATGTTGTGATAGCCCCAGTTGAAACTATTGTGTTTCTAAACACTTTAGTGAAATTTACCCATTAAAAAATTGTTTCTTGGCTTTTTTATGTTGATTTTTTGTTGTTTTGGTCTTGGCTATTTGACTAAACTTGTGCGGAATACTTTTGTGGTGTTTTCAGTATGTTACTGTGTGTATGTGTTCAAATACCTTACACATTGCCTCCGAGATTAGCCCGACTGCTTATGTCAAGCTATCAAGGGGTTGAGCAGGTGTTATCTTAGCTGCGTAACTTCCTCACCCTGACTAGATTGACAGTCCCTACTTGGACAGGGTGCAAACCACTGCCAACTACAGACCCCATTTCTAACAGTATTCAGCTGAGGGAGATACAGGAAATAATTCACACTGCAAGAATTTACTCAACACATCACTTTGCTTCAGCTTTCATCTTCACCGAAATTAGCTTGGATCTCTCTTTTTCCTCATGTCACTGTCTTAGACCTGGGCAGAAGTTTAGAGCAGTAAACACTGCAAAAGAACTATGCTTCTGTAGCCAGTGGGCGTAAATAGTATAAAGGACTACACCTGTTTCAGCTACTATGATGAGTTTCTTTGACTATACTGAGGAAAGAAATGTAACTGCAATCTTACTGCACCTACCCTGGTACATTTGTGTTTAAATTCACCCATTTTCAAAGTAATGCTTGTAGCTCCTGCTTCAGTTGTGATTAATCTGGGAATCAGGTGCTTTTATTTTTGTTATGCTTTTAGAATATCATTTTAACCTCCTCAATCTAGTTTGTTTCGGGAATTTAACTGAATTTTGTGCAACTTATTTGTGTATCAGATTCAACCAGTACCATCATGCATGATGTAGGTTCACTCGTTCCATGTTCGATGCAATGGGTGAAAATGCATGAGTCTTGCCCAATTGCAATTGGGGATTTTTTTATTACAAGACCAGCACAAACTGTTACATAATTTAGGATTGGATGAAAGGGAGGCTTTGCAAAGGTTTGCCAGAACCTGTAGAAGAAGGGAGTGTGGAAAAACCCAGGGATTTATGTTCAATAACCTTTAATAAATGCTAACAATATTTAGGAGAAAGAAGTAACGTGGTTCTGGATAAAACAAATTATATGGAGCGATGTAGTGAAGGAAAGAAAATATTATTTAGAATTATGTTATTTGTTTGTAGGCAACCGTCCAGACAGGTACACAACTGTCAAACCCAAAAGAAGGTATTAGCACACAACAGTGATCTGAAGCCATTTTAAAACTATGGAGATAGAGCAACTCTTGGATTCTGTGGAAGAGTGCTAGTCACTTTCTGAGCAACAAGTGTGTAAAGCAAAGGAGGAACCAACATGCAAATCTGTAAGACAATTAGAGATTGTGCAAACAGAAATAGCAGAACTACTAATAATGGGAAACAGAAGTGTTGCAGATGAGCTGTGGCAACCCTGGTTATTGTGCTTATAGCATCAGTTTCATGACCAGAGATTGGTTTTCAGGAAATGTGGGAGGAGAAGTCATTATGCAACAGTATGCAAAGTATTTGAAAAAAACAGTTTAAACACCGTTAAATCCTTATTTCCACTAGTAGATCTCAAAGGAAAAGCCCTATCAACATTTAAAGGAACCGATTTCTACAGCAATTTCAAACTTTTTTGCACATATGGATGTACTTATATCATAACAAAAGTGGTATTCTATAAACATAAGTTGAAGGCGCCTGATTCACCAAGGTAACTTACACTTTTTAAGTAATTTACACTCTTAAGTAAGTTTACTATATTGGCTATTCACACAATCCGAGTGTAAGTTATTCTTAAAAGGAGAAAAAAGTACTAAGGGCCTCGTTACCAGTTTGGCTGTCTCGGTACCCCAGTGTTTTGGTGGTCCGACCGCCAGCAATCTGGCAGAGGGAACCGCCGTATTAGTGGTCATAGAAACAGATGACTGCCAGAGGTCCGCCAGCACCACCAGGCAGCACAGACTGCCACGGTGCAGAGGAAGCAGAAACAGGCCGTCAGAGACAGTGTTTTCGCCGGACCCATTGCGAGATTGCATACAGCCAATGTGACCATGGTGATCTAACCACAATGTACAAGCTGGCGAAAATGGACAGTCTAAAGGGAGACATTCAACTGCAGAAAGCCTCACATGTCTGGGGCCACCATGGAGCCACTCACAAACATCATGCCACTGCTGCTGCTCGACGAGAGATCACAAAATCAATGCAATGTGGACGCCAACAACTGTAAGTACACACACACCAACCTGTATCATCAACATTTAAAAACAGATTGTAGCACCGGCAAATACATCATGGCGGGGTACACCATGGGCAACAGGCACACATCTCATACAATACACACTTCCTGACAAACAGCAGCACAGAAAGATACACACACAATACACACACTTTGGCTAGCACACTCACACTGCATTGCAACACTGCACAAATATACATGGCCAATCAGCCCAGGAACAGGGACACTGAAAGCTACACAACAATGTCACACACAGCAACAACAACACACCTACAGCACATATACAATTACAGCTCACACACTCACATTCCACACTGGCAAGGGACTGCACACACATAAAACACACATACCTATCAATGTGGCATGCAACACAAACAACACCACCAGTAGACAACCCTGCAATGGACACACAGATCACTCACATCACAGCTCAATGGAAGCGCAGTGGCATGCATAAAACACAGAGACAGAAATACGCCAAGAACAACATAACAACCATACCTTCACAATTGGGATGGAGCCATCTGTGACACACAGGAAGGAGACTGCACTGGGACATATAACAAATTGAATAGTACACTCAAACAACATCTCCACTGGAAATGGCCCTACATGGGTCTCTGGGACTAACAATGGCAAAGCCAATTGTCAGGCATATCTAAACAATGGGGAAGTCAAAAAGCACATACATGTCCCACTGCATGGGGCATACCTTTACAGGAACCATTTGCAAGGAACACACACCTAAACACACATGCACAGGCAAATGGAAACACTGCTAGCACAATTCAACACACTCCATGTCTGCACATACACAGCTCAAGATGACATACATCTTATGAGTACATAAGTCAGATCGGGAACAAGTCTCACATCATACAGGCTCACATTGGACATTACAATAGAAATACTTACTATACCAAACAGTGCGCAATACCATGACACCACCATTGCATTCACACATAAATACACATACACACAACATATACCCTTCACCAGGGGGACAACAGCACCACACACAAACTCACGTACTGTTAACCATAGCAACTGGAGCAGCTAGCAGGCTCAAACACACACTACTGCAGGCACACAACTAAAGTCACTCGGGACAACAGAAATTAAGGAAAGGAATTGCAGAACAAAGGTGTACCCAAAAGAAAACAACTTTTGGGTTTATTACTGAAAAATATAAATTTTGCCCAAAGGCCATTGGCCAGTTCATGACAAATGACAATAATGGCACACTGTAGTGCCCCAACTTGACTCCTGACTGCCATGTAACCTCCACAGGAAGGGGCATCAAGCGGCAGGTAGGCATCTCAGAGTTTATCCGGAGGGGGATTGGATTTGGGTGGGGGGGTTCGGCTTGGTCTTGGGAGAGAGGGCTTCTTCTTAGGCTTCTTCAGGGGGAATGGCTACTTGCAGGTTGGGCGGGAGGCCTTGGGTGTGGAAAGGATGGACTGGGAGCTGGGTGGGGTTCTTTTGGGTGTGGTTCGGGGGAGAACACGGGTAAGGCCAAGGTCACGCAGGAAGAGTTTTTTTTTAAACACAGGAACGGTCTTCAGAAGGGGGACAGGATTTGGAGTTTGAGGGAGTGGGTGAAGGCTGTGTAGGGGAGGATGTCTTGGTGCGTGCTTATGCAAGGTGTGCTTGTGTGTGCTGGGTGTATGTTGGGTGAGTATGTGTTTTTGTGTCTTGAGTGTCTGTTGGGGTGGTGACTGAAAGTATGGTGGAAGTGGTGGATGTAGGTGTATCAGTATTTGTGGTATCTGTGGATGTGGTGCTTGTGCTAGATGTCTGAGGGGCTGCGGGAAGGATGGTGTGTTGGCTGTGTCAGTGACTGTTGCGGTGGTGCCTGTAGGTATGCTTGAAGTTGTATGTGTGATGCTGAGGATGGTTAGGGTGTCAGGGGCAGTTGTGAGCGTTGTTGTGTCTGGATGTTGTTTGTGTGCTTGCCGGTGTGTCTTGTGGTGCTTGTTTTTGTGTGTGCTACCTTTGTCTGTTGATGTGGATGCATGAGGAGATGTTTGTGTGCTTTGTGTAGGTAGTGGAAGGAGGAATTTGGATTGGGAAGAGGAGGTGGAGGGGAGACGGAAGCTGGGGGGTGACAAGCTGCCGTCAGTTTGGAGGCCAGAGCCTGGAAAAGATCTCAGTAGTCCAGACATTGCACCACGAATGCCTTCCAGGTTTGCATTTGTCAGTTGTAGCTAGTGTGCCAATCCCTGGATGGCATTCACAATGGCAGTCTGACCCACAGAGATTGTTCTCAGGAGGTCAATAGTCTCCTCACTAAGGGCAACAAGGGTAACAGGGACTGGGGCGGAGTTGCCTGTGGCATCAAAGACGCCATTCCAATGGGGGGAGTGGGCACAACCAACTGGGCGGGGTGCAACAGGGAGGGTTGTGATAGAATGGGGTGGCAGACAAGGATGGTGCTGGGAGATCCCCATTGGGTCCACCACCACTAGGGAGTAGCCACTGGAGGAAGAATCCGATCCTGTCTCCCCAGTCATACTCCCCTCGAGCTCCAGGCCACTTGGTCCTTACATGTCTGTGGAATCTTGACCTGAGGTCCCGAGGCCAGATGCTTCACCACTCGGCTGTTCCCAGTCTCCGTTGCCTGCCTGTGCTGATGCTGCAAAAGGAATGAAAAGTAGGATTATAACAATTACATGATAACATATCAATCACAGCTCTGACAGACTAACCATGCCATCATGTCAAGTAGGCTCAACATTTCATCCAAGAGGTACTTTCAGGTGCTATACCATATGCATGCATGCCATCTGGACTTACCAAAGTTACTCACAGGCTAATCAGGTTATCAGACAACTACAAGTGCATGGCTGAAGTCTTGCAACCACAATGACCATACAACAAATAGGTGACCTCTCCATTCTGACAGCTGTGCCACATGCAGCATACCTTTGTTCACTTGTAGCCAACAACAACCCCTTGATAAAATAACTTGCCATATTTCACACACAGGTTTAGGCTCACATCTGCTTTTGCACATACATGAGGTACCAACATGTTGAGGTGATGCCAATGAAATACAGCTATAACAGATAGAAAAGTGAAACATCCTGGAGTTGGTGACATGGAAATAACCATGTCACAATGGACACATTTCAACAATGTACAGCTCAAAAGTGAGGGCCTGTCCAAATAGATTCAAAGAGGTAGCATCAATGTCGTTCTGCTAGGCCTCACATGGGTCATTGAAAGGAATAACATTGACGTCAGGTCCAACATGTTAGGTAGACATGTTTCGAGAATACACACAACAATGAATCAGTTAGCCCCGAGATAGTCACCACTAATGTCTGACATCCATTACAAGACACCATCTGAGTGTGTCTATGGTACATATCTGTTGCTTGCATATTGGAGAGACGCAGAACTGTCAAGGGAAAATAGAAGGACTCCAACCTGTTGTTCAATGAGAAGCAACATCACTATCCTCATCTTAGACATGCCACCCATGGTTTCTGTCTGTCAATGAATGCCTGAACACATACACATGCGATGTCAACATCACTGCAAGTCAACCCATGATCCATGACAACAGTCAAGGAACAATCCTCAATCATTCAACATGTGCAGTGCACTTTTCAACAAGATTCCACATCAAGGGCATATTAACACACTGAGTGGGTTCATAATCTGGGCCTAAATGTCATGTCCCTCATTTCTATTGCAGTCCTACATGATAAATGACATACTATGATGCATGAAGGTATCTGTCAGACAATAAACAATGCTGACACACTCCTGTATGTGGCACAACATGAAATGGATCAGCATTGTAAATGTGATATTTCACTTACAGTTTTCCATGCACAGATATGTGAGGGAGTACAGACATCATCCCATCAACATGAGTATAACATGCATGAAATTGCAGGTAAAGGATGTTTCCGGGTCAGAGAACAACACAGACTGACATGTAGGCACAAGGAATGTTGTCTTCACTCATGGGACATAATTCAACTCAATGAACTTTCCCCACTTACCAAGGGAAAGTAGTTTACTAGAGGTGCAAACCATGAACCATGTAAGCCATGTCACATCTATCCTGGGCACACACACATCACAGACTGCAGTGAGTCACCAGCACACATCACACACTGAAGATACCTTGCTTCGAGGTGGTAGATGTCTACATACACATATGCCCAGACACATGGCGGAGGACAGTGATCCATAACCCACTAACCATTTTTCTGTGACTTTCCGGGGAAGTGATCTGTGGCTCCGAAATTACACCCACTATAACAACAAGTACATGAAAGATCACTGTACACAACCAGTTCTGGTCCCTGCAGAGAAAGTTGTTTGAGGATTACCCCCAGGTTTGTACCTGATTCCTGGTGCAGAAGGTAAGGTAGACCAGTTTGATACACATGACATGTCAACACAAATCCATCTACTTACTGACACATGGCTCATCCCTAATTATCAGGGGGAGCACTCAGTACCCCAGCCAATCACCTGACAAAGGGACAGGCAGGAATTTGCTGTTTGCTCACCCCCTTGTGGCTGCTGTGCTGGCCTCAAATGTCCACCCAGCTCTTGATAGGTCACCACAAGAATGTGGGCCATTAGGGGGGTCATTGTCCAATGGGCATCCTACCCACATTAGGAGGACAGCCACAGCTGGGCCTCCATGATCTTCTGGGCCCAGCGTCTCAGATCTTCCCACCTCTTTCTGCAGTGGGTGCTCCGAAAGCTGTGGAACCAAGGGTCTGCACCTTCTTGGAGATGGCTTTCCAAATCCCTTTCTTTTGATGGGCGTTGAGCTGCATGGATGCAAAAGAGAAGACAATAAATGATGTCCACAAGTCCCATCTAAGATGGCTGAGTCACACACATGTCAGTGCACAAAGCTATGAACATTCTTTTTTTTAGGCCAAACTTCCCAAGTGTGCCACATACCAGCAACTGAGTACAGGCACATGAATACAAACACTTCCTGATCTGCAGACCTACCCACCACCCTGCTCAGACAATCACTGACTAGGCAGACCAACTGAAATCTTGTGATACATGCTCTAGCTATCTGACTGAGAGCTGAGGAACCATGGGACACATCATACCTCTGTTGCTTCTGAACAGCGCACTCCTTAGGCATGAAGGCATTAAAACACTCATACTCTGTCAGAAAGGTTCCCTTCTTATTCTTTCTCCAGGCTACTGCCAGACCACCAACTCACACATTACACATGGGTGACGATGAAGGGACTGGCTTGGTGGATATAGAAGGTGTTCGGTTTATCCATATGCGGACTGACAAATGCATACTCATGCCAACTAGGGGGTGGGGTTCTGTATCATGCTCATGTGCTACAGGACATGCTTCTAGACATATGTGTCCATTCTTCAGAGATGGCATCCAAAAAACAAAGGCACGCATTGTCCATCATCTTCTATGCGAGCAAACCAATGAGTCATATATCATGGGTTCCTAGGATTCATCACACTGTGTGCACTATGGGACTATCATATGTTCAATTACCCCGCACAGGACAAATATGACCAGTGTGATGCTGTCCACAGGGCTGTGGCTGTAAGGGATCTGTCAGGGGTCAGAGACATACCTTGGCAATGATGACAAGTGTGGGAAACTTATACCTTGTTGCAGTACCCCCCCCCACACTTTTTGCCTGGTTTCTGAATGCAATTGGGACTGGATTGCACTGGGATCCTGCTAACCAGTTTCCCAGTGCCAGTGTTCTTTCCCTAAAATCGCAAAGGTAATTGGAAACAACTTTATATACCACTATAAGTCCCCAGTAAATAGTACTTAGGTACCCAGGGCATGGGGTACTAAGGGTAGGCCCCTGAGGGCAGCAGCACTGATTGGGCAACCCTCTAGGGCCATGCATCCAGATGCACCCAGCACTGCCATAGAAGGCTTAGTGTCCTGGTCCAAACCTACAATAAAACTCGACATGGCACACTGCCTGTATGCTCAGTCTACTATACACTGTACAGTATACCATATATATAAGCCACCCGTCTGGCAGACCTTTCAGCTAAAAGGCAGGGTGTACTATGTTGTATGTGAGAGCATAGCTGCATGAGCAATATGTCCCCACTGTGTCCTTGCCAAACCTGGGACATAGTGAGTGAACAGAGCAGCCATTTTAATAGATGTGCTGGACACTGGTCAACACGAGTTTCCCAGTTGCATGATGGCACTGTGAACCCTGGGTTGTTTTGTATCAAACAACTCAGAATGATAAATCCAAACTGGTAACAGCACTGGATTTATTATAAAATGTACCCAGGGGTCACCTTAGAAGTGCCCCTGCAAAAGCCAACTAACTTGGCATGGTTGCTGACTGGTTCCAGCCAGCCTGCCACCTCCAGACAACCAATTTAGAAACCTTGTTGAAAGCCCTTTTTCTCTGGTTTGTAAACCAATGCCTTTCCTGGGTGGAGGAGCTAACACCTCCTCCTTCAGGATTGTGCACTGCCCTGGCAGTGAGCTTCAAAGGGCTACCACCATTGAAACTTGACCCCCAACCCTGCAGCAGCTGGCATCCCCCTTTGCAAACCCCACTTTAGGTGGGAGCAAAGGTGGGAAACTGAACAAATGGTAGGAGGAGTGGCCTCACCTGGCATGCACCAACCCTAAGGTGTTGCCTGCGAGGTGGACCCTCAAATTCAATTTCCTCCAACTTGGAATGGAGGAAAATAGACAATTAGGTTTAAGACAGTGACTCTGCCCACAGGAAGTGGTCACTATAGTGGGTGTAGCCACCCTAAGGTTGGTGGTCCATTGGACACTACCAGGTTCCCCCTAAAACAGCAACTAAATTCAGTATTTAGTGGGCACCCCTAGAACAAGAAATTAGATATGAAAGGACAAAAAAGACCAGCACCAAAGAAGATCCAAATCAAGAGAACTGTGAGCCTGCTGCATCAAGAAAAGGTGCCAAACCCTGCTTGCTGCACCTAGGACCCAAAAATCGCCGCTGCGGAGGAGCTGGATACTGGACAGATATCCAGAAGCCCCGGGGACCCCCAGGCTTCACAAATCACCCCAGATCTTCCTTCTGAGTTGAGGCACCACTCTGTAAACCAACAAACACCAACAAGCCAGTGAGGGGTACTTCACTGACCAGCTGATATCTCCTGAGCCAGACATTGCAGCCAGACCGAACAAAATACTGATGACTTCCAGGACAAACCCCACAAGTGTGCCAAGTCTGGTGGCGCTGCACCCTCCAGTGGCTGAGTTGTGTTAATACTGCAGGCACTAGTCAGTGGACGTTGGAAACCAAGTAAAACAGTTCCACCTGAGCTGCAAATGGACCAGAAGGAAGCCTCAGTCAAGGGACTTCAGGAACACCCTGGACCTCCCACCAGAGTGCCCCGTTTTCCTGAAAGTGACCCTGATCCTGACCTGCACCTGAACCAGAGAGTCACCTTTGTGCGCTGCCCTTGGTTCAACAACTCGTCCTGCACACGGCTGCCCTGCACCTTACAATGAGGAACCAGCTGTGCCCCAAGGGTCCCTTTACACCACAAGGGGGCCCAAAGGCACCACCTTTATACCTGCCCCGTAGACCTTTTCCAAGTGGCCCCTCGCAGTGGCCCTGCACCAGCTCTAAGAGTCATTCCGATGCTGCTTCCACCGGAACCAGGAGCTGCTCAAACCTTTCCTTCTGGCACAGCATGCCCACCAATGACTACGACCAACCTGCCAAAGCTGAACTTGGTAAAGTGAATGTATGATTTTAAATGCATTTTCACAGGTGACCTTGCATTGATTCCTAAGGTGCGTAGTTACGCACTGAAAGACTGCATTTATTAAAACTTGAAAAATTAATAACTTAGAAAGTACTTAACCAATTTTGATAATCTTGGTCTTAAAACTTACATACAAAATCTGAAGTATTTTTAAAAATTTGGGGCTAGATGTACCATCACGGCCCATTGCGATTCGGTAATAGCGACTTTTAAGAAATAGCTATTACCGACTCGCAAAGGGCCAAGTATCACACTTGCGAATCGGTAATAGCGATTTCTTAAAAATTGCGAATGCTATTACCAAATCGCAAATTGCGATACCGGCCCCATTTGCAGCTATGGGCCTGTTGGCCCATAGCTGCGAATATGTTGCATTTCCAAAATTGAGATTTCTGAACCAGAAATTGCAATTTTGGAAATGAAAAAGGCCAGGGTGCTGGGGGCCTAAGGCCCCCTCTCCTGCACCCCAAAAACTTTTTTTTCAACATGTAAGGTACCCACATGCCAAAAGGGCATGTGTGCTTTACATGTATAATTTAAAAATGCAGTTTAACTGCATTCTTAAATTTTGCACCAGGTTACCACCTGGTTGCAAAGCATAGTATTTTGCAAGTGCAAAATGCAATTTTTGGAAAAATCACAATTTGCGATTTTTTCCAGCATAGCCTTGCGACCTCGCAATTTCAAGGTCGCAATGCAAGAAATCGAAATTTTTGCGATTTCTTATTTGTGGTCTGCGAATGCATTTCATGCATCGCAGACCACTGTTTTGCACTCGCAAACTGCCGAATTTACCAATTCGCACCGTTTGCGAATGCAAAACTTTTTAATACTTCTGGCCCTTGGTCTTGATCCATTCCTTTGAGTGTGTGAGTCGCATGGTTGATGTTGAGAGTACAACAAATGCTTTCCACTTCTCCAAGATTAGCTTAACTACTCGACCAAGCTACCTAAAAAATTAGAGCATTAGGTGATCTAGTTTTTGCCTCTGGAAACCAACGTGTGGTTGCCTGGACCCCCTACACAGTGTACCTAGTTCTGTGCACTACATAAAGGGCCAGCCTCCTGCACCAAGTGCACAAAATACACGGATCTTTGTCTGCCTCCTAAAACAATGTACATACTCATCAGGGAAAGAACCTGAATAGGATACATTTGTTAACAGAGTCTAGATTGGTTCACACAACAGGACATACTTGGATAGAGGGAGTGGGCACAGTGTCATAATTGCATAGCCAAAAAGATACTACACTAGCCCAGACTTGGACCCATACTGGGAGATATACTTTTACAGGGCCTGGTCTCTGCAGGCCGAGCAGACAGAACATACATGGTGCTCCATTCCCTTCACTTCCATGCATGACAGTACATCATGTAGCCAACAACATATTGGCATGTGGTGTGTATGGACAGAGTGAGTCATGATATCCCTTCTGAATAACAGTTTAGTAAGTCTAGATGTGGTTTGAAATCTCACTGGCAACATACACATAGCTCACTTGACATTCACCCGACACATACAACATCTATACACAGCTCATGCTGTCATGCAAATACATGTTATCTTACATTGCCCACATCCATGTGTCAAGTGATGTATGCGGATGGCTGGGATGTTACCGCACCTAGTTTTGCGCATCCAATATGAGGCACAAATGGGTACACTCACAACAGGCATACACACCGGAGTCCAAGGATCCAACATCTGGTACTGAACACAGTTACATGAACATTGACTCTCTCATTGATGCCACAACGACTCTACCTCCATGGCCTTGACTTTTCATCCTGGCACACATGGGCACAATCTAGCCTGTGAGGAGGGAAAATATGGTGAAGTACATTGACAAGAAGTGGACATGAGGTACTTACCTGCTCCTCTGGCGCACCATAGATCTGTTCATATAGGGGTAGGACCTTCTCTACTAGCTTCTCAAGCTCCTCTGGGAGCAGGAGGGGCCCTATCACCATTTGGACATGGCATGATTGCTCACAGCGGCGATACACAGCAGCTCAGATCATGGAGGTCTTGCTGGCAGCAGTGTTAGGAGTTAAGTGAGGAATATTTTAGAACATGGTGGTCACATCCACCATGTACGCGGCTGTTACAGCCGGTGAACACAGCCACTGGCCTGCGACCGCTACTGGAAACATGTTAGCCTATGACTGTGTCTGTTGTGTTATCTATCGCCATGACGACTTCCGCTGGCGGTCGAGGGCAGTTCAGAATGTCCGGTGGAGTAGGTCAGGCAGCTGCTATTTTTATGGCTAATTAAAATGCACCTCAACTCTGGAAATATTGGTAATACCAATGATAAGTGCTTGTTTTGCCCTGTAATGTGGGTCCTCAAGTTGGAAAAACATTTTTGTAAATTTTTTGACACATGTGACAGCTTGTTTGTGACACAGCCCCCCACCCCGGTAAGTTACGTTTTAGGACATCAAGTCACAGTCCAAGTGGGAAGGATCATGCACAAATCTTTGCTCTCAAGATAGGTGATGTGTACTCATTTGTGGTAAAGAATGGGGGAAACATGTTGAGTTTGTATCATTGACAGTGGTGATGTGTAGTGTGTATCATGTCCTCAACTTATGACATTCCTTGTCACATTTTTTCATTGACATGCCCAGTGTATGTTGCAAGGGACAAATAGAGTGATAGCTAAACTCATTCGTTGTCCTACATAGGTAACCAGGGATGGAAAGGATCTGACATCCTCCTGTCTACCGTTCACTGCCAGACCTTAATGCCTTGGAAGAAAGACACATTATCCAGATTTTCTGTCTGAAACGGCAAACAATTGTGGATCTTTTGCCATCAGTTGGAACCAGATATGATGCCTGCCATTCGTCATCCATACAGCATACCACTCATTACACAAGTCATGGCAGTGTTGAACTTCCTGACCACAGCGTCCCTCCAAAATACAGTGGCCCTATCTGTTGGGATGCCTCAGCATATGTTCAATCTATTATTGAAGGATGCCCTCTCAGCAATGTTAAAGCACCTGGAAAGCTTCATCCGGTTTACTCAACATGAGGATTTTGTCTAAGTGAAGGCTGAGTTATATGGTTTGTCACACATTCCACTTGCTGTGGGAGCCATTGATGGTACACATGTTGCCTTGGTTCCAGCGCATGGCAATGAACAAGTCTGTTGTAACAGGAAAAACTTTCATTCCATCAATGTCCAAGTTGTTTGTCTGGATTCTATATTTCACAGGTCTGTGCCTGTTATCCGGGTTCAGTGCATGATGCCTTCATCATGCTGAACAGAGCAATACCAAAGCTGATGTCAGAACTGTACCCAGTGGTTGGAAAGTCACATATGTCCTGTTTGTTTGTATGGAATGTCTGCCGCAAAAAATCAGACGAGAGGGACCCATTGTTGCACAGATGTCCGATTCCATTACAGAGGAATCTTCATTCCCAAACCGTTCATGGTTGTTGACACCAGTGAGGAACTCAACTATGCCAGGGGAAGTCTACTTCAACTATGCAAATGGAAGAACACGGCATGTCGTGGAAGAGACTTTTGGGCTCCTGAATGCCAGATTTCGCTGCCTGGACAATACAGGTGAAGCGTTCTCACCCGAAAAAGTGTGTAAGATTATTGTGTCCTGCTGCATCCTCTATAACATTGCCCTGAGGAGGGCTATCCCATATATTCCAGATGAAGGGGAGCTAGCAGTACCAGCGGTTGAGAAACCTGAAATGCCAAGTGAGGCTGACAGTGATGAAGAGGAAGGTGAAGACTTGCGGGCAGATCTCATCAATCACTATTTCACTTGAGTGTAAATATGTCATGTGATTTCTGTGACTGTATGGTGAACTGTAGGGGTCATAATGCGTTGAGTAAGTTATTTGTTTCCTATTGATGGGATGTGAAACTAGGCAGTATGCAGCCAAGGTTTGCTTGCTAAGTCAGACTTGGAATTTTGCGACCTCAATGGTCATCTTTGTTTGTGCCAGTCTCCTTGCAATGTGAGTGGATCTACTAAAGTTTGCAATGCGGTATGGGTTATATGTGTGATTTTTCATGCCTAGACTCCTTAGTTTGTGTTTTTTCCAGGTCTCTTCACCATGCCATCCTCATGTGGACATGTCAGAATTGTGACATTGGCAGGCAGCTGGTGCTGTTCTGACATATGAAGTGGAAATGGTTTGATCCAGGCAATGTTGGTCACAGATATTGAGTGTATAAGTCCTGTGCCAAAGCAGCTTGGATAGTGGGTGGATGGAATTCTTAATTGCACAATACAGTTGTTTGATGTTGTGAGTTGGTCCAATTTGTAATCGGATGTACCTATGATCAGTGACTATTATAATGCCCTCTGTCTATGCCATGGCGTATGTTAAGTTGGCAGACATGGTTTTGGTATGTGATAAGGCTCAAGCTAGTGACAATATACACTAAACTGTTAGCCTGTTCTACGGGATGAGGTCTGACAAAGCCCTTTCTTCTATGGTCTTGGGGGATGTACCTTTGGAATATCTGGCCTGACTCTATATGGTTCTGACATTCTTAGCTATGACACTCCAGACATTTTACAATTCTATGCGTTGTACTGAGGAATAGAATGTTTGCTGTAACCAGACATTTGTGTCATTGTGTTGCTAATTCTCCTCAGCGTGACACTACCCAAGACATATTCCTCCTTCCATTACCATCTGATGTCTTCCTCATGTGAATCACATGGGTTATCAATTCAACCTCTCAACATGTTGAAAAAAGGTAGTAGGCAGTGTTTTGTGATAAATGTGTTTATTTTCATATGTACAGGAAATAACTGTGAGACAAAAAAAGTAAAGTGAAGGGATCAGTCATGGTGGATGAAATCAAATTAGTATATGCCACATCATTTGAAGTCCAATGTCCTATTATCTTTGGAAAATAGAAAGTGGTTACAAAACAGTCAACAGAGTGAATCTGTGCCACACTAAGGAGTGAAATCAGGATGAGGTCACTTGCTGGCAGTGGTTGATGTCCTGGAATCTTCGGTGGCTGTCCCCGGTTGCGGGGGGATCTTCTGCTACAGAGAAGGGGTGTCTGAGTTGGGTCCTTCCCCTGACAGGACCTCCCTTCTAGTGGCTGCCACAAATGTTGAAGGGGTGGTGTTGCTTGGCCAAAGGAAGGGGTGTGGTGCTTCTCACAGTTTGTGGTTAGGGTACTACTGATCTCCCTGAACACTCCTGTTAGGGAGGTCAGAATGGTGTTGGTGGCCTCCCACTTTTCCATAGACTCATGATGAAAGTCCCTCTGCAGCTGCTTCATCTCCCTGAGTTCGGCAAGTACATGGCCCATCACGCTTTGTGATTGTTAGTAGGCTCCCAAGACTTGGCTGATGGTGTCCTAGCCAGTACCATCTCCAGCATTCTCGTGCCACATGGCCACACCATCCCTCCCCCACATCCTACCCCATGAGCCTGCGCTCTTGGCATAGGTTGCCCCATCATTGTCAGAGGTGTGTTGCTGTGACTCAGGATCCTGGACTTGGGGGCACAAGATGGTAGTCACAGTCCTCGGGACAAAGGATTGGGGGCTACTGGCTGCCTGAGTTGTTGAAGCAATGGGGCTGGGAAGAGTCGATATAGTCACGGTAAGGTTCACTGGTGTTGTCTGACCAGGTTGCCCAGATAGGAGAGAACCATCCTCAACCTCTAGATGTTCAGGAGTAGTGTCCACACAGAGGGCTTCATTCTTCGGGGTAGTGGCAGTCTCTTCGGTGGACTCAGTATTTGCAGTGGCAGCCAGACCTGTTGATGTGAGAGACACATTGTTAGAGGTTGTATTGTGACGTCAATCTCCAATAGTAAGCATTGACATTTTGCTAAGTCCATGTACACATTGTATGTCCCTTATGTGACAGGTACACATGCTATCAGTTCTACTGACGTGACATTTGGGTAACATATTAATTCCATTTCAGTCAACTAGCTTCAGAATGTCTGAGTTTATTAGCACTTGGTAGGATAGTCATAGACTCATTTATTGTCAGCAGGATCAACTGTGCCTGGGCAGGATGTAGTTTAGGTCATTCGAAGACCAAGTTGACTGTTATGCAGGCAGAGCCAGAACCTTGTTGTATATGTGATAGTTGTCATAGTAATCAGTGCACTGTGAATGTGTCTGCTGTCAATACCATTCATATGATGCATCTTGGGGGCTTTGATCAGTCTACAATTTCTTTTAGCACACAGGTTGAGCTGTCCTTCTGGTCCACAATATTTCCTCTTAGCATAGCTGCTCAAGATGCGTCTAGGTGTTTAGCCACATCACAGAGTGTACCCTGGTCTGTATCTTGGTGCTTCCCAGGAAGGCGATCTTCATTTGTGAGTACACAGACATGCACAATATCATATGGACTCTGGCCTGGTAATAGGAATTACAGGGACTGACTCTCCTGGTATCTAGTTATGTTACTCAAGGTAGTATACACAGTATTCAGATGTCATCCTCTCAGGTGAATACAGTTCAAACGCTGAGTAGAGGGAGTTCCGTCATTGGAGCAGAGGACACTGTGTTGGCTGAGTGGAGTGAGAGTAGCAGTGCCTCCTGCCCTTAGCATTCCTGTCAGTGCCTGTTCTACCCACATAGCATACAGATGGCATCCTCTCAGATGAGTACAATTCAAGGGCTGAGTAGAGGGAGAAGGGTCATTGGAGCAAAGGTCACTGTGGCAGCTGAGTGGAGTGACAGTAGCAGTGCCTCCTGGCACTAGCATTCCCGTCAGTGCTTGTCCTACTCATAACAGTATACAGATGGTATCCCCTCAGGTGTGTACATTCCAATGTGGAGGTGACAATCAAGGTAATTTCGAGTAGGATACACTGTTCAGGTTTTTGTAATAGTGGAACAGTGCCTGCTGGGAATCGTAGTGCTGTCAATCCTTGCACTACACACACTATACAGAGTTGTTGTTGTCCCAGGTGAGTCAAGTTCACATGTTGGAGGCTAGACAGGGGTCTATGGAAAGGTAGACACTGGGTTGGTGAGTGGCTTTACACTGAAGATGGCAAAAGGTGATCAATGAGCATGTATGCCAATACAATTTGCTGAAATGTTGTTGTTGTGACTTACCCAATTCCAATCCCCTAGGTATTCCTGTCAACCCTTCAAGATGCAGGATGGCCAAGACCTTCTCCTACCAGGATGTGAGTTGTAAGTGAGGAGGTGGGTGCCCACTGTCAGTTTTCTGGACATGCAGCTGTTGCCTGGATGTCATGAAATGGACCTTCCCCTTAGGTTGTTCCACCTCTTCCTGATGTTGTCCCTTGTGTGTGGAGCAGGGCTTACAGCATTCCTATCCTTTCCTTTGCCCCATTTCTGGTTTTCCTGGTGATAGTAGTGTGCTGGACCTGGGCTCCAAATAGATGTGACTCTACTCCAATGATTTCATCCATCATGACTCTTAACTCATCTTCAGCGAAACAGGGATTTTTCTGGGGTGACATGGAGGGGATTAAAAAATAAGTGGAGGGAAATGAACAGGTGAGGGTGAGTTGATGAGTTTGGGTAGTACAAATGGATGTGATTGGAAATAGGAGTTGTTAGAAATGGGATCTCTAGTTGACAGAGGTATTCACCTTGCCTGTGACTTCATCCTGCACACCCAGGATTTCCACGCATTGTCCCTGGGCATCAAATAGATCCCCGCATCGCAGTGAAGAATCAAGAATGCAGGCCGGAAATCGACGCAAAGCCCCTTGCAGCGTGGAAAGAAACAAAGCATTGTCTGTGCTACGCTGGAAATTCCGACACACACTCTACTTTTCCAGGTATCTCCTCTGCGGTGTCCGTGTGTGTTTTTTTTATGCAAACCAGGCACTTTGTGCAAACAAGAGACAACTATTGATTTCTCAGATTGAAGATTCTTTTTAACCTTTCACAAGTGATATCTCAACTTGTGCTTATTGAATTTTGATTGTTTTGACCTTAATTTAACCAGATAAATATCTTATTTTTTCTAAACCTGTTTTTTGTATTTTTGTGGTGTTGTACTGTGTTATTGCATGATTTATTGCACAAATACTTTACACATTACCTTCTAAGTTAAGCCTGACTGCTCAGTGCCAAGCTACCAGAGGTTGGGCTCAGGATAATTTGGATTGTGTGTGGCTTACCCTGACTAGGATTGTGGTCTCTATTTGGACACAGGTGAATACCTCTGCCAACAAGAGACCCCATTTCTAACATTGGTGATCAGTGGTGAGGATAAGACTTGTTTTTGTGCAGTGACATACAATAGCTACGTGTACACTACCTACTCACAGTTAAAACCCAATTTGATTTTTCTCCTTTTTCTGCAATTTTTCCTGCTTGACATTTTAATGTAATCCTATTCAACATGTCTCTGGCTGGGTCTCGAGACGGGACCCAGCCAGAGAGTTTGACCTAGCTAAGCTGGAGACATACACTGTCAGCCAGCTGAAAGGGTTCTGCAAGAGGATGGGAATACCTACCCGGAGTGCCTCCAGAAAGGAGGAGAACCAAAAGATGCTGAGGGCATGGACAGAAGCCTATTCACAAGAGGATGTTGAGGTGGAGGAGTCAGAAGGTGGTTCCTCCAAGGATTTGCCAATAGCAGTGAGTGGTGACACCCCTGGATTTGTGCCCCCTGCTAAACCAGGGAGCAGTGTCTCAAGTCACAGCCTGACAGCAGAGGAGAGGAGATAAGGGAGAGAAGCAGAGGAGAGGAGAGCTGAGGCTAAAAGGGCCTTGGCTGAAAAGAAACTACTTGTGGCTCATGAACTGAGTATAAAAGAACTGGACCTCAAGTCTAGGCTGTCTAAGTCCAGCAGTGATGGTGGCAGCATACATACAGGACCTTCTGGAGACAAAAAGGTTTGTGTACCCAAAGATGTGGTGCCAAGTTATGTGGTGGAGATGACATTGATAAATAGTTTGCTGCTTATGAAGTTGCACTAAGAGCCCATGGGGTTTCTGAAGAGCAATGGGGGGGTGGGCCTGTGGAAACATGAACCAGTCATTGGGAAAGACACACTTCTCACTTTAGAAGAGAAGGACTAGAACAGATACTCGCTCATGAAAACTATTTTAATTGCCACGTTTGGACTGACCCCTGAGAAGTATCCCCAAAGATTCAGGGACAGTACCAAACTCTCCACACAAACTTGTGTAGACTTTTATGATTCATCTAGCAAGGCACTGAATGGATGGGTGCAGAGCAGTAAAGTAAATGATTATGTGGGGTTAAATAATTTGATCCTGAGAGAGCATATGCTCAGTATTTCTTTTACAGAGTTGCACCGGCACCTAATTGATAGTAAGCTGACTGATCCCAGGAAGTTTGCTTTGGATGTGGACCTCTGGGTTAGCACAAGGGTGTCCAAAAAAAGTATCTGAGGGGGACACCCAAAAAGGTGGTCAGGGTTCCCACCAGAAGAGAGAGAGGGGAGAAAAACTTAAAAATAGGGAGTTCTCAAGAGGCCCCCAAAATATTTCCCAAAGGGATAATGGTACCCAGTCCCAGCCTATTCTTCAAAGAAACCAGGATTCTTTGACTGTAAGAAAGGGAGGTTTGTACCCCAATATACAGAGTGCACTAAGTATGGTCACTCTGAGGGCGACTCCAAGTGTCCGAAGAGGGCACAGCCCCCCACTGGAGGGCAGACACCTGGGTTGGCTAGTGTAGCGCTCGGGGGAGGCGGTTGTCCCAGTTAGCTTTGGGAAACAGATTGACGTGTTCTTAGTGTCCCTGGGAGATGTTGTCAAAAGCCCATATGCCTGCTAATACTTCCAGGTATAGGCAGTGGGTCAACATTAATGGCCAAAGGGTGGAGGCTCTGCATGACACAGTAGCTAGTTTATCTACTGACAGGGTTCAGCTGGTCTGACTGACAATCGTGAGAGCCATCTACCAGTAGCTCTGGTTCCCTTTGAGTGGGGCGGTCTCTGGTACTCTGAAAGTAGCTGTGAGTCCTGCCATGTCTGTGGGTTGTCAGTTGGGCAACAACCTTGAACACACTACCTGGATGTAGGTAAAGCTGAGATGTTAGGCTTGCCTGAGTGGGTCTGCATGACCAAAAGGTCCATGGCTGCCCTGGGAGGGAGTCAAGGGTGTCTGGAGCCTGGAACAATGGTCCAGACAGCTGCCAAGGAGCGGGGCAAGGGGTGTGGAAAACCGTTCCCAGAAGTTTCCAAGGTGGTTGATGGTGACCCTGAGGGGAAAGCCCCTGAGAAAATTGGGGAGGACCTTGCTGCCCTGGGTAACCTACCTGAGCTTGGTGGCTGGCAAGTTGAGGGTGGGCCTACCAGGGAGGAATTCTGCAAGGAACAGAAGGAATGCCCCACTCTTGAGGTTTCTGAGACAACAGGCCTCAGCCCAAGCAGCAGGTGAAGCCTCTGGTGATCACCATAAATATTGGGAGCATGATCTCCTCTACAGTGATACTAAAGTACGGGAGGCTGGGGCAGCATGTTTGCTTGTGGTCCCCCAGTGCTACTGGGCCTTCCTACAGGGTCTGGCTCATGACATACCCCCGGTGGGACATTTTGGGCAATACAAGACCTTTGCCAGGCTTGTCACCCACTTTTATTGGCCTCAAATGCGGATAGCCTCAGATGCGTTCTGTAGTCCTATACAACCTGCCAGGATAGTGGGAAGAGAGGTAAAAGGCTCAAAGCCCCCCTGGTCCAGCTCCCTGGCATTGGCACCCCCTTTGAAAGGATAGGCATCAACGTCATTGGTCCGTTGGACCCTAAGACAACCTTAGGCATCATGGTTATGCTGGTTTTGGTGGACCATGCCACCCGCTACCCAGAGGCAATCGCTCTGATGACAGTGAGCTAGAATATGTTTCTACCAAATATTTCATTAGCAAAGGTAAGTAATTTGTACATCTGATAGAGACTTCTAGTTGCAGATTCCTTACCTTTGAATAGATACCCGAGCAATACCATCCCCGGTAGTGGGCCTGCGAATCAAGGTCACACCAAAAGGTCCTGCAGGACCAAATGGCCAAAGTAGCCGTCTCTTCGGACCTAATTGTCTAGGCAGAAGTGCTTGGTGAAAGTGTGCGGAGATGCCCACATTGCTGCCTGACAAATATCCAGGACTGGAACTCCCTGTATTAGCGCCGTAGAAGCAGCAGTAGCTCTGGTAGAGTGAGCTCATAAACCTTCCGGAGGTTTCTTTTTAGCCAGAGCGTAGCACTTATTGATGCATAAGAGTATCCATCTTGAAATGGTCCTCTTCTGCACCGCCTTCCCCTTCTTTGCACCCATATATCCCACAAAGAGTTGATCGTCCTCCCGGAAGTCTTTGGTACGATCAAGATAGAACGCCAACGATCTTTTTGGATCCAGACAGTGGAGTCTCTCCTCCTCATGAGAGGGATGTGGGGGTGCATAAAAGGTAGGCAAGGTGATGGACTGTCTGACATGGACGGGTGTCACTACCTAAGGTAGAAAAGAAGCCTTCGTGTGAAGGACCGCTTTGTCAGGATGTATGGCAAGAAAAGATGGCTTAGATGACAGAGCCTGGAGTTCACTAACTCTGCGGGCAGAAGGAATGGCAACTAAAAAGACAGTCTTTATAGTTAAGAACTTAGAGGACAGTTGTGAAGCGGTTCAAACAGGTACACATAAGGTAAGTTAGGACCAGGTTAAGATCCCAATGGGGCATGATGAATGGGATAGGAGAAAAGAGATGTGTGAGGCCTTTAAGAAACCTCCCAACTATGGGAGGTTTAAATAAAGAAGGCTGATCAGGTAACCTCAAGAAAGCAGAGATAGCAGAGAGATATCTCTTAAGAGTGCCCAAGGTGGAACCCTGCCGGGCAAGGGAAAGAATAAAGAGAAGGACTTGAGAAAGAGGAGCAGATAGAGGATCGACAGAATTGTCGATGCACCATGCCACAAATTTCTTCCAACGACAGGCGTATACAGTTTTGGTTGAGGGACCCCTGACTGGCAAGATAACATTACAGACTTCGGGTGGCAAGTCAAAAGATGTCAACTGTTGCCGCTCAATCTCCACGCACGAAGCCACAGAGTTGACAGGCTCGGGTGGAGGACCTTCCCCTGCTGCTGCGACAGAAGATCCTCCTGAAGGGGCAGTCTGATCTGAGGAGCTATGGCCATGTTCAAAAGCTCGGGATACCAGACTCTTCATGCCCAGTCCGAAGCCATCAGTAATACTTGGGCGCGGTCTTGGCTGATCTTCTTCAGAACTCTGGGCAAAAGTGGTATTGGTGGGAAGGCGTACAGGAGCCCTGAATTCCACTCATGATGAAAAGCATCACAGAGCGAATGCCACCTTGGAGGCTTCAACGCGCAAAACAGCTGACATTGAGCGTTCTCTACGGAGGCGAACAAATCTAACCAAGGTTCTCCCCACTGCAGGAAGAGACCTTGCGCCACCTCCGGATGGAGACGCCATTTGTGGTCGACCATGCATCGTCGGCTGAGTTTGTCTGCTCTGGCATTCAAGGAGCCTGCCAGGTGTTAAACCACCAGGGAAATGACCTGATTTTCCAGCCAAGTCCAGAAGTGAGGGGCCTCTTGACAAAGGGTCCATGACCCCACTCCGCCTTGTTTTTTGCAATATCTCATGGCGGTGGTGTTGTCTGTGAACACCTGCACTGCTTTCCCCTTGAGGGAGGGAATAAATGCTTTTAATGCTGGTCGAATCACTTGGAGCTCCAGATGATTGACATGGAGCCCGGTTTCTGCCGGAGACCAGATGCTTCTGATCTCTGCCTCTCCCATGTGGCCACCCCATCCCAGGAGTGACGCATCTGTCATGACCATAAGATCTCATTGGGGAAAGGAGAGGGATCTCTCCTTGACCTAAACCTGATATGTTAACCACCACTGCAGGTCTTTCTCAGTCCCTTCCGAGATCTGGACCTTGTCAGAGAGATTTCCCTGATGCTGCGCCCACTGGAACTTCATGTCCAACTACAGAGCCTGCACATGCCACCTGGCATTTTTAACCAGAAGGATGCAAGAGGCCATGAGGCCCAGCAGCCTCAGAGTCATTCTCACCGAAATCCAGGACAGAGGCTGAAACATCGGTATCATATCGCAAATATCCTGGACTCGATTTTCGGGAGGATATGCCCGAAACTGCACTGTATCCAGAACAGCTCCGATGAAAGGGAGCGTCTGAGAAGGAGTCAGGTGTGACTTTGGCACATTGATAGTGAACCCCAGTGAATGCAAAAGGTTTACCGTAGTCTGGAGGTGGGAGACGACTGTCTGGAGCGAGTTCGCCTTCAACAGCCAATCATCGAGGTACGGGAAGACTGGGACCCCTAACCTGCGCAGATGAGCTGCCACCACTATCATCACCTTCGAGGACACCCGAGGGGCACTGGTAAGGCACTGGTAAAGCCAAAGGGGAGCACGGTAAACAGAAAGTACTTGTGACCTACCACGAATCGTAGGTAACGTCTGTGGGCCAGCAAGACGGGAATGTGGAAGAATGCGTCTTGCAAGTCCAACGCTACCATCCAGTCTCCGGGATCCAGGGCAGATATGACTTGCAACAATGTCAACATTCTGAACTTCTTTTTTAGGAAGAGATTGAGGGACCAAATATCTAATATAGGTCGAAGACCTTTGCCCTTTTTCGGAACCAGAAAGTAGTGGGTATAGCAACCACTACCTACTTTTGGCAACAGAACCCTCTCTATAGCTTCTTTGGCCAAAAGGACTTTGACGTCCTCACGGAAAAGCGCCATATGATCCTCTGATATCTGACTGTATGAAGGTGGTATGGCTGGAGGAGATGTCTCGAAGGGGAGGGAGTAGCCCCTTCGGACAATTTGGAGGACCCCTCTGTCTGAGGTAATGGAGTGCCTTTGGGGCGGGTGATGGCGTATCCTGACACCTACTGGCTCCTGATGTACCTGCAGACTAAGAAGGCTTGGAGGCTGAAGAAGGGGTGGACTGGGTGACCCGCTGGCTCCCTGACCCTGGGAACATGGGATCCCTTGTCCCCGGCCACCCAGGGACTGTACAGCATGTGTGGGTCAGTGGCCAGGGGGAAGAGGATGCAGTTGGGTGACACCGTCTATGTAGCCGATCTGCACAGAGAGTCGGTCATAACCAGTCCACAACGAATCATGAACTTAGCTGCATCCCTCCCATCAGTTACGGCTTGGGAAAGGACAGGCCAGGCCTCCTCCGGAACTGCAGGCAGCACTTGCGCAACCATATCCCAGAGAGTATGGGAAGAGCGGCCCAAAAGGCATGCAGTGTTCATGGACCACAGCGCTAGACTGTTGGAAGAAAACAACTTATTCACCAAAGTATCCAGTCTTTTTGATTGCCTTGCAGAGGGTGCGGCAGGTAATGCGCCAGATGAAGAAGAAACCTAGAAGAAAAGGCTCTCAGGCGTGGGGTGTTGGGTCAGGACAGGAATTTGTGGTCTAACGGCGCAAGCCAATGGCGGCGGGCAATCGTCCTATTCACAGGAGCCCCTGTGCTGGGTCTGGACCAAGTACCCAAAAGGACATCTGTCAGTGCTTCATTAAAGGGTAAAAGGGGCTCAGAAGAGGAAGACGCCGGCTGAAGCATGTCGGTTAGAATGTTAGGCCTAACCTCCACAGAAGGTAGCTCGAGGTCCAGGACCTCAGCCGCCCTTCTCACCATCATAGAATAAGAAGCACCCACCTCCGTAGCCACGCTAGGAGGAGTGAGCATACCAGTGTCAGGGGATGTGTCTAGACCACTGGCATCACCCAAATCCTGCACCCAGTCCATTTGGGGAACAAGCTGGTATTCTAAAGGGTCCCTCGTCCCCTCCATACTCTCCCCGTATCCATATCCATAAGAATAAGGGTCTGGATCAACCCTGGGCCCAGGAGAACCCATGGAGAACAGAATCGGTATCGATCGATGTCGTTCTGGCTCCTGGTCATCGGGAATGAGGATGGGATCGACATCGATTGGGGACCCAACTGATGTCAGGAGCGTTGATGTCTGATCCAATGCCGGGGAATGTCACCGTGGCACAACCGGCATCGGGACGGATCCGCGATTGGATCCGGAGGGGCCCTCCGTAGCCGTGGCCACAGCCAACGGCTTTGAAACTGATGGGACCCCAACTAACTCACCTGTGCCGCAGGCTCCGAAGGTGGCTTGGACCGCTCAAAAATGAGACACATGGCCTCGTAAAATTCTTTAAGTTGGGTGGGGGTGGCTGCGGCTCCCAGGAAGTCGGGGAAGCATGGAGCCAACCCAGAAGAAGGCTTCCTTGATGGAGGCCTGGAGCGTTGACGCTCTTCCCGCATCTTATCATCCATTCGACAGGGTGAAGTCAAAGAGCGCTTGTCCTTCTTCGACTTCTTCTTTTTGTGACCCGAATGTCCCAATGACTAGGAGAACGAAGAGTGGTGATGACTCTTCGGCTGGTCTCGAGAATTTCCTCTCAAACGGGACCGTGAGCGCAGTGGAGTCGAGTGTCAGTCCGCCATCAGCTTTAGGGACCGCTCCCTCAAAGCCTTTGGGTTCATGGCCCGACACTCGGAGCACGACTTCAGGTCATGATCACGCTACAGGCACCAGAGACACATGAAGTGTGGATCCATCACCGACATGGTTCGGTGACAGGAGTCGCAGGGCTTGAATCTGGTCTTGCGGGACATCCCTAGACGCATCCACAAACTCGTCAAAAATTCGACAAAAGTGTTGATGTAGTCAAAAATGACTGAGGTAGCTTTTCTCCAGATCTGCGCGTAGGCTGACGCGGAAAGAAAAGAACTGACATCAGCGCGCCGGGGTGTTGCCTTTGCACGACCGCAACATCATCACAGTGAACACGACGCCAACGACGCCCGCGTAGTTGACCAACACCACCTGACAGCGCGCAGAGGTACTGCTCGAAGAAAAATCTCCGGATACAGTCTGACAACTAGGGAAATTCAAAGATAAGGAATCTACAACTAGAAGTCTCTATCAGATGGGGATAGTTCTCCATGTGGGATTCCCAGAGGAGATGGTGCCTGACGGAGGCACAAACTTCATGTCTACATACATGAAGTCCATGTGGGATGCATGTGGGGTGACCTACAGGTTCAATACCCCTTACCATCCTCAAGCCAGTGGTTTTGTGGAGAGATTCAACAAGACCTTGAAAAGCATGATCACAGGCCTCCCTGAGGCAAAGAGGCATAAGTAGGACTTGCCATGACTCTTCTTTGCTTATAGAGAGGTGCCCCAGAAAGGAGTGGGGTTCAGCCCCTTTGACCTTCTCTCTAGGTACCCTGTCAGAGGACCCATAAGCATAGTAAAAGAGGGGTGGGAGAAAGCTCCCAGGACCTCCCCCCAGGATGTGGTCAGTTACATGCTGGCTCTCCGCAACCAGATGCAGTGCTTCTGGAATAAGGACAAGATCAACCTCGAGGCCAGTCAAGAAGTTATGAAACACTGGTTTGACCAGAAGGCCACCGTGGTAGAGTTTCAACCTGGTGACAACGTTTGGGTGATGGAGCTAGTAGAGCCTAGGGCCCTCCAGGACCGCTGGAGTGGCCCATTTGAAATCAAATCAAGGAGTGTAAGGGGGAGGCCACTTACCTAGTGGACCTCCTGTCCCTTAGAAACCCCCTAAGCGTGCTCCATTAGAACCGGCTGAAGCGTCAATTTGAGAGGCCTGAGGTCAGCATGCTAAGGGTGACAGATCAGGGTATGGAAGAGGAGAGTGAACCTCTCCATGACCTCCTCTCTGCTAAGGAAGGTGATTGGCCAATGGAGGTTGTCAATCTCTCTGACTCCCTAACTCTGGATCAGAGAGGGGACTGCTACCAGTTACTGGAACAGTACTCCTCCCTGTTTTCCCTCACCTCTAGACTGAGACACTTGTGTGTCCATGATATTGACACAGGAGACAATCCCCCTGTAAAGTACAACATTTACAAGTTGTCAGACAAGGTGAGGGCTAGCATCAAGGAGGAAGTTGCCATGATCCTGGCTCTTGGGATGATTGAGAAGTCCAGCAGTCCCTGGTCCAGCCCTATGGTGCTGGTTCCCAAGGCTGCTGCTCTCAATGCCAAGCCAGAACTCTACATGGACTACCGGGGTCTCAACTCTGTCACGAAGGCAGAAGCTAACCCCATCCACCGAACTGATGAGCTCGTAGACAGGCTAGGCGCTGCCAAATTCCTCAGTACTTTTGTTCTCACATCAGGGTACCAGCAGTTTGCCTTGACTGAAAGGGGTAAAGAGAGATATGTGTTTTCCACCTCTGAGGGACATTGCCAGTTCACAATGATGCTCTTTGGGTTGAAGAATGCCCCTGCTACCTTCCACGGTTGGTTAACGGGGTCCTAACTGGGAAGGATGCGTTCTGCACAGCCTACCTAGATGATATCGCCTTCAATAGTTCCAGCAGGGAGGAACACCTACTCCACCTCAAGGAGGTGCTTCAGGCTCTGCAAAAGGCAGAGCTGACCATCAAGGCCAGTAAGTGCTAGATTGCGCACGGTTCCGCGGTGTACTTTGGACACCTAGTAGATGGTGGAAAGGTATATCCCTTCCAGGCCAAGATTGAGACAATCATGGCCTGGCAACCACCAAAAACCCAAACTGAGATGAGAGCCTTCCTGGGTCTCATTGGATACTACTGCAAATTTGTCAAGGGCTGTGCACCTGAGTGGCCTCATTAACAGAACTCATATCTAAGAAACAACCTAGGTTGGTGAATTGGACAGAGGCTTGTCAGAAAGCTTTTGAATCTCTAAAGGAATCCATGTGCATGGCACCCGTGCTCTGGGCCCCTGAATACTCCAAGGAGTTCATCGTACAGACAGATGCTTCAGAGCATGGCATAGGGACGGTTCTAGCACAGCTGAATGAGGAGGGCAAAGACCAACCAGTAGTCTTTATTGGCAGAAGACTATTACCATGGGAACAGAGGTGGTGTGCCATAGAAAGATAAGCATTTTCTGTGGTCTAGGCACTCAAGAAGCTGAGACCCTACCTGTTTGGGACTCAGTTCCAGGTTCAGACAGACCATAGGCCCTTCATGTTTTAGGACTCTGCATACTTTACCACTGCTAACCAGTGCTAAAGTGCACATGCTCTCTCCCTTAAACATGGTAACATTTGTTCATTCCCAATTGTCATATTTCATTTACTTGTAAGTCCCTAGTAAAGTGCACTGCATGTGCCCAGGGCCTGTAAACTGAATGCTACTAGTGGGCCTGGAGCACTGGTTGTGTCACCCACATAAGTAGCCCCTTAACCATGTCTCAGGCCTGCTATTGCAAGGCCTGTGTGTGCAGCTTCACTGCCACTTTGCCCTGGCATTTAAAAGTATTTGCCAAGCCTTAAACACCCCTTTTTCTACATATAAGTCACCCCTAAGGTAGGCCCTAGGTAACCCATATGGCAGCAGTGCAATGTAGGTAAAAGGCAAGACATGTACAGATGTATTTTATGTGCCCTGTAGTGGAAAACTCCTAAATTCATTTTCTACTGCTGTGGGGCCTGCTCTTTTCATAGGATAGCATTAGGGCTAACCTCATATACTGTTTAGTGGTAGATTCTGACCAGAAAGGGGTAACCAGGTCATATTTAGTATGACCAGAATGGTAATAGGAAATCCTGCTTATTTGTGAGGTTGGATTTTATATCACTATTTTAGAAATGCCACTTTTAGAATGCGAGCATTCACCTGCACTTAAAATCCATACTTGCCTTACAGGCTGTCTCCAATCCACGTCTGGGCTGGTTGACAGCTTCCTTATGCATTTCACCCAGAAAACACCAAACACAGGGCACTCACTCACACCTGCACTCATCTGCATACTGAATGGGTCTTCCTGGGCTGGGAGGGTGTAGGGTTCAGGGCCAGAAGTCTCTGATTTGGTGGGGTTAGGGACCCAGTTTATATCCCAAAAATGCCTTTGAAGTGGGGGAGACTTCAAAGAGTGGTTTTGAGGTGCACAAGGACCCTTTCAGTACAGGTCTGACTGCCAGGGTCCCATTAGGGGGTTTGGCAGTCCATTGTGTGAGGGTAGGTTACTAGCATTTGAAATGTAACTGTGAGGCTCTCCACCCTCCCAGTCCAGGAAGACCAATTCAGTATGCCGATGAGTGCAGGTGTGACAGAGTATCTTGGCCCGTATTTATACTTTTTGACGCTAAACTGCGCTAACGCAGTTTAGCGTCAAAAAGTTTAGCGCCGGCTAACGCCATTCTGAAGCGCCATGCGGGCGCCGTATTTATTGAATGGCGTTAGCCGGCGCTAGCAGACCGGCGCTGCCTGGTGTGCGTGGAAAAAAACCACGTACACCAGGCAGCGCCGGCGTTGGGGAAAATGGCGTTAGGGCGTCTTAAAAATGGTGCAAGTCAGGTTGACGCTAAAAAATCGACTCCACCCGATTTGCGCCATTTTTAACGACGCCCAGACGCCATTTACATGACTCCTGTCTTAGTAATGACAGGAGTCATGCCCCCTTACGCAATGGCCATGCCCAGGGGACTTATGTCCCCTGGGCATGGTCATTGGGCATTGAGGCATGTAGGGGGGCACAAATCAGGCCCCCCTATGCCAAAAAGAATATAAAAAAAATAAAAATTTATACTTACCTGAACTTACCTGAATGTCCCTGGGATGGGTCCCTCCATCCTTGGGTGTCCTCCTGGGGTGGGCAAGGGTGGCAGGGGGGTCCCTGGGGGCATGGGAGGGCAGCTGTGGGCTCATTTTGAGCCCACAGGTCCCTTAACGCCTGCCCTGACCCAGGCGTTAAAAAGAGGCGCAAATGCGGGGTTTTTTGCCCCGCCCACTCCCGGGCGTGATTTTTGCCCGGGAGTATAAATACGACGCATTTGCGTCGCAGTCATTTTTTTGGACGGGAACGCCTACCTTGCATCTCATTAACGCAAGGAAGGCGTTCACGCAAAAAAATGACGCTCTTTCCTCATACTTTGGCGCTAGACGCGTCTAACGCCAAAGTATAAATATGGCGTTAGTTTTGCGCCGAATTTGCTTCGAAAAAAACGACGCTAATTCGGCGCAAACGGAGTATAAATATGCCCCCTTGTGTTTAGGGTTGTAGGAAGTTGGCTCTGTATATACTATCTCAAATTGAGAGATAGTGTGCAAGGAGTCCAAGGGTTCCCCTTAGAGGTTGATAGTGGAAAAATTAGATAATACTAATGCTCTGTTTTGTGGTACTGTGGTCGAGCAGTAGGCTTATCAGAGGGTAGTGTTAAGCATTTGTTGGACACACAAAGGCAATAAATGAGAACACACACTCAAAGACTTAACTCCAGGCCAATAGGATTTTATGTAGAAAAATATTATTTTCTTAATTTATTTAAGACTCACAAGATTCAGAAATTAGGTAAGTACATAAATTGTAAGGTACTTCACACAGGTAAGTATGGAACTTTGAATTAAAACAGTAATATACAGAGTTTTGGCAAAAAATGGCAATAAGCTATTTTAAAAGTGAACACAGTGCAAAAATCAACAGCTCCTGGGGTAGGTAAGTATTGGTTAGTTTCTTAGGTAACTAAAGCACTTACAAGTTCATTGTCCTGGGCATAGGCAGCCCACCGTTGGGGGTTGAAGTCAACCCCAAACACCCAGCACCAACAACACAGGGCTGGTCAGTTGCAGAGGTCAATATAGGGCCCAAATAGCATAGGCGCCTAAGGAGAACAGGGTTTTTTAGGACTGCTTACCTATGCCAAAGGCAGTATTTTGTGTACATGGCATCCTGAGAGGGACTTTGCCTTTTTCTCCCCACCAACACACACAATCTGCAATGGCAGTGTGCATGTGTTAGATAAGGGGTCCCTTAGGGTGGCACACCACATGCTGCAGCCCTTAGGGACCATCCCTGGTCACAGGGCCCTTGGTACCACTGGTACCTTTTACAAGGGAATCATCTGTTTGCCAGGGGTGTGACATTTGTGGAAACAATGGTACATTTTTAGTGAAAGAACACTAGTGCTGGGGCCTGGTTAGCAGGATCCCAGCACACTTCTCTGTCAAGTCAGCATCAATATCAGGCTAATAGCGGGGGGTAATTGCAACAGGGAGCCATTTTCCTATATAAGCCCTACCAGCCCACAGGCAAGGAGACTCAGCCAAAGCTGGGAGAGTTTTCCCAGTCTGTCAGGTGAGGAAGAGTAGGGAAAACAGGCTGGTTTGTTGCAGGGCCTATTCTGCCTTACATCCTCCTGTTCAGGTCATTCCCTCTGGGGAACTGACCCATTTCCACAGTGATCTGACATAGTCTGAATTGCCTCTTGTCTATGTTTTTGATGTCTTCACCCATTCTCTCTATTTTGGGGTTAGAGGTATCCACCTCTGCTAATCTTATCTTAGCCAGGGTCACCCCTAGCTTACCCAAAGAGGTTACCCATAGCTGGAGCAACCCCACCATGACCAACAGGTTTAGGGTGCCTAACTTGCTATTTACATGCGGTCAGACCACCAGGCCTAGTACTGTGCAGCCATAAAGGCTAACACCCAGCAGAGACCACTGACAGCTGTCAGTGCCCAGAACCACACCTTTAGACCTTCACCAACAAGGGAGGGGGCTAAGTTACAGGCTTCTTTGGGTTCAGGGCGCCTGTCTGCTGTGATATAGTGGGGGATTGCTACATCTTGTAGTAAACACCCTCCTTCTACTCTTTCTTCTGTTAGCTGAGGAGCCACGCACTCATACTTAACAGTTTACTGACTGGTCAGGACTTCTTGTGGGTCAGGTTGGACTTTACCAGTGCCACTTTTGGAGTTCTCCCCTATAGGAGCAGAATATCCTTGGCTTGCTGGAACCTTAGCTAAAGGTTGTCCACCTTTCCTGCACTGATTTCTTTTTTCTTTCTTCTGTGGCCTACATGCAGTTACTGTAGGGGCAGCACCTCCAGAATCCTTGGGAAAGGGCTGGCACTGAACCAGTTCCTCTCTTGGGCTCTGACCAACCGCTGGGTGGTCACTTCCAAGGAGCCAATCAAGGGGGAGGTCTGTACTGACTATCACCCTCCTCCAGCTAAAAGTCCCACCAACTTCTAGGGGCACTAAAGCCACAGGCCTATTAGTGACCTTGTCTGGGCTAACCCTTACTCTGGCCGTCTCACCTGGGATGTACTGGTTTGAGAGCACCAGCCTGTCATGCACAATAGTGTGACTGGCACAAGTATCTCTCAGGGCAGTGGCTGGGATCCCATTCACCAGTAGTTGGTGGAAGTGTCTACTTCCCTCTGGAATCTCCAACTCACCTGTTGGCCCTTTCTCCAGTTGAAGGCTATGAGGACCTCCTCATTCTGAGGAGTCATCCCCAATGACTACACTGGTCACCCCTGGGATTTTGCTAGGGTATTTGTTTTTATGACAAGAAGTGTCCTTGGTGTGGTGCCCTGTCTCTCTACAGTTGTGGCACCGTGCCTTAGTAGCATCCTAGTTCTTACCCTGGTACCCACCTTAGTTTTGGGTTGTGTCTTGGGGCCCACCCACCTGGACTGGTTTTTGGAGGCCTACAGAGGACTCTTTCTCTTTATTTCTAGTGACACCCACTTTCACCTGGGGAGGCTTTGTAACTCCTTTCTTCTGGTCACGCCCAGTGGAAGTTTTAGTTACCCTAGTCTTGACCCAGTGGTCTGCCTTCTTTCCCAATTCTTGGGGAGAATTTGAACCTAAGTCTACCAGATATTGATGCAACTTTTCATTGAAGTAGTTTCCTAAACTGTGTTCTTTCATACACAAATTATAAAGCCCATCATAGTCCTGCACTTCATTTCCAGTTACCCAACCATCCAGTGTTTTTATTGAGTAGTCTACAAAATCAACCCAGGTCTGGCTCGAGGTGTTGTGAGCCCCTCTGACCCTAATTCTACACTCCTCAGTTGAGAATGCAAAGCCCTCTATCAGGGTAGCCTTCATGAGGTCATAGGAATCTGCATCCTTATCAGAGAGTGTGAAAAGTCTATGCCTACACTTACCAGTGAACATGTCCCAAAGAGAGCTCCCCAGTGAGATCTGCTTACTTTTCTGGTTGCACAAGACCTCTCAAAAGCTGTGAACCATTTGGTGATGTCATCACCTTCTTCATATTTAGTTACAATCCCTCTGGGGATTTTTATGATGTTAGTATTCTCTCTGACCCAACTTAATTTGCTGCCACCATTTATGTGAGTTAAACCCATTTTTCTTCTTTCCCTTTCTGTGTCTAGGAGCTGCTTCTCCAAAGCCAATCTCTTGGCCATCCATGCTAAAAGGATGTCCTCTTCATTGAGGCTGCCATCAATGCTTACAGAGGCACTGGACTCCTCTGTGGAAGAACCAGGCTCTCTGACTATGATTTTTGGGGACAGGGTTCTAGGAGCCCTGTCCTCCCTATTTAGGACAGGAGGGGGGAGTTCATCATCCTGTTCACTAATCTCCCATCTGAAGTAGGATTCTCCATATCAGAGGAGTGGTCCCTTGTGAACTCTGCCAAGAGCTCCTGGAGCTTTACCTTGGTAGTGTTGGACCCAGTTTTTATCTTTTTTGTCTTACAGAGAGACCGTAACTCTGACATCCCTAGATGCAGGTAAGGGGTGAGGTTGAGTTCCATCACTACCTCATCTGTTTGACTCATTATGACTCTAAAAGTTGGGATTACTTTTCAAGAATCTATAAACTACTTCTAGAACCTAAATCCTAACTTTTACAACATTTTAAACTTAAAAAAGAAATGCTCACATGGACTTACACAAAGCCCTAGCAGGACTTTTAAAAATTTAGAAAAATAGCCAAAAATTCAAAAATCAGTTTCTAACGACAATTTTGGGGATTTTGTTGTGTGAACAGGTATTGACTGAATAGTCCAGCAAATGCAAAGTCTTAGACCCCACCGCTAATCCACCAATGTAGGAAGTTGGCTCTGTAAATACTATCTCAAAGTGAGAGATAGTGTGCACAGCGTCCAAGGGTTCCCCTTGGAGGTTGATAGTGGCAAAATTAGATAATACTAATGCTCTATTTTGTGGTAGTGTGGTCGGGCAGTAGGCTCATCAGAGGGTAGTGTTAAGCATTTGTTGTACACACACAGGCAATAAATCAGAACACACATTCAAAGACTTTACTCCAGGCCAATAGGTTTTTATATAGAAAAATATTATTTTCTTAATTTGTTTTAGAACCACAAGATTCAGAATTTAGATAAGAACATACATTGTAAGGTACTTCCCACAGGTAAGTATGGAACTTTGAATTAAAACAGTAATGTACAAAGTTTTGGCAAAAATGTCAATCTGCTATTTTAAAAGTGGACACAGTGCAAAAATCAACAGGTCCTGGGGGATGTAAGTATTGGTTCGTTTCTCAGGTAAGTAAAGCACTTACAAGTTCAGTGTCCTGGGCATAGGCATCCCACCACTGGGGGTTCAAGTCAACCGCAAACACCCAGCACCAGCAACACAGGGCCGGTCAGGTACAGAGGTCAAAGTAGTGCCCAAATAGCACAGGCACCTAAGGAGAACAAGGGTGCTCCACTTCCAGTCTGCTACCAGGTAAGTATCTGTGGGGAGCAGACCTGGGGAGTTTTGTAGAGCACTGGGGGGGGCCACAAACAGGCACACAAACTACAGCCTCAGCGGCACAGGGGCAGCCAAGTGCAGTGTGCGAAGTAGGTATCAGTTTTGCATTGAAAGCAATGCAAAGGTGGGCTTTTTGGGCCAGCCACCAACTGGGCTTGGATGAGGAACGCCTGCTGGTCACTCCTGCACCAGTGGTTGGTTCCTCTCGGTCCTGGGGGCTTCAGGTGCAGTGCTTCTTCCAGGCATCAGATTCCTTTGTTACCGGGCAGTGGCGGTCAGTGGGAGCCTCTGGATTCTCTCTGCAGGTGTTGCTGTGGTGGTACAGGGAGGTCAACTCAGGGTGTCCCTGTTGTTAGAGTCGCCTAGAGTTCCTCTCTGCGGTATTGGTTCCTCTGAACATGAGCCGGTGGCATTGGGTGCAGAGTGTGAAGACTCACGCTTCCGGAGGGAGGGTGGAGTCACTTTAAATTTGGTTTCTTTGTTGCATATTTTGGACAGAGCCGCTGTCCTCTGGAGGTTCTTGGTCCTTTAGGTGCAGGTCAGTCCTCTGAGTCCTCAGAGGTCACTGGACCCGCTGGATGCATTGCTGTGCAGGTTCTCTGAGTCTGGAGACAGACTAGTAGGGCTGGGGCCAAGTCAGTTGTCATCTCTGTCGTCTATCTGGGACTTTCAGATCAGCAGTCCTTCTTTCTTCAGGTTGAAGGAATCTGTTTTCCTGGGTTCAGGGTCGCCCCTAAATACTGAATTTAGGGGTGTGTTTAGGTCTGGGGGCAGTAGCCAATGGCTAGTGTCCTTGAGGGAGGCTTCAACCTCTTTGTGCCTCCTCCCTGTGGGGAGGGGGGCACATCCCTAATCCTATTGGGGGGAAACCTCCAAAGCAAGATGGAAGATTTCCTAACGCAGGGGTCACCTCAGCTCTGGACACCTTAGAGGCTGCCCGGGCTGGGGGGTGACTCCTCCTTGATTTTCTCATTATCTCCTCCGGACTTGCAGCCAAAAGTGGGGGCTGTGACTGGGGGGCGGGCATCTCCACTAGCTGGAGTGCCCTGGGTCATTGTAACATGAAGCCCGAGCCTTTGAGGCTCACTGCTAGGTGTTACAGTTCCTGCAGAGGGAAGGTGGGAAGCACCTCCACCCAGGGCAGGCTTTGTTTCTGGCCTCACAGAGCACAAAGGCTCTCACCCCATGGGGTCAGAACGTCATCTCAGTGGCAGCGTGGCACAGACCAGTCAGTCCTGCACTGAAGGATTGGGTCAAATACAGGGGGCTTCTCTAAGATTCCCTCTGTGTGCATTTTGTAATAAATCTAACACTGGCATCAGTGTGGGTTTAATATTCTGAGAAGTTTGATATCAAACTTCCCAATTTTCAGTGTAGCCATTATGGAACTGTGGAGTTTGTTTTGACAAACTCCCAGACCATATACTTAATATGGCCATACTGTACTTACAATGTCTAAAAATGGACTTAGACACTGTACAGGCATTTTGCTCATGCAGCTATGCCCTCACCTGTGGTATAGTGTACCCTGCCTTAGGGCTTTATAGCCTGCTAGTGGGGTGACTTACCTATGCCACAGGCCGTATTTTGTGTGCATGGCATCCTGAGAGGGATGCTGTTAGACTTTTCATCCTTGGCGTGGTCCCCCTTAACTTTTTGCCTCTGTTTCCCAGGTTGTTGATGTGTGCTGGACTCTTTTTGCTGTTTTTGTTATTCTGGGCACTTTACCACTGCTAACCAGTTCTAAAGTGCAAGTGCTCCTTTACAAAATATGTCTGAAATTTGTTTATCAATGATTGGCATATTTGATTTATTAATAATTCCCCAGTACAGTGCACTAGAGGTGCCCAGGGCTTGTAAATCAAATGCTACTAGTGGGCCTGCAGCACTGGTTGTACCACCCACATAAGTAGCTCTGTAATCATGTCTCAGACCTGCCACTGCGGTGTCTGTGTGTGCAGTTTTTAACTGTAAATTTGACTTTGCAAGTGTACCCACTTGCCAGCCCTAAACGTTCCATTTTCTTACATGTAAGGCACCCCTAAGGTAGGCCCTAGGTAGCCCCCAGGGCAGGGTGAAGTGTATGGTTATGGTAGGACATATAGGCCCGCATTATGACATTGGTGGTAAGTCCCACCTACCGCCATGCTGACTGCCACCAACATACCGCTACCGTAGTGGTATACCACTACGCATATCATGACCCACACATAGAAATGCACCACTATCCAGACACACACAAGTCCGCCAGCCCAAAGGTCAGTGATAAACTGGTGGTAGCAAAACCCATACCATTATGCCAACAGAACTACGTCCACAACATTATGACCCACAAATCACTGCGGCGGACTTTCAACCGCGGTAAACCATTGGCAGTACATACTGCTGTGCTCAAAATACACACACATACAAAACAACACCACATTGGACAATTTAAATTACACACATGTGACACCCATACACACATCAAATCCACACACTCACACCACTATAAAACACACCCACATTACCCACAACCCTTTACCACTACAAACAAGACACTCCAGGAGCACCCACAGAACTAGAGCCATGGAACACCATCACCCATACACCATCCACACACCTCACAGCACACACCCCAACACAGCACCTCACACACCCTTACACACACCACTCACACTACACCCATGGCACCACAAAGAGACCTCAGATTTTCTGAGGAAGAGCTAAGGGTCATGGTGGAGGAAATCATCCGGGTAGAGCCACAACTATTAAGATCACAGGTGCAGCAGACATCTATTGCCAGGAAGATGGAGCTATGGCGGAGAGTCGTGGACCAGGTCAACGCCGTGGGACATCACCCTAGAACAAGGGATGACATCAGGAAGAGGTGGAACGACCTACGGGGGAAGGTGCGTTCTGTGGTTGCATGACACCACATAGCTGTACAGGAGACTGGCCAGGGACCCCCTCCTCCTCCCCCACAACGAACAACATGGGAGGAGCAAGTCTTGGCAATGATGCATCCTGAGGGCCTGGCAGGAGTAGTAGGAGGACTGGACTGTGGTAAATCAAATCTTTACTACTTTCACCCCCCCACCTGCATGCCATCACATACCGCCACACCTACCCTCACCCAATCACCCCACCACCTCACATATACCCCACCATCACAACCCACCCATCCCAGTAACCAGCACTGCATGCACCACCAATGCATGGACACCACTCACAGCCCTGCATGGACACCCATCACCACAGCATGCACACTAGTGACAAGCACTTAGCCAACCGATCAGGGACCTGGGGTCAGTGGCAGTGGGCACATGGTTCAGGGGACAGAGACACAGGGCAACAGGGAAGCTGGGAGGACTGCTGTGCAACAGGGGGAGGACAGGCCCAGGGAATCGACTCTCCACGAGGCACTCACCAACATCCTGGGAGCATACCACCATTCCCAGGAGACCATGGGCCAGATACTGACCAAGTTGCAGGAGACCCAGCGGCTGTAGGAGGGACAGTACCTGGGGATCAGGGAGGACGTGAAGGACATCCACACCACCCTGGTCACCGTTGCAGGGGTTCTGGCAGACATGGCCAAACACCATGAGGGAGGCAGTGGCACACCAACGGGCCCCTAACACTAGCCACACCGATGACTAGCCATCCACCTCTGCTGACGCTAGTGGGCAGGCGGCCTCGCCAAAGGAACAACAGGCCACCACCACCCCTCCCCCTGCAGAAGGAGAACCACCCCGCAAACAGTCTCTGCGATCCAGGCAGAAGCCAGAGAACATTGCCAAGACCCCTGCCAGGAAATAAGACTTTCCTGATTGTCACCCTTGTGTTCCACTCTGTCAACCTGCCCACCTTGAACTGCCATTGCTCCACTTCCTATGCCCCCTTGGACAATGAACCTGTGATACAAATAGACTTGACTCTATCTTGGACTTTCCTCCACCATCACCCAAGCACATTGCACATCCCCATTTACTTCTCAGCACTGAAATAAACACCCTTGGAAAACACAAGTATGGAGTATGTCAAATGATTTAAGGATGTAGTTGATTAACAATCAGTAGACATTGCAAATAGACTGTACAGTGATGTATACATAGTTATGACCTGTAATGTGCTGCTGTCAATACACCAAGAGCCACAGGAGGGCACAAATATCTGCAAATAGACTTATTAAAGGGTACAATAAGTAGCCATAGCAGAGGGAACAGCAGCCAGCTAGTGAAAATATACAACACAAAACTGCAATGGAAGGTGAAGTTACAGTGTCTTACCTGTGTGTCAGTGGAAATACTGTTGAATTATAGTTGTTCTGTTGTCCAGATCCTCTTCCTCTGCCTCCTCTTTGTCACTGTCCACAGGCTCCACCGCTGCCACACAACCATCTCCACCCTCCTCCTCTTGCAGAAAAGGCACATGGTGGCGCAAGGCAAGGTTGTGCAATATACAGCATGCCACGACGATCTGGCAAACCTTCTTGGGTGGGTTACATAGGGATCCATCTGTCAGATGGAGGCACCTGAACCTGGCATTCAGGAGGCCAAAGGTGCACTCAATGATCCTCCTTGTTCGCCCATGTGCCTCATTGTAATGTTCCCCTGCCCTTGTTCTGGCATTCCTCACTGGGGTCAGTAGCCATGAGCGGTTGGGGTAACCAGAGTCACCTGTAAATATCGAGGGATATCTGTTAACCAGACACTCACCCTTGGGTGCAGAGTGTGAAGACTCACGCTTCCGGAGGGAGGGTGGAGTCACTTTAAATTTGGTTTCTTTGTTGCATATTTTGGACAGAGCCGCTGTCCTCTGGAGGTTCTTGGTCCTTTAGGTGCAGGTCAGTCCTCTGAGTCCTCAGAGGTCACTGGACCCGCTGGATGCATTGCTGTGCAGGTTCTCTGAGTCTGGAGACAGACTAGTAGGGCTGGGGCCAAGTCAGTTGTCATCTCTGTCGTCTATCTGGGACTTTCAGATCAGCAGTCCTTCTTTCTTCAGGTTGAAGGAATCTGGTTTCCTGGGTTCAGGGTCGCCCCTAAATACTGAATTTAGGGGTGTGTTTAGGTCTGGGGGCAGTAGCCAATGGCTAGTGTCCTTGAGGGAGGCTTCAACCTCTTTGTGCCTCCTCCCTGTGGGGAGGGGGGCACATCCCTAATCCTATTGGGGGGAAACCTCCAAAGCAAGATGGAAGATTTCCTAACGCAGGGGTCACCTCAGCTCTGGACACCTTAGAGGCTGCCCGGGCTGGGGGGTGACTCCTCCTTGATTTTCTCATTATCTCCTCCGGACTTGCAGCCAAAAGTGGGGGCTGTGACTGGGGGGCGGGCATCTCCACTAGCTGGAGTGCCCTGGGTCATTGTAACATGAAGCCCGAGCCTTTGAGGCTCACTGCTAGGTGTTACAGTTCCTGCAGAGGGAAGGTGGGAAGCACCTCCACCCAGGGCAGGCTTTGTTTCTGGCCTCACAGAGCACAAAGGCTCTCACCCCATGGGGTCAGAACGTCATCTCAGTGGCAGCGTGGCACAGACCAGTCAGTCCTGCACTGAAGGATTGGGTCAAATACAGGGGGCTTCTCTAAGATTCCCTCTGTGTGCATTTTGTAATAAATCTAACACTGGCATCAGTGTGGGTTTAATATTCTGAGAAGTTTGATATCAAACTTCCCAATTTTCAGTGTAGCCATTATGGAACTGTGGAGTTTGTTTTGACAAACTCCCAGACCATATACTTAATATGGCCATACTGTACTTACAATGTCTAAAAATGGACTTAGACACTGTACAGGCATTTTGCTCATGCAGCTATGCCCTCACCTGTGGTATAGTGTACCCTGCCTTAGGGCTTTATAGCCTGCTAGTGGGGTGACTTACCTATGCCACAGGCCGTATTTTGTGTGCATGGCATCCTGAGAGGGATGCTGTTAGACTTTTCATCCTTGGCGTGGTCCCCCTTAACTTTTTGCCTCTGTTTCCCAGGTTGTTGATGTGTGCTGGACTCTTTTTGCTGTTTTTGTTACTCTGGGCACTTTACCACTGCTAACCAGTTCTAAAGTGCAAGTGCTCCTTTACAAAATATGTCTGAAATTTGTTTATCAATGATTGGCATATTTGATTTATTAATAATTCCCCAGTACAGTGCACTAGAGGTGCCCAGGGCTTGTAAATCAAATGCTACTAGTGGGCCTGCAGCACTGGTTGTACCACCCACATAAGTAGCTCTGTAATCATGTCTCAGACCTGCCACTGCGGTGTCTGTGTGTGCAGTTTTTAACTGTAAATTTGACTTTGCAAGTGTACCCACTTGCCAGCCCTAAACGTTCCATTTTCTTACATGTAAGGCACCCCTAAGGTAGGCCCTAGGTAGCCCCCAGGGCAGGGTGAAGTGTATGGTTATGGTAGGACATATAGGCCCGCATTATGACATTGGTGGTAAGTCCCACCTACCGCCATGCTGACTGCCACCAACATACCGCTACCGTAGTGGTATACCACTACGCATATCATGACCCACACATAGAAATGCACCACTATCCAGACACACACAAGTCCGCCAGCCCAAAGGTCAGTGATAAACTGGTGGTAGCAAAACCCATACCATTATGCCAACAGAACTACGTCCACAACATTATGACCCACAAATCACTGCGGCGGACTTTCAACCGCGGTAAACCATTGGCAGTACATACTGCTGTGCTCAAAATACACACACATACAAAACAACACCACATTGGACAATTTAAATTACACACATGTGACACCCATACACACACCAAATCCACACACTCACACCACTATAAAACACACCCACATTACCCACAACCCTTTACCACTACAAACAAGACACTCCAGGAGCACCCACAGAACTAGAGCCATGGAACACCATCACCCATACACCATCCACACACCTCACAGCACACACCCCAACACAGCACCTCACACACCCTTACACACACCACTCACACTACACCCATGGCACCACAAAGAGACCTCAGATTTTCTGAGGAAGAGCTAAGGGTCATGGTGGAGGAAATCATCCGGGTAGAGCCACAACTATTAAGATCACAGGTGCAGCAGACATCTATTGCCAGGAAGATGGAGCTATGGCGGAGAGTCGTGGACCAGGTCAACGCCGTGGGACATCACCCTAGAACAAGGGATGACATCAGGAAGAGGTGGAACGACCTACGGGGGAAGGTGCGTTCTGTGGTTGCATGACACCACATAGCTGTACAGGAGACTGGCCAGGGACCCCCTCCTCCTCCCCCACAACGAACAACATGGGAGGAGCAAGTCTTGGCAATGATGCATCCTGAGGGCCTGGCAGGAGTAGTAGGAGGACTGGACTGTGGTAAATCAAATCTTTACTACTTTCACCCCCCCACCTGCATGCCATCACATACCGCCACACCTACCCTCACCCAATCACCCCACCACCTCACATATACCCCACCATCACAACCCACCCATCCCAGTAACCAGCACTGCATGCACCACCAATGCATGGACACCACTCACAGCCCTGCATGGACACCCATCACCACAGCATGCACACTAGTGACAAGCACTTAGCCAACCGATCAGGGACCTGGGGTCAGTGGCAGTGGGCACATGGTTCAGGGGACAGAGACACAGGGCAACAGGGAAGCTGGGAGGACTGCTGTGCAACAGGGGGAGGACAGGCCCAGGGAATCGACTCTCCACGAGGCACTCACCAACATCCTGGGAGCATACCACCATTCCCAGGAGACCATGGGCCAGATACTGACCAAGTTGCAGGAGACCCAGCGGCTGTAGGAGGGACAGTACCTGGGGATCAGGGAGGACGTGAAGGACATCCACACCACCCTGGTCACCGTTGCAGGGGTTCTGGCAGACATGGCCAAACACCATGAGGGAGGCAGTGGCACACCAACGGGCCCCTAACACTAGCCACACCGATGACTAGCCATCCACCTCTGCTGACGCTAGTGGGCAGGCGGCCTCGCCAAAGGAACAACAGGCCACCACCACCCCTCCCCCTGCAGAAGGAGAACCACCCCGCAAACAGTCTCTGCGATCCAGGCAGAAGCCAGAGAACATTGCCAAGACCCCTGCCAGGAAATAAGACTTTCCTGATTGTCACCCTTGTGTTCCACTCTGTCAACCTGCCCACCTTGAACTGCCATTGCTCCACTTCCTATGCCCCCTTGGACAATGAACCTGTGATACAAATAGACTTGACTCTATCTTGGACTTTCCTCCACCATCACCCAAGCACATTGCACATCCCCATTTACTTCTCAGCACTGAAATAAACACCCTTGGAAAACACAAGTATGGAGTATGTCAAATGATTTAAGGATGTAGTTGATTAACAATCAGTAGACATTGCAAATAGACTGTACAGTGATGTATACATAGTTATGACCTGTAATGTGCTGCTGTCAATACACCAAGAGCCACAGGAGGGCACAAATATCTGCAAATAGACTTATTAAAGGGTACAATAAGTAGCCATAGCAGAGGGAACAGCAGCCAGCTAGTGAAAATATACAACACAAAACTGCAATGGAAGGTGAAGTTACAGTGTCTTACCTGTGTGTCAGTGGAAATACTGTTGAATTATAGTTGTTCTGTTGTCCAGATCCTCTTCCTCTGCCTCCTCTTTGTCACTGTCCACAGGCTCCACCGCTGCCACACAACCATCTCCACCCTCCTCCTCTTGCAGAAAAGGCACATGGTGGCGCAAGGCAAGGTTGTGCAATATACAGCATGCCACGACGATCTGGCAAACCTTCTTGGGTGGGTTACATAGGGATCCATCTGTCAGATGGAGGCACCTGAACCTGGCATTCAGGAGGCCAAAGGTGCACTCAATGATCCTCCTTGTTCGCCCATGTGCCTCATTGTAATGTTCCCCTGCCCTTGTTCTGGCATTCCTCACTGGGGTCAGTAGCCATGAGCGGTTGGGGTAACCAGAGTCACCTGTAAATATCGAGGGATATCTGTTAACCAGACACTCACCCTTGGGTGCAGAGTGTGAAGACTCACGCTTCCGGAGGGAGGGTGGAGTCACTTTAAATTTGGTTTCTTTGTTGCATATTTTGGACAGAGCCGCTGTCCTCTGGAGGTTCTTGGTCCTTTAGGTGCAGGTCAGTCCTCTGAGTCCTCAGAGGTCACTGGACCCGCTGGATGCATTGCTGTGCAGGTTCTCTGAGTCTGGAGACAGACTAGTAGGGCTGGGGCCAAGTCAGTTGTCATCTCTGTCGTCTATCTGGGACTTTCAGATCAGCAGTCCTTCTTTCTTCAGGTTGAAGGAATCTGGTTTCCTGGGTTCAGGGTCGCCCCTAAATACTGAATTTAGGGGTGTGTTTAGGTCTGGGGGCAGTAGCCAATGGCTAGTGTCCTTGAGGGAGGCTTCAACCTCTTTGTGCCTCCTCCCTGTGGGGAGGGGGGCACATCCCTAATCCTATTGGGGGGAAACCTCCAAAGCAAGATGGAAGATTTCCTAACGCAGGGGTCACCTCAGCTCTGGACACCTTAGAGGCTGCCCGGGCTGGGGGGTGACTCCTCCTTGATTTTCTCATTATCTCCTCCGGACTTGCAGCCAAAAGTGGGGGCTGTGACTGGGGGGCGGGCATCTCCACTAGCTGGAGTGCCCTGGGTCATTGTAACATGAAGCCCGAGCCTTTGAGGCTCACTGCTAGGTGTTACAGTTCCTGCAGAGGGAAGGTGGGAAGCACCTCCACCCAGGGCAGGCTTTGTTTCTGGCCTCACAGAGCACAAAGGCTCTCACCCCATGGGGTCAGAACGTCATCTCAGTGGCAGCGTGGCACAGACCAGTCAGTCCTGCACTGAAGGATTGGGTCAAATACAGGGGGCTTCTCTAAGATTCCCTCTGTGTGCATTTTGTAATAAATCTAACACTGGCATCAGTGTGGGTTTAATATTCTGAGAAGTTTGATATCAAACTTCCCAATTTTCAGTGTAGCCATTATGGAACTGTGGAGTTTGTTTTGACAAACTCCCAGACCATATACTTAATATGGCCATACTGTACTTACAATGTCTAAAAATGGACTTAGACACTGTACAGGCATTTTGCTCATGCAGCTATGCCCTCACCTGTGGTATAGTGTACCCTGCCTTAGGGCTTTATAGCCTGCTAGTGGGGTGACTTACCTATGCCACAGGCCGTATTTTGTGTGCATGGCATCCTGAGAGGGATGCTGTTAGACTTTTCATCCTTGGCGTGGTCCCCCTTAACTTTTTGCCTCTGTTTCCCAGGTTGTTGATGTGTGCTGGACTCTTTTTGCTGTTTTTGTTACTCTGGGCACTTTACCACTGCTAACCAGTTCTAAAGTGCAAGTGCTCCTTTACAAAATATGTCTGAAATTTGTTTATCAATGATTGGCATATTTGATTTATTAATAATTCCCCAGTACAGTGCACTAGAGGTGCCCAGGGCTTGTAAATCAAATGCTACTAGTGGGCCTGCAGCACTGGTTGTACCACCCACATAAGTAGCTCTGTAATCATGTCTCAGACCTGCCACTGCGGTGTCTGTGTGTGCAGTTTTTAACTGTAAATTTGACTTTGCAAGTGTACCCACTTGCCAGCCCTAAACGTTCCATTTTCTTACATGTAAGGCACCCCTAAGGTAGGCCCTAGGTAGCCCCCAGGGCAGGGTGAAGTGTATGGTTATGGTAGGACATATAGGCCCGCATTATGACATTGGTGGTAAGTCCCACCTACCGCCATGCTGACTGCCACCAACATACCGCTACCGTAGTGGTATACCACTACGCATATCATGACCCACACATAGAAATGCACCACTATCCAGACACACACAAGTCCGCCAGCCCAAAGGTCAGTGATAAACTGGTGGTAGCAAAACCCATACCATTATGCCAACAGAACTACGTCCACAACATTATGACCCACAAATCACTGCGGCGGACTTTCAACCGCGGTAAACCATTGGCAGTACATACTGCTGTGCTCAAAATACACACACATACAAAACAACACCACATTGGACAATTTAAATTACACACATGTGACACCCATACACACACCAAATCCACACACTCACACCACTATAAAACACACCCACATTACCCACAACCCTTTACCACTACAAACAAGACACTCCAGGAGCACCCACAGAACTAGAGCCATGGAACACCATCACCCATACACCATCCACACACCTCACAGCACACACCCCAACACAGCACCTCACACACCCTTACACACACCACTCACACTACACCCATGGCACCACAAAGAGACCTCAGATTTTCTGAGGAAGAGCTAAGGGTCATGGTGGAGGAAATCATCCGGGTAGAGCCACAACTATTAAGATCACAGGTGCAGCAGACATCTATTGCCAGGAAGATGGAGCTATGGCGGAGAGTCGTGGACCAGGTCAACGCCGTGGGACATCACCCTAGAACAAGGGATGACATCAGGAAGAGGTGGAACGACCTACGGGGGAAGGTGCGTTCTGTGGTTGCATGACACCACATAGCTGTACAGGAGACTGGCCAGGGACCCCCTCCTCCTCCCCCACAACGAACAACATGGGAGGAGCAAGTCTTGGCAATGATGCATCCTGAGGGCCTGGCAGGAGTAGTAGGAGGACTGGACTGTGGTAAATCAAATCTTTACTACTTTCACCCCCCCACCTGCATGCCATCACATACCGCCACACCTACCCTCACCCAATCACCCCACCACCTCACATATACCCCACCATCACAACCCACCCATCCCAGTAACCAGCACTGCATGCACCACCAATGCATGGACACCACTCACAGCCCTGCATGGACACCCATCACCACAGCATGCACACTAGTGACAAGCACTTAGCCAACCGATCAGGGACCTGGGGTCAGTGGCAGTGGGCACATGGTTCAGGGGACAGAGACACAGGGCAACAGGGAAGCTGGGAGGACTGCTGTGCAACAGGGGGAGGACAGGCCCAGGGAATCGACTCTCCACGAGGCACTCACCAACATCCTGGGAGCATACCACCATTCCCAGGAGACCATGGGCCAGATACTGACCAAGTTGCAGGAGACCCAGCGGCTGTAGGAGGGACAGTACCTGGGGATCAGGGAGGACGTGAAGGACATCCACACCACCCTGGTCACCGTTGCAGGGGTTCTGGCAGACATGGCCAAACACCATGAGGGAGGCAGTGGCACACCAACGGGCCCCTAACACTAGCCACACCGATGACTAGCCATCCACCTCTGCTGACGCTAGTGGGCAGGCGGCCTCGCCAAAGGAACAACAGGCCACCACCACCCCTCCCCCTGCAGAAGGAGAACCACCCCGCAAACAGTCTCTGCGATCCAGGCAGAAGCCAGAGAACATTGCCAAGACCCCTGCCAGGAAATAAGACTTTCCTGATTGTCACCCTTGTGTTCCACTCTGTCAACCTGCCCACCTTGAACTGCCATTGCTCCACTTCCTATGCCCCCTTGGACAATGAACCTGTGATACAAATAGACTTGACTCTATCTTGGACTTTCCTCCACCATCACCCAAGCACATTGCACATCCCCATTTACTTCTCAGCACTGAAATAAACACCCTTGGAAAACACAAGTATGGAGTATGTCAAATGATTTAAGGATGTAGTTGATTAACAATCAGTAGACATTGCAAATAGACTGTACAGTGATGTATACATAGTTATGACCTGTAATGTGCTGCTGTCAATACACCAAGAGCCACAGGAGGGCACAAATATCTGCAAATAGACTTATTAAAGGGTACAATAAGTAGCCATAGCAGAGGGAACAGCAGCCAGCTAGTGAAAATATACAACACAAAACTGCAATGGAAGGTGAAGTTACAGTGTCTTACCTGTGTGTCAGTGGAAATACTGTTGAATTATAGTTGTTCTGTTGTCCAGATCCTCTTCCTCTGCCTCCTCTTTGTCACTGTCCACAGGCTCCACCGCTGCCACACAACCATCTCCACCCTCCTCCTCTTGCAGAAAAGGCACATGGTGGCGCAAGGCAAGGTTGTGCAATATACAGCATGCCACGACGATCTGGCAAACCTTCTTGGGTGGGTTACATAGGGATCCATCTGTCAGATGGAGGCACCTGAACCTGGCATTCAGGAGGCCAAAGGTGCACTCAATGATCCTCCTTGTTCGCCCATGTGCCTCATTGTAATGTTCCCCTGCCCTTGTTCTGGCATTCCTCACTGGGGTCAGTAGCCATGAGCGGTTGGGGTAACCAGAGTCACCTGTAAATATCGAGGGATATCTGTTAGCCAGACACTCACCCTCAGGGCCAAACCCACACCCATGTACCAATAGACACTGGGGGGGGGGGGATGGGCTCACCTATTAGCCTCACCCTGTGCCTATGGAGTTGAGCCATCACATATGGAATGCTGCTATTCCTCAGGATAAAGGCATCATGCACAGACCCAGGATACTTTGCATTGTCATGGGAGATGTACTGGTCCGCCAGTCACACTATCTGCACATTCAGAGAGTGAAAGCTCTTTCGATTTCTGAACACCTGTTCATTTTTCTTGGGGGGGGCAAAGGCAATATGTGTACCATCAATAGCACCAATGATGTTGGGGATATGACCCAGTGCATAGAAGTAAGCCTTCACTGTGGCCAAATCCTCCACCTGGTGGAATACGATGTAGCTGCATATGTGTTTCATCAGGTCAGACAACACTCTGGTCAGCACGTTTGAGAACATAGGCTGGGACATCCCTGCTGTCATGGCCACTGTCGCTTGGAAGGAGCCACTTGCCAAGAACTGGAGAACTGATATGACTTGCACAAGAGGTGGGGTCCCAGTGGGGTGACTGATAGCTGAGATCAGGCCTGGCTCCAATTGGGCACACAGCTCTTGGATTATGGCCCTATCAAGTCTGTAGGTTAGGATAATGTGCCTTTCCTCCAATGTTGCCAGGTACACCACGGGTCTGTACACGGGGGTATGTCTCCATTTCCTATTCCTCCTTAGCGGTTGAACTCTAGGTTGAAAAACGGTGAGAAAATGGTCATATTCAAAGATATCCTCGGAGTAAAATGCCTTGCATTTTGTGACAGAAACAGTATGTGAACATGTAGGTCCGTTAATGTGCCTATGTCTGCTGTGATGCAGTTAGGTGCCATGGCCTGAAATGGCGGCAGCCTGACTTGTGAGGAGGAACAAGAGGAAATTAGGTAATTCCGCTGATGTTGTACACCATTGCGGGAGGCGGTCAACGACCACCATGCAAAACCTCATTCATTATCATTTGGGCCTATGGGTTCCAATAGCCAATGGTGATGTACGCCGGCAGTGACGGTATGCAGCACCACAGACGTGACGACCATTTTCTATCTGTTCACTCACTTGCTACCTAACCTTCAACAGGAGAGGACCTACACTGCAAGTGCTGCTGTGACCTGTGTCTGGAAGTGACTGTGGCTTGAGTGTCTTTGGAAAGGGCCCCTGCCTTCGCTTTGGAGGAGCTGGAGGGACTAGTAGAGGGGGTCCTACCCCTGTACCGTTTACTTTATGGTCCTCCCGACCAACAGGTGAGTACACTGTGAGCACGATGCATGGGGCATGAATACATGGAGTGCTGTGTGTGTAAGCCTCGTGCAGAGGGGTGGCTGAGGTGTCCTGGGCACAGTGCTGCATGTATGGTGAGCAATGTCTGTGAGTAAGGGGATGGGAGGGATATGGTGGGTCATGAGAGTAACAGACCAGACGGTATGACTAATACCTTTTTCTATGTATCTTTTTCTGTAGGTCAGTGCCCATCAGAAAAAGGGTATTTGGCGTGCCATCCCCAAGGACGTGTGGACCCTGGGGATCTTTGACAGGAGGAGCACCCACTGTCGCAAATGGTGGGAGGACCTGCGCCGCTGGGCAATGAAGACGGCGGAGGCCCAGCTGGGATGGACTCCCAAAGAAGAAGGGGTGCCCGTCATACCCTAACCCCCCTGATGTTCTGCATCCTGGCGGTGGCCTATCCGAAGTTGGATGGGCGCTTGAAGGCATCACAGTAGCCACAAGGGGGTGAGTACAGTTTCAAAATCAGAAAAGGTCATCTTTTGAGGTGTTATCTGGGTGGGGGATGTGGGTCTGTGGGTGCCCCTAGGCTAGGATGAACATGGCAGGGTAGGTTCCATGATGGGCAGGCTCAGATGCACTCCAAACCCAAATATGCTAGTGGGCATCTACTACTAGGCAGGGTACTGTGGGTTTCAGGTGTGCTGCTATTGGCGTTAGGCATTGTACCCCATGGACTAGTGACAAGCATTGTAACCGGTAGTGCATGGCCTAGAGCATAGGGCTGTTCCCTGTGTGGTGTGTATGCCAACGGTGGTGTTGTTGCTAGCATTGACCAAGTGTATCCTCTGTCTCTTCCCCCCCTTTTTGTTTTGCCACCCTGTCCTTGTGTGCATTAGCATCATCTAGCGGAGAAGCAGAGGCACCGGCGACGGAGGGAGCTGCATCCCACATGGCCCATGAGGCTGAATCCACTGACGGTGAGGGCACCAGTGGGACAGAGGGTGAGGGGAGCACCACGGCGGAGACTGGAGGGGACAGTTCAGACAGTGACACCTCCTCCAATGGAAGCTAACTTTTGGTGGTGGACACCTCTGTGGCCACTCCAACTACAGGTACAGTCACCACCCCCATACCAGCACTGCCCTCCCAGCAGCCCCTCAGCGTGTTTCCCATGCCCACTCACCCAGGAGAGTGGGCATCTCCTTCGCCCCAGGCACCTCAGGCCCTGCCCCAGGCAGCCCTGCTGTCCTCAATGAGGAGTCTATTGACCTCCTGCGATCCATCTCTGTTGGGCAGTCAACCATTGTGAATGCCATCCAGTGTCTGGCAGGGCATTTGCAACAAACAAATGCATTCCTGGAGAGCATTCACTCTGGCATGGCGGCCCAACAGAGATCGTTTAAGGCTTTGGCCATCTCCCTGATGGCAGGCATTGTCCCTGTCTCTAGCCTCCCCTCTCCAGCTTCCTCTACCCAGTCACATTCCTCTCAACCATAGCCTATCCCAAGCACACCTTAAGACCAGCAATCACCCAAATCAACACACAGAAGTGGCTCAGGCAAACACAAGCACCACACTCCATCCCACAGGTACTCACACAAGCACCATCCCGATGCAGACACACCAACATCCACTGCCTCCACTGTGTCCCCTTCCTCCTCCTTGTCCACCACCCTCCCAGTAGCATCTTCACTCACACCGGCATGCACTACATCCTCATCCACTACCTCCATCACCACCACGCTTAAAACTACACGCCCCTCACTGGAAGTCACCACCCCCATATCCATGCACACACCCCCTGTGTCCTCTCTCACTGTGTCTGTGCCCCCTCCTCCCAAAATACACAAACACAAGCACTCAGACACCCAACAGCCATCCACCTCACGACAGCATCCAGCCCATGCACCAGCACCCAACACAGCAGACACCTCCTACCACCACTCCCTCTTCCTCCACTCCCAAAACTTCACCCTCTTCCTGCCCCAGTGTCCCTAAAAAGCTCTTCCTCTAGACCTATTCCCTGCCCCTCCCCCCAGTCCTTCACTTCAGGCCAGGGTGGTCAGGACCCAGGCTAGCACCTCAGCCACCCAGTCCACGGCTACTGTCGTTTCTGCAGCCATGGCAGTTGTGAGATACACCGTGAAGAGACGCATCCACACAGCCAGTGTGGCTGCACCAGCTGCCAAGGGCAAAAAGGGAGCACCAGCTGGAAAATGCAAGGAGGCACCACCAGTTGGAAAACACAAGGAGGCACCACCAGCTGGCAGAAGCAAGGAGGCACCACCACCAGTTGGAAAACACAAGGAGGCACCACCAGCTGGCAGAAGCAAGGAGGCACCACCAGCTCGCAGAAGCAAGGAGGCACCACCAGCTGCCAAGGGCAGGAAGGGAACACCAGGTGCCAAGGGCAATGAAAAAAGCACCTGGGGCCATATTTATACTTTTTGACGCTAAACTGCGCTAACGCAGTTTAGCGTCAAAAGATTTTGCGCCGTCTAACGCCATTCTGAAGCGCCATGCGGGCGCCGTATTTATGGAATGGCGTTAGCCGGCGCAAGCGGACCGGCGCTGCCTGGTGTGCGTGGAAAAAAACCACGTACACCAGGCAGCGCCGGCGTAGGGGGAAAATGGCGTTAGGGCGTCTTAAAATGGGGCAAGTCAGGTTACGTCGAAAAAATCGTCGTAACCCGACTTGCGCCATGTTTTTTCGACGCCCATCCCCCATCAACATGACTCCTATCATTGTAAAGATAGGAGTCATGCCCCCTTGCCCAATGGCCATGCCCAGGGGACTTCTGTCCCCTGGGCATGGTCATTGGGCATAGTGGCATGTAGGGGGGCACAAATCAGGCCCCCCTATGCCACAAAAAAATTAAAAAAAAATACTTACCTGAACTTACCTTAATGTCCATGGGATGGGTCCCTCCGTCCTTGGGTGTCCTCCTGGGGTGGGCAAGGGTGGCAGGGGGGGTCCCTGGGGGCAGGGGAGGGCACTCTGGGCTCATTTTGAGCCCACTTGTCCCTTAACGCCATGCCTGACCCAGGCGTTAAAAAGTGGCGCAAAAGCGCCGTTTTTGGCCACGCCCACTCCCGGGCGTCATTTTTGCCCGGGAGTATAAATACCACGTAAAGGCCTGGGAGTCATTTTTTAAGACGGGAACGCCTCCCTTGCATATCATTAACGCAAGGAAGGGGTTCACGCTAAAAAATGACGCACTCTCCGGGCACTTTGGCGCCCGAAGCGTCTAACGCCATAGTATAAATATGGCGTTAGTTGGCGTTAGTTTAGCGTCGAATTTGCGTCGAAAAAAACGACGCTAATTCGGCGCAAACGGAGTATAAATATGCCCCCTGGTGCTGGAGCAGCATCTGGGCAAACAACACCAGCCATGGCACTTCAGCCATCCGAGGCTGCAGGGGAAGGGCTGGAGCCTCCACTCACCACTGGCAGCACTGCCGCCAGCACCGCCGCCAGCATCACTGCCAGCACCATTGCCTGAAGCAGCAGCCCCAGTGGGCAGCTGTCCGAGGCTGCAGGGGAAGGGCTGGAGCCTCCACCCACCACTGGTAGCACCGCAGTCAGCACCGCCACCAGCACTGCCACCTACACCGCCACCAGCACCACTGCCAGCAACAGCAGCCCCAGTCTAAGGCTGCAGGGGAAGGGCTGGAGCCTCCACCCACCACTGGCAGCACCGCTGCCAGCCCCACCACTGCCACCACTGAGTAGCCGTCACCACCAGAGGGCAGTGTGTAGTCGTGCCTCCATGGGCTGTAGTGCATCCTGGCCCCTGCAACAACTGTAGGTGTGACACCCTGGTAAGAGACTGTGAGCTTGCACCCTCCAAGATCTGCATCACAGGGCACAAGGCCCCCTCCAGAACCAGTGGAACAAGGCATCCGCTCACCTCCTCCTTGGCAGGATGAAGCACACTAGGCACAAGGCCCCCTCCAGAACCAGTGGAAGAAGGCATCCGCTCACCCCCTCCTTCACAGGATGAAGCACACTGGGCACAAGGCCCCCTCCAGAACCAGTGGAAGCAGGCATCTGCTCACCCCTCCTTGGCAGGATGAAGCACACTGGGCACAAGGCCCCCTCCAGAACCAGTGGATGAGGGCCATCTACTCACCCCCTCCTTGGCAGGATGAAGCACACTGAGCAAAAGGCCCCCTCCAGAACCAGCAGAAGAAGGCATCCACTCACCACCTCCTTGCCAGGATGAAGCACACTGAGCACAATGCCCCCTCCAGAACCAGTGGAGAAGCCATCCACTTGAGAGACTGTGGCTTTGCACTACCCAGCCAGGACCAAGCAGTGGGCAAACCACCCACTTGAGAGACTGTGGCTTTGCACTCCCCAGGACCGAGCAGTGGACAAACCACCCACTAGAGAGACTGTGGCTTTGCACTCCCCAGGACCGAGCAGTGGGCAAACCACCCACTAGAGAGACTGTGGCCTTGCACTCCCCAGGACCGAGCGGTGGGCAAACCACCCACTAGAGAGACTGTGGCCTTGCACTCACCAGTGCCGAGCAGTGGGCAAACCACCCACTAGAGAGACTGTGGCCTTGCACTCACCAGTGCCGAGCAGTGGGCAAACCACCCACTAGAGAGACTGTGGCCTTGCACTCCCCAGGACCAAGCAGTGGGCAAACAACCCACTTGAGAGACTGTGGCTTTGCACTCCAAAGGACCAAGCAGTGGGCAAACTACCTACTAGATAGACTGTGGCCTTGCACTCCCCAGGACCAAGTACAGGGCATGTAGCCCCCTCCAGGAGCAGTGGCATTGTACCATGTTCCGGCTGAGGTGCCTCCCCCTTCCCCTTCCCCATGAGGCGCCTGTGTATTTTCGACCTGATGCCCCAGCAGTGTTCTCTCCGTATTGAGGCAGGAGTCAAGTGTGGCCTTTGCCTATGTGATATGGCCCTGTGGCCACGGATATTTTGGACTGGGCATTGTCCCCAAATCTATATATATTGTAGATACTGTTTTGTGCTCTGAGGACGTATTTCTTGAACTTTATATTATTACACTGGCGTTACTCACTTCCTTTTGTCCTTGAGTTATTCCTGAGGGATACGGGATGGATATGTAATGTCGTTGCATCTGTTTGTGTGAATGGTATTGGGGGTGGTGGTTTTGCGTGTTGTGTGTGTGTCATCCTCTTTTTCCTCCCACCCTCCCTTGTGTGCTAGGTGCAGTACTCACCATGGTCCTCTTCACCACTGTTCATGTTCCTGGTGAAGGAGGAGGTATACCAGCATGGGAAACACCTGTAGCTCGGGCTCCATGGCATCGTGGTACTTCCTTGAGTGTCCAGAGGTGAGTCGTTTCCCTATTGTGCTCTGTTTCTGCCGTGCTTTTGATGGCATTGATACCACCACAGAAAAGCTGGCGGATTGACTTGTTGTAGTAGTGTGGGGGGTACATTGTCTTCCGCCTGGCTGTTGGCGGTTACAGCTGTGGTGCTTGTTGCTACCACTGTGGCGGTCGGTGTGTTAAAGTAGCTGTCTGTGCTGGCGGTTTCAGCCATGGTCATAATTCCATTTTTGTTACCGCCACACCGACCGCCAGGTTTGTAATGAGAGTCATAGTAATGTGTTTTATATGTCCTAACAATGAAATGTTGCTAAATTCGTTTTTCACTGTTTCAAGGGCTGTCTCGCTCATAGGTTAACATGGAGGCTACCTTTCAATCTGATTAAAGTGTAGATTCCCTTTGGGAGCAGATGGGCATGTGAAGTTTGTGGTCTCTGAGCTCACAATTTAAAAATACATCTTTTAGTGAAGTTGATTTTAAGATTGTGTGTTTGAAAATGCCACTTTTAAAAAGTGAGCATTTTCCTGCTTATACCATTTCTGTGACTCTGCCTGTTTGTAGATTCCCTGTCTGGGTCAGTTTGACAGTTGGGATTGTAGCACCTCAGACTAGACAGTGACACAAAGGGAGCTGGAGTGTAGTCTGCATTTCCTGATGAGCCATCTGTGCTAGGAGGGAGGAGAGGAGTGGCCACTCACACCTGAAAGGGCTGTGCCTGCCCTCACACAATGCAGTCTCCTGTTGTTTGAAGTCTCAGGGACAGCAAAGACTTCTCTCTGCCATCACCTGGAGTCTCTGGAAAGACTCCTACTGTGCCCTGTGGTGCCCATCCAGTTTCTGGGACCCTGAAAGGAGAAGCTGACAGCCTAGGAGGAAGAAATCCACGCACAGAATGGCGTACGGGGAAAAGGTTGACGCAACTCCGATCTGTGGCTGGAAAATCAACGTGCTGCTGGCTTTGCGGCAAAAAATCGATGCTCACCTGCAACGCAACCGAAGAATCGATGCACGGAGCTGGAGAAACGACGTGCAGACTCTCTGACGGAGGCTGGTGAGATCATTGTGCATCTGGATTGCCAATGCAAACACCGCTGGGGGTGTAAAAACAACAACGCAAGGCCTGCCTGGACCCGAGAATGCTGACCGGATTGACGCATCGCTCTCCTGCACGGAGAAGAAATGACGCGCCCGACCCGATGAAAGGAGAAACGACACAAGGTCTCGTTCATGAGTGAAAACGACGCATCGCAAACCCTTTTTGATGTACACTCACCCATGCAGGGTTATTTTTTGATGCACCCAAGGTACATTTTCACGCTAACAGTGTTAGTGTGCGTTTAAAACTACACAAAGACTCTTTTTGCTTTTTAATTGATAACTTGACTTATGTATTCTGGATTTTTGTCGTTTTGGTCTTGTTTTGTTTAGATAAATATTCTCTATTTTTCTAAACCTGTGTTGTGTCATTTTGTAATGTTTTCATTAAGTTACTGTGTTTGTGTTGGTACAAATACTTTACACCTAGCACTCTGAAGTTAAGCCTACTGCTCGTGCCAAGCTGCGAAGGGTGTAAGCAGGGGTTAGCTGAGGGTGATTCTCTTTTACCCTGACTAGAGTGAGGGTCCTTGCTTGGACAGGGGGTAACCTGACTGCCAACCAAAGGCCACATTTCTAACATTGGTGATCAGCGGATGGGATTGGACTTGTATTTGTACTTGACATCCAGTAATTAAGTGTACGCTACTGTTTGAGTTCAGACCGCTACGTGACCACATATCACTTGTCTTGTTATTTTTTCTTTTCTCTTTGGGACTTCTTGTTGTTCTACTTCTTGCTGATCCCTGGATTGACTTTTTTGTTTGAAACTTCATTTGGGAACTTGTTTCTATGCCTTTGGAACTTTGCACTTGTTTTAAATCTTCAACATGTCTCAATCTGGAGACGCATCAGCTGGAGTTGCCTTTGACATAGAGAAAGTGGAGAGCTATACAGTAGCTCAGTTGAAGCAATTCTGCAAGGATTTTGCCTGTTCCATTAAGAGCTCATCCAAGAAGGAGGAGCTGTAAAAGGCCCTGAGGGCCTGGGTGACAGCAAAACAAGCTGAGGGGCACACAGATGTTGAGCAGGAAGGGGAGGAAGGGGTGCAAGTCACTCACAATGATGTAGTGAGTGGGCCTGGTCTGTCTAGGGAGAGAGACTCTAAGGCAGGTCGCAGTGTGTCCTCCAAGGATCTGACACCTGAAGAGTTGCAGGACAGACAGGAAGAAAGAGAGTACCAATTGGAGCTGAAGAAGCTCAGTCTAGAAATGGAAGGGAGAAGGATGGGCTTTGAGGAAAGGAAGGGTACACATCCCAAAAGGTACACATCCCAAAAGACCTATTGAAGGATTACAAGAGGGAGGATGACATATACTTGTGGTTCAAGGGGTATGAGTCTGCTCTACACATGAATCTGGTCCCTGAAGCTCATTGGGGGGCAGGTCTTTGGAAGCACTTTGAGTTAGAAAGGAGGGATACACTGACAGCCTTAGGGGATGCTCAGAATCTCATCTACACTATCATGAAGGATGCCCTACCCACAAGATATGGTCTCACCCCTGAGCAGTATAAGGATAAGTTTAGGTCCTTTAAGAAGAAGGAATCCCAAACATGGTTGGAATGTGTTGATTCTTATTGCAGGTCACTGGATTGTTGGGTGAAGGGCAGTAAGGTAACTACGTATGAGGGGCTTTACAATCTGATTGCTTGGGAGCAATTGTACAGCTTATGTTTTCCAGAGCTGCGCCACACCGGAGTAACTGCAAGCTGACTGATTCCAGGAAGCTTGCACAGGAAGCAGACTGCTGGGAGAGCACCAGAGTCCAAAAGAGGTATGGGGGAGACCACGCCAAGGGTGGGCAGGGTCCCTCTCAGAAGAAAGGGGGGAAAGGGTAAACAGGGGGAGTTCTCTAAAGGGCCCCAAACTGATTCCCAACCCCCCAGTGAGAAGAAGCCATGGTTCTCCAAAGGGAAGCCAGTGGCAGGTGGTCCCCCACGTACGTGCTATGCATGTGACCAAGTGGGTCATGTGATGGGGGATCCAAATGCCCCAAAAGTACACCAGCATCCACTGGTGCGCCGTCCCAGGGTTTGGCCAGTGTAGCGCTTGGGGAGGAGTTGGTTCCAGGTGGGTGGGAGCCAACTGAGATGACCCTTGTATCAATAGGGGACAGTGAGATGGTCCAGAGAACCCTCGTGCCTGAGAACACTAAGCAGTACAGGCAGTGGGTGACCATCAATGGACAGAGGATGGAGGCTCTAAGAGACACAGGAGCCAGTATGACTACAGTGAGGAGTCACCTGGTGTCTAAAGAAAAGATTGATCCCCGGGTCCTTCACCAAGTAGTTGCAGTGGACAACTTAGAGCACCTGTGCTGAGTGACACAGGTTTCCTCTGAATGGGGGGGGGGGTTCTCAGGTTCCTTGAAAGTAGATGTGAGTCCAACCATGCCTGTTGATTGTTTGCTAGGCAATGACCTGGAGGGTTCGCCTTGGAAGAAGGTGGAACACAGGTCACACTTGGAGATGTTGGCTCTGCCTCTGTGGGTATGCGTATCCACCAGGTCAATGACAGCCCGTCAGAGTGGTCAAGAGCCCCTGGAGCCTGAAACAGTGGCCCAAGGGACGGCCAAGAAGAGGAAGGGCAGGGAGCACGGGAAACCGGCCCCAGAAGTTCCCACGGTCCGGGAGGACGCAGAGCCTGAAGGTGACACCCCGGAGCCTACAGGGGAACAGGTGGCTGAACTGGGGGAGGTCCCTGAGCTATCACAGTGGCAGCATGAAGGGGGACCCAACAGGGAAGCATTCTGTGAAGCACAGAAAACTTGCCCTACTCTAGAGGGACTGCAGCAGCAGGCTGCAGCCCATTCGGCTGGCGAGGAGCCCAGTACTCACCTGATCTATTGGGAGGATGGCCTCCTGTATAGAGCCTAAGGTTCCTGAGCCTCGGCCAGCTTGTATGCTGGTGGTACCCCAGTGCTTCAGGGCCTTTCCACTGGGGTTGGCTAATGATGTGCCGTTGGCAGGACATCTGGGGCAGGACAAGACCTATAAGAGGCTTGTCTCCCACTTCTATTGGACCCAGATGAGCAAGCATTCTACTACACACTTTAGGCCTTGCCTAACTTGCCAGGCAAGTGGCATGAGTGGGGGGAAATGTAAGGCTCCCCTTCAACCTTTACCTGTGGTTAGTACTCCCTTTGAGGGGGTAGGTATTGACATTGTGGGGTCTCTGGCCCAAGACAGCCTAGGGCAACAGGTTCATCCTGGTCTTGGTGGACCATGCCACCTGGTACCCAGAAGCCATTCCTCTGAGGTCAGTCATTTCCCCTGTGGTGGGTTGTGCACTGATGGGGGATTTTACCCGCATGGGGTTCCCCAAGGATGTGGTATCTGATGGGGTTACCAACTTCATATCCACGTGTATGAAGTCTCTGTGGAAAGTGTGTGTTGTGACATACAAGTTCACCACACCTTACCACCCCCAAGTAATGTTCTGGTTGAGAGATTCAACCGCACCTTGAAAGGCATGATTCAGGGCCTGTCAGAGCCCTTGAGGCGGAAGTGGGACGCCCTCTTGCCATGCCTTCTGTTCGCCTACAGGGAGGTGCCTCAAAAGGGACTAGGTTTAGTCCCTTTGAGCTGATATATGGCCACACTGTGAGGGGACCTTTGAGTCTGGTGAAGGAGGCTTTGGAGAACGCTCCTAGTAAACCCCCCCAGGATGTATTTAGCTACATGCTTGCTTTTGGAAACCAGACTGCCCGCTTTAGGAGTCTCGCAGAGGAGAACCTGGAAGCAAGCCAGGAGGATATGAAACAGTGGTATGACTGGAATGCCACTCTGGTCGTGTTTCAACCTGGCCAGAAAGTGTGGGTGATGGAGCCAGTGGAGCCTAGGCCGCTCCAGGATAAGTGGACTGGGCCAATTGTGGTGGCAGAGCGCAAGAGTGAAGTCACCTACCTGGTGGACTTGCAATCTCAAAGGAACCCTTTCAGGGTCCTGCATGTCAACCGCCTCAAACCTCACTTTGAGCGGACTGAACTGCCCATGCTTCTTGCAACAGATGACTGGGTGGAGGAGGAGAGTGAGCTTTTTCCTGACCTCCTGTCTGCAGGAGAAAAAGATGGGTCAGTGAAGGGTGTGATCCTCTCCCCCTCCCTGACTGAGGAGCAGCAGGGTGACTGTTGCCACGTGCTGGGACAGTTTGCCTCACATGATCTGGACACTTGTGCACACATGATGTGAACACTGGGGACAGTACACCTATTAAACAAAACGTTTACAGGGTGACAAACAAGGCCAGGGCATGCATTAAGGATGAAGTGTCCAAAATGCTTACCCTAGGGGTTATTGATTCACTCCATCAGTCCTTGGGCCAGCTCAGTGGTATTAGTCCCAAAGGCTGCTGCACCTGGTGCCACTCCAAAACTCAGGTTCTGTGTGGACTACCGGGGACTCAATGCAGTCAGCAAGGCTGACGCATGCCCCATCCCCCGAACTGATGAGCTCATTGACCGGTTAGGAGCTGCCAAGTACCTCAGTACATTTGACTTAACATCTGGGTACTGGCAGATTGCCTTAACTGAGGGGGCCAAGGAGAGGTCAGCATTCTCTACCCCAGATGGATACTTTCAATTTAAAGTCATGCCATTTGGGATGAAGAATGCCCCTGACACCTTTCAGAGGTTGGTCAACCAGGTGTTGGCTGGGCTGGATGAATTCAGTGCCGCCTACCTGGATGACATTGCTGGGTTTAGTTCCACATGGGAGGAACACTTGCAACACCTCTGGAGAGTGTTAGATGCCCTGCAAAAGGCAGACCTCACTATTAAGGCGAGCAAGTGCCAAATAGGGCAGGGTTCTGTGGTGTACTTGGGACACCAGGTGAGGAGTGGCCAGGTGGCATCCCTACAGCCAAAAATTGATACAATTCTTGCTTGGGAGCCTCCCAAGACCCAGACTGAAGTGAGAGCCTTCTTAGGTCTCACAGGATTCTACAGGAGGTTTGTCAAGGGATATGGTACCATTGTTACCCCCTTGACTGAGTTGACTTCGAAGAAGGAACCCAGAAAAGTGATCTGGACAGAGGCTTGCCAGAACGCTTTTGATGCCCTGAAGGCTGCCATGTGCACATCACCTGTGCTGAAGACACCTGACTACTCCAAGGAGTTTGTTGCGCAAACAGATGCCTCAGAGCATGGTATTGGAGCAGTACTCTCACAGCTTAATGAAGAAGGCCTAGATCAACCTGTATCCTTCATTAGCAGGAGGTTACTTCCCAGGGAACATAGGTGGAGTGGCAACGTGAAGCGTTTGCTGTGGTCTGGGCACTGAAGAAGCTAAGACCCTACTTGTTTGGGACTCACTTCCAAGTTCAGACCAACCACAGGCCCCTCAGATGGTTAATGCAGATGAGAGGTGAGAATCCAAAACTGTTGAGGTGGTCCATTTACCCACAGGGGATGAACTTTTTTGGTGGAACACTGTCCTGGTACAGAACGTGCCAATGCTGATAGTCTGTGCAGGTTCTTCTGCCTTAGTGATGAGAACTCCCATGAGGTTGGGTAGTTGCTCCCCACTTTCAGCTGAGGGAGACATGTGTTAGACTGTTCATTCTTGGTGTATTCCCCTTTAACCTTTTGCCTCTGTTTCCCAGGTTGTTGATGTGTGCTGGACTCTAATTGTGCTGTTTTTGTTACTCTAGGCACTTTACTACTGCTAACCAGTGCTCCTTTACAAAATATGTATGTAATTGGCTTATCCATGATTGACATATTTGATTTTTTAATAAGTCCTTAGTACAGTGCACTAGAGGTTCCCAGGGCCTGTAAATCAAATGTGACTAGTGGGTCTGCAGCACTGGTTGTGCCACCCACATAAGTAGCTCTGTAATCATGTCTCAGACCTGCCACTGCAGTGTCTGTGTGTGTAGTTGTTAACTATAAATTTGACTTGGCAAGTGTACCCACTTGCCAGGCCTAAACCTTCCCTTTTCTTACATGTAAGGCACCCCTAAGGTAGGCCCTAGGAAGCCCCAAGGGCAGGGTGCAGTATACAGTATGGTGAAGGTAGGACACATAGTAATGTTCTCTATATGTCTTAACAGTGAAATATTACTAAATTCGTTTTTCACTGTTGCAACGCCTGTCCCTCTCATAGGTTAACATGGGGGCTACCTTTAAATCTGATTAAAGTGTAGAATCCCTTTAGGAACGGATGGACATTTGGAGTTTGGGGTCTCTGAGCTCACAATTTAAAAATACATCTTTTAGTGAAGTTGATTTTAAGATTGTGTGTTTGAAAATACCACTTTTAGAAAGTGAGCATTTTCTTGCTTATACCATTTCTGTGACTCTGCCTGTTTGTGGATTCCCTGTCTGGGTCAGTTTGATAGTTGGGCTGGTTGCACCTCACACTAGACAGTGACACAAAGGGAACTGAGCTATAGTCTGCATTTCCCGATGAGCCATCTGTGCTAGGAGGGAGGGGAGGTGTGGCCACTCACACCTGAATGGGCTGTGCCTGCCCCCACACAATGCAGTCTCCAAACCCCTGGAGAGTGTCTGGGGCCTGGCCTGGGCAAGGCAGGATTTCACAATCAAGAGAGACTTTGCTTTTAAGTAGGCCTACTTCAAAGGAGAAATTGGGTATAAGAAGGGCACCCAAAACCACAGACTTTAGAACACTTCTGGAAACCAAGAGGAACCTCTGCCTGGAGAAGAGCTGAACAGCGGAGGAAGAAGAGCTACCCTGCCTGTGACTGTGCTTTGTGTAGCTATCCTGCAGTTGCTGCTTCTGCCAGAGTAAGAGGGAGAAGACTGGACTTTGTGTGCCTTCCATCTTGTGAAGATCTCCAAGGGCTTGATTTAGAGCTTGCCTTTTGTTGTTTGAAGTCTCAGGGACAGCAAAGATTTCTCCCTGCCAGCACCTGGAGTCTCTGGAGAGACTCCTACTCTGCCCTGTGGTGCATATCCAGTTCCTGGGACCCTGAAAGGAGAAACTGGCAGCCGAAGTCGAAGACATCCACGCACAGAACGCCGTGCGGGGAAAAGATCGACGCAACTCCGATCTGCAGCTGGAAAATCAATGTGCTGCCGGCTTTAGGCTGAAAATCGATGCTCGCCCACAACGCAACCGAGGAATCGACGCACAGAGCTGGAGAAACTACCTGCAGCATCGCTGACGGAGGCTGGTGAGATCGCAACCCGCACTGCGTGGTTTTCGGATCATCGTGCAGCGGGATTTCCGACGCAAACACCTCTGGGAGTGTAATAACAACGCAAGGCCTGCCCGGACCCGAGAGTGCTGACCGGATCAACACATCACTCTCCTGCAGGGCGAAGAAATGACGCACCCGACTCGATGAAAGGAGAAACGACGCAAGGTATAGCTCTTGAGTGAAATCAACTCAAGCCCTTTTTGACGCACCGAAGGTACATTTTCATGCTAACAGTGTTAGTGTGCGTTTAAAACTACATAAAGACTCTTTTTGATTTTTAACTGATAACTTGACTTGTGTATTGTGGATTTTTGTCGTTTTGGTCTTGTTTTGTTTACATAAATATTCTCTATTTTTCTAAACCTGTGTTGTGTCATTTTGTAGTGCTTTCATTACGTTACTGTGTGTGTGTGTTGGTACAAGTACTTTACACCTAGCACTCTGAAGTTAAGCCTACTGCTCGTGCCAAGCTACCAAGGGGGTAAGCAGGGGTTAGCTGAGGGTAATTCTCTTTTACGCTGACTAGAGTGAGGGTCCTTGCTTGGACAGGAGGTAACCTGATTGCCAACCAAAGACCTCATTTCTAACAGATGCCATGTCGACTTTGCCTTTTTCTCCCCACCAACACACACAATCTGCATTGGCAGTGTGCATGTGTTAGGTGAGGGGTCCCTTAGGGTGGCGCAACACATGTGGCAGCCCTTAGGGACCTTCCCTGGTCAGAAGGCCCTTGGTACCACTGGTACCTTTTACAAGGGACTTATCTGTATGCAAGGGGTGTGCCAATTGTGGGAACAATGGTTCATTTTTTGTGAAAGAACACTGGTTCTGGGGCCTGGCTAGCAGGATCCCAGCACACTTCTCAGTCAAGTCAGGATCAATATCAGGTAAAAAGTGGGGGGTAATTGCAACAGGGAGCCATTTTCCTACAAGGGTTGTCTGGGTGAAATGAACAAGGGAACTGTCAACAAGCTCAGCCCAGACATGGATTGGAGACACGCTGTAAGGCATGGATTTTAAGTGCAGAGAAATGCTCACTTTCTAATAGTGGCATTTCTAAAATAGTAATATAAAATCCAACCTCAGCAATAAGCAGGATTTTCTATTACCATTCTGGCCATACTAAATATGACCTGGTTACCCCTTTCTGATGAGACTCTACCACTCAAACAGTATATGAGGGTAGCCCTAATGTTATCCTATGAAAAGAACATGCCTCACAATAGTGGAAAACCAATTTAGGAGTTTTCCACTACCAGGACATATAAAACACATATGTACACGTCCTGTCGACTTTGCCTTTTTCTCCCCACCAACACACACAATCTGCATTGGCAGTGTGCATGTGTTAGGTGAGGGGTCCCTTAGGGTGGCGCAACACATGTGGCAGCCCTTAGGGACCTTCCCTGGTCAGAAGGCCCTTGGTACCACTGGTACCTTTTACAAGGGACTTATCTGTATGCAAGGGGTGTGCCAATTGTGGGAACAATGGTACATTTTTTGTGAAAGAACACTGGTTCTGGGGCCTGGCTAGCAGGATCCCAGCACACTTCTCAGTCAAGTCAGGATCAATATCAGGTAAAAAGTGGGGGGTAATTGCAACAGGGAGCCATTTTCCTACAAGGGTTGTCTGGGTGAAATGAACAAGGGAACTGTCAACAAGCTCAGCCCATACATGGATTGGAGACACGCTGTAAGGCATGGATTTTAAGTGCAGAGAAATGCTCACTTTCTAATAGTGGCATTTCTAAAATAGTAATATAAAATCCAACCTCAGCAATAAGCAGGATTTTCTATTACCATTCTGGCCATACTAAACATGACCTGGTTACCCCTTTCTGATGAGACTCTACCACTCAAACAGTATATGAGGGTAGCCCTAATGTTATCCTATGAAAAGAACATTCCTCACAATAGTGGAAAACCAATTTAGGAGTTTTCCACTACCAGGACATATAAAACACATATGTACACGTCCTGCCTTTTACCTACATAGCACCCTGCCCTATGGGTTTAAGGCTTGGCAAGTACTTTTGAATGCCAAGTTGAAGTGGCAGTGAAACTGCACACAAAAGCCTTGCAATGGTAGGCTTGGGACATGGTTAAGGGGCTACTTATGTGGGTAGCATAACCAGTCGTGCAGGCCCACTAGTAGCATTCAATTTACAGGCCTTGGGCACATGTAGTGCATTTTACTAGGGACTTACAAGTAAGTAAAATATAACAATTTGGAATGAACCAATGTTACCATGTTTAAGGGAGAGAGCATATGCACTTTAGCCCTAGTTAGCTGTGGTAAAGTGTGCATAGTCCTCAAACCAGCAAAAACAGTGTCTGAAAAGTTGAAGGGGGGAGGCAGGCAAAAAGCTGGGGGATGACTACCTAAGGCTGTCAGGTCTAACATGTGTCCCCCCAGGTGAAATTGGGGAGAGCTACCTAACCCCTTGGGAGCTCTCATCACTTAGGTCGAAGTATCTGGAGAGACCATCAGCATTGGTGTGGTCAGTCCCCGGGCAATGCTCCACCGGAAAGTCCATCCGCTATAGGGAAATGGACCACCTCAAGAGTTTAGGAGTTTCACCCCTCATCTGCATGAGCCATCTGAGAGGTCTATGGTCTGTCTGAACCTGGAAGTGAGTCCCAAACAGGAAAGGGTTTCAGCTTCTTCAGTGACCAGACCACAGCAAATGTTTCTCTTTCTATGGCACTGAACCTCTGTTCACGTGGTAATAGTCTTCTGCTAATATTTACTACTGGTTGGTCTAGGCCCTCCTTATTCAGCTGTGCTAGAACCGCCCATATGTCATGCTCTGAAACGTCTGTCTGCATGATGAACTCCTTGGAGTAGTCAGGGGCCCTGAGCACGCATGCCGTGCACTTGGCCTCCTTCAGAGATTTAACGGCTTTCTGACAAGCCTCTGTCCAATTCACCAACCTAGGTTGTTTCTTAAATTTCTATTAAGGGGGCCACTATGGTGCCATAGCCCTTAACACAATTGCAGTAGTACCCAGTGAGACCCAGGAAGACTCTTACCTCAGTTTGGAGTCTAGGTGGTTGCCAGGCCATGATTTTCTCAATCTTGGCCTGGAGTGGATGCGCCTTTCCACCACCAACGGAACCCTTCCCAATCTGGCGCTTACTGGCCTTGATGGTCAGTCTTGCCTTTTGCAGAGCCTGAAGCACCTCCTTGAGATGGAGTAGATGTTCCTCCCATTGGAACTGTAGAAGGCAATGTCATCCAGGTAGGCTGTACAGAACTCATCCTTCCCAGCTAGGACCCCGTTAACCAACCGTTGGAGGGTAGCAGGGGCATTCTTCGACCCAAAGGGCATCATTCCGGCTGGTAATGTCCCTCAGGGGTGGAAGACACAGATCTCTCTTTAGTACCCTCAGTCAAGGTAATCTGCCAGTACCCTGATGTGAGATCAAAAGTACTGAGGAATTTGGCGGTGCCTAGCCTGTCTACGAGCTCATCAGTTTGGGGGATGGGGTGAGCATCTGTCTTCATGACAGAGTTGAGACCCCAGTAGTCCATGCAGAACCTAAGTTCTGGCTTGGCATTGGGAGTGGCAGCCTTGGGAACCAGCACCACGGGGCTGGACCAGGGACTGCTGGACTTCTCAATCACCCCAAGAGCCGGCATCTCGGCAACTTCCTCCTTGATGCTAGCCCTCACCTTGTCCGACAACTTATACATTTTGGGCCATATTTATACTTTTTGACGCGAAACTGCGCCAACGCAGTTTTGCGTCAAAAAAATTAGCGCCGTCTAACGCCATTTTGAAGCGCTGTGCGGGCGTCAAATTTATACTTTGACGTACGGCGGCGCAACCAACAGGTGGGAATCATTATTTCGTGACGCACACAGCGTCGGTCTGTCGTAAAGGAAACCAACGTAAAGGCGACGCACATCACTGTGGGTCGATTTACGACAGCGCAATTCGGAAAGCGCTGGTTTTCTTCACGCTAATGCGTTAAATTTTTGCCCGAAAACTGCCCTGTCAGCAGAGGAGACCCAAAATGGATCCCAGATGCCACAACAGACCCCAGGAGGATGAGAGCAGACCAGGAACCAGCCAGGAGGATCCATACAGGAACCAGGACATTTAAAAAAAAAAAAGAAAGTGTCGCTTCAGTGAAGAGGAGCAGGAAATCCTGGTGAAAGAGGTGACGCAACACCAGCACCAACTTTTCATCTCCTCTAAATTGCCACTCAGTAGGAGAGAGGCCATATGGAAACAAATAGTGGACAAGATCAACAGTGTGGCTGAAGAACGCCGCACAGTCACTGAGTGTAAGAAACGCTGGCATGACTGCAAACATAGGACAATAGAGAAAATGGCCAGGAACAGGAAGGCAGCAATGCAGACTGGAGGGGGGAGTCCAGCACAACAGGAGGCCCTGGACCACATGGAGGAGATGGTCGCAGCCGTCATCCCGGAGGAGATCGTCACAGGGATTCAAGGACTGGACAGCGCAGACTACCACGACACAACGCACATGCAGGGTAAGTCGCATGGGGAATTCAAATGCAATAATGGGGACTGTAAGCAGGAAGGGGGATACCTACTACACAATGCATGTAAGTCAGCACATATATGAAGTGGCATGGGTAAAGGGGCACGGCATGGGGGCATGCCCAGCACAGACCGAAGCTGGGGCACGACAAAATACAGCAACAACAACAGTCCCATGGGGACATCCTGTAATGACAACAATAGAGCCAAGGGAAAGCAGCGACAGGTGGGAAGGCCACTACCTCAAATCCACATCCAGGCACTTGTCTTGCAAAATCTATCCTACATCAACTAGGTCCCTATCAGTAATGCAGTAGGCAAAACAACAACTGCAATGTAACTGCCACAACAGTTGACAATAACACCTCTCATCTCTGTGCAGCTATAGTACCAAATGGCAGGAACCTCCCCATGGAACATACATACCTAAATTAGGGGGTGAGGATGACATCCGCAACTATTCATAGAAATAAGACAAAGGCACCAGTACACTCAAATGCCGAATGTCCATACCTGACACATACATAAGCCTAAGTAAACAGCAATAGGAGCCACACAGCACTAACGACACACACATGCTGCATACGTCACGGTCCCTCGCGTGCCTGGCTAACAAGGCTACATCACTAATGTCATACTGCTCAGACAACAACATTGAGGAGGGGACACAGGCAACTGGTCACTGAAACACACCTGCAAAGTCTGACAAACAAATAGGACATTCATACGATAAACAGGCAATCCAGTAAGACACACATGACCCAACATCATCTTCAAACATCAACAATGTTTACATCCATACCACATCCTAACATTGACATGCATAGGTAATGCCACGTAACATGTACAGTTCATGCAATGTGAATAAAAAGTGTATGGGGCAGGGCCTGAGAGGCAAGTGTGCAGGCAGGGCAGTCACAACACCCACAGTCAGTCAAAGTGTATTGTGGCAAGTGTAACGTATACTTTGCGCATTAGCCTCAGGCTGGAGGCCTTTGTGCATCTTACCCTGAATGTACTTATACTCATTTGCTCACATCTAAGAGCCTCAGAGCACTTTGCACTAAATGATTCTCATTGCCCTTCCTATCAGTTAATTTAGCAAATAGCCAGTCCTAAGGTGTTGTCAATTAGTCAAATCACACTGTTTTGCCTACTTCTGCACTGGACTTTGCCAGAACATATTCACTCTGTGCCCCAGTCAAGGATACAGTCTGGTATGTTGCTGATAGATGTGGTAGGGGTTAAGGTTTGGCATTCCTGCATAGGGAAACTTTGTCATCACGATGACATATGACTTATAAAATCACTTCCTTGTCCCAAGATATGCAAGAGGGAGTTTCCAAACAGAGAAACACAACTAGATGCTGCCTGCCTTGCTGCTGATGCACAACCAGATCACAGCCCATTCCTCTGATATGAGGGATGATGTCTCCCCTGTGATTCAGACAGGCAAGCTCCAAACTTAACATGCTGTGCTATACATAGAACAAGCAGAGGGAGAGTAGAAACTGTTAGGCACCATGATAGCTGTGTACTAATGTATTACTCTCCTGCGGACTATTTCAATTCTAACAGTGTGTATTGTTTGGGTTATTGTGGCTCACACCTAAATTTCTACAAGTCAGTTGTACAATGAAACCTCATATTAAACAAATACTGTCTTTGTCATTTGTGTATGGTAACATACCGGAAAAGACATAATAGTGTAGGATCTGAGTGACCACAACTTGCCTGAGAAGTTCCAAAGATGTCATGCGCTCGGATGTCTAAACATTCCTTTGATGTGGGAGACCAGAGGCACTGCTAGTTAGTCTGAGCAAAATGAAATATCAGGGTGACAGAGTTATTTACAAGTGGGTCAGACTTAGTCCCCCACACCATTAGCTATCCTGCTGCCTAGAAAGCCAGTAATCACATGTAGGATAATGAGAGCCCACCCAACAAAATGTCCCTCCATAACAATAGTTAAACACCGAGGGAGGAGTAGGACCAAAAGACGCCTATTCCTAAATAATTACAAAGCAACACCTAGAGGCGATCTGGCAGACATGTCTGATAGCTCCATATCATACATGTGACACACAGGTGGGCCATAGGCCTACAACAATGCCCTATGACGGACAGCAGATACCAAGACAAACACAGAGCACAAAGTTAAGGCATACCAAGGCTTGTATCTTAGTGCAAAATTGTCACAACACTGACACACTAATTGTACCCTGTTTCATTGCAGAGGAACACGGATCTCCTGCCGATATGCCTGTCCATGAGTTCCCTGATGACATGGATGACGAGCCCATAAACCTCCCACAAGAGACCATTCAAATGGTCCTTGAAAGCCTCCAAACCCCACCTTCAGTCACAAGGAGGAGCACAGAAGAAGCAGCCACCACAGGAGAACCACCCGCCACCCCAATTGTAAGACCTGCCAGCTCCAACACAGCTGAGGACTCTGACGACACTGGCACCAGCTTTGAAAGAACTGTCGTTGGGGTCCAGCGGGAGCTGGCCAAGGAGGTGCGGGTGGGGATGCAAACTATGGCAGCCAGCCTTGAGGGGGTGCGTTCGTGCATGTTGTCAACTGCTGATCAGGCAGCTGCAATGCAAGCCCGAACATCGCTCTTGGAGGAACTTTTAAAAACACAGAAGGAAATCTGCACAGCTGTCATCCAGTTGACACAACAACTCCAACTGCAAGCCAGTCAACGTGTGCACGAATGCAACATCGAACCCCTCAGGGCAGACCTGGCTGCCTACCATCGGGATGTGGCTGCCATTCTGAAAAACCAGCACGCTCTCCTTGCTGCAGTACTGCCCTTCATAACTCGACAGGGAGCAGCCCCCGGGATGTCTGCCTCCATGTCTTCTAACACTGAGGTGTGTGTTGCCCCTTCACAACCAACAACAACAAGAACACACCAGGCAACACACACATCAGAAGAAGAAGACATGGAACAGATAATATTCACACGCAAGAGTACCTGGAAGCCCTAGTCCCTGCATCATGGCCTACTCTGACCAAGGTCCTACGTTTTGACAAATGCCAGTCTCACTACAACTACACTCAATGACTGTTTGGCAATCCACTGTATGACTTGTCCCCATTGCCAGTGAATGTCTCTCTCCTACTATTTGCCAATTCCTGTTCCTCTGCACTGTCTGTGACATCACCCCAGCATGTCAGGAGCATCCTCCACACCCCGTCTGTAGGATCACCATGTAAGAATGCACCAGAACGGACTCAGCTAACATTGTGAATGGACATTTTGCACTACAGCACCTATAAATAAATATCACTTGCACACCTATTGTGTCTCTGTGTTATTTCACACTCCAACTGTGCAGTACATAACACCAAAGTGGCTGTGTGGCAACCATGTTGATTCTCTATACTACTGTCCTGATTTCATGTATACTGAAACATCTGTGCAGTGGCCAGGAATGCATCATAGCCTTACTATACTGAGGAAAATAACTGATGAAGGGACTAAGCACACACAATCATGCTGTGTTGGACAGAATGATGCACCATCTATAGCTATTCTAGACAACTAATGGTGGCTGAGAAATGTAGGCACCATGCAATACTTAAATGAGAAATAATGCTGTAAAATGTAAGTAATCATTAACAAATTACACTGCATCAATCACCCTTACGGAGTATACTTCCATGAAGGAAAGTCATGCTGAATCAGTACACACATGATGTAGGTCAGCAATGACAGCAACAAGACAAGAGTGTGAACAATTCCTCATCTACAAAGATCTCCCTGAACTTCACACTGCTGTCCGACCTATCTATTTACCCACAATAACAAGTCTGGAAGCACTCTTTGTGAAGTAGGATACATGCAACCCAAAACCTTGATGATCAGTGCACACTACCAATGGTGGGTCTCCCACATGGTGGATACTTACCAAGTTAGCACATGGGTAGCTGGCATGTTAAACCTCAATATCCTGGGGATAGCGAGCATAGGACACAAATGTCATACTAAAACATTCTGCTACACTGATGTCAAGGCCATGATAATGTAGCACCTAACGCATCATGTAAAGGGTTGACTAAATTTTTATTTCAATGAAGTAATAAAAGAGGCAACTAAGGGAAAGGTAAACCTACACTAATCTAAACTGACTACTACTAACCCACAACTGTCCCTAACTAACCTAAGCTAAACTTACTCTACACATGTAACGAAACGATCTAAACATCAACCCCCCACCCACCATTATGAGACAAGACACATGCAGGACAACACTTACTAACCTACACACACACTATACTATCCTAAACAAACATATATTTTTTTGGTAATATTTTTTTAATACATTTAAAAAAAAAAAAAAAAAAAATTTTTTTTTAAACAGGAATCCCAACATTGCCCCCCACCCACCCACCCACCCAAAAATATAAGATAGAAAGAATAAGGACCCCGCACCCTCTTCTCTAACACTAACTAAGCTAATTACCTATACTTATCCTATAACTAACCCCCAAAACCCAACTAACAGTGTAAAATAGGAAAGAGGTGAGAGGGGAGGGGTAAAAGTTCAGGAGGGCAAAAGTACTACAGATTTGCCCTCCGTAGTGTGCGTCTGATGGAGTGGACCTTCTTTTTCACATAACTCATGTCCTCCCTCAGGTTGTCCACCTTTTTAACCAACTTGTCCAATTTTCGGGACAATGCCAGGAAGGCAGCTGGGTCGACAGGAGGGTCTGTGCTGGTTTGCGTGCCGGCGGAGGTGGATGTTGTGGCAGGAGTTGTGTGGCCACGGGACAGTCCTGCTACCACCACACGGCTGGGTCCAGGTCTGGAGGAAGATGCTTGGTCCGTTGCTGGGTCCACTTGGGCAGACCTGGTGGATGTGGTGTCGGTGGTTGTTGGTGGCACTGTAGGGGGAGCCTGTGGTGTGGCCCACCACGCCCCGGAGGCCCGATCTGAATGGTACTTGCGGGCCATCCTCCGATACCCACACTGCACCTGCAGGATGTGCCTGTATCTCATCGCACGGCGCTCAAAATGGTTGCGATCTGCGGCACTCAGGTTTGCAGCTGTGAAGAGAAAAGGCAAATATTTAGCTTTGGATTTGCATTGGGTGGAATACCACAATGGGTCATTTGTCCATTACTAGAAATGTATTGGTTGCAGCAATTGTCACAACATAGTTCACGGAAAGGCTCAGAGGAAGTACATGTGAAACATGCATACATAAGGGCATATCACACCTAGCATATCCATGTCTCTACATGATGGATGGCATCACCCTAAACTACTCATCCAAATCATACCTAAGGCATTTGACATCATGGCAGCACCTCTTCTGCATACTGACTTCACTCCATATGTCATTCTATGTGATAACAATCACACTCCTCACTCAATGGCATTTGGAATTAGTTGTGTGCTAAGATTGAACCCATGGGCCAGAATCAAATGTCAACACTAGGGGCCAGATGTAGGAATTTGGAAAATGCAACTAGCAATTTGCAATGCAGAACGGTGTCTCTGACACCGTCTGCAAGTCGCTATGGGGTCGCTAAGACCCACCTCATGAACATCAATGATGTGGGTTCCAAGTTGCGCCACCTTAGCGACTATGGGCACTCACGGGGATGGAGGCCTACTGGGAACAGCAGACCTCCATGGACGTTACTGCTTTTAAATAAAGCAGGTTATTTATCCCCAAGTGTAGGCCGTTTACCTGAAAGGAAAAAGAGCTGCAATGAGTAAAAAATCACAACAACTTCAATCTTGGACTATTTCACGGTAATTAGTGGTCCCTTAGACCACTGGCTGTTTTGTACAGGATTATTTTGGTCCACTCACAAAGGTGAAGGGTTACAATGGGGACCCCTTCAAGTTAGCAAGTGGGTTACCATCCACTTCAAGTGGATGATAACTGCGACTCACTTTGCAACCACGTACTCGGTTGCAAATGGGATTGCCTACCACTGTGAGTTGCAAGTAGGTCTGGAAAACCCCTTTATATTTTGCATTTTGAAAAGCATTTAGCTAATATGTTCATGACCACCAAATACATTTCGGAATAGGAAACAGACGTTTGCAACTCACAAACAGAAATTTATGCCATTTGCAACGTGTACACAGTTTGCTACATCTGGCCCTAGGTACTAACTCAAGTCACAAAAGGTGTCAAGTACGTGTAACATACTGGTTGCTACAGTCCTAGGTACCCTGTTTCACAGTAACATCCCAGTCTTTGTGGGTGGTGTGGGAAGAACAACCAACAATCCCATCTTCAATGCACACCCAGGAGTGTATAGAAAGTTCAACAAGTATGTGCCTTCACACACAACACCTATGAAGGGCTAGCAACATGTTGTAGTCAGCCAAACATTGTCACATCCCAGGTCCACACATGTCAAAATGATATGACTTAGGCCAACATGACATACTATCAGTGAGGCATGTTTTACTACACACACAGAGGAGGTAGAACACCCATTCTCATGATTCAACAGAACACCTAGGCCATTGTACTCAAGTCACACACACTTCTAGTTCACCTTGTGGAAGTACATGCCCCCGGAAGATCCGACCTACAGTGTACACAGTCCATCCTCAACTAGGAAGAAGCACTTGTCATCAGAGCCATGTGCCTAATCTATCTGGGAGACTGTCAGTCTGATATGCAGACTCAGTTCATGGCAAGTCCCTGACCAAGTCTAACATTGACCAGTGTATTCCAAATGAGTCATCCCATTCCCCATTGCCGCACAACTGGAATGACCTACAGCCCCTCAATCTGAGAGATGGCTAGGTATTGCTTTACAGAAACATGAGTCCTATTTGATATCACACTAAAAAAACAATGCCAATGAACGGCGAGCGCATCAAATCATGAATTCTCTTGAACACAAAGTAATCCATCATGCTTCATTACCAAACAATGAAAATAGCACTCAGGCGACACTCACTGTAGGTATCGGGGTTGTCAAAATGTGCCACCTCTCCCACGGTGTACGGGGCTGGTCCACCTGTAAAGCATGAAAGGAAGAATATACTCAGACTGGGTGAACTAACAAATAATTTCAGTTACAATGACACTGTGTGAATATGACATGGTAATGATAGACTTTCCCACATGCTCATACTGCATGGATGACTTTGTATTCAACATTATCATTGGATGAGTCTCCTGCTACAGTGACACACCCTACTACACACATGCAGTGGCCAGGACAGTCATGTGTCGTCCAAGTTAACCCTCCATTAGTATGCCCCAACAATAATGTTATCCATACATCTCAGCATGTGCATCCCAGAGAGACATTCCAAAACTGGTTCCATGAGGACTGCATGACCACTCACAATCAAACAGGCTAGGTGGACATGTTCAACACACAGCAACCACACACACATGTGACATATGTGTGGACAACATAACTAACTTCATGTGACGTGAAGGCAACACACATGTATAGCATCATCATGTGTTTCTAATTTTCTGTCTAGCTATGGCGTCTACATATGTAGGTATGTTGTTTCTACATGACTTACTCACTGGCCATTATGACCACTAGAGTACAAATAGAGCCGTTCACGTGTTGCTTGTCTGACACAAATGCAACACTACATTACATACAGCTATAGCCATCTGGTATGTGTTGCAAAAATGAGCCATCGGACTGGTAGCATTGGTCTTCCTACACATTCTGCAACAAATACACATTAGGGCACATATGGATAGCTTTGTAGAGCATCATTTGCATCATTTTGTGACACAGAGAGGGGGCTAATTAGCAAAATACAGATAGATGTTGCAATTTGCTGCTGTTATTGCGTGAAAATGTGTTGCAAAAATGGGGATATATGTGTATAAACATGGGCCTAGGTTTCCCTAGCATTACACACAGTCAGCTACTTATTTAGCAGATTGGCTAACTATCATCACATGTTCCCACACAGATTTCTATTATTCCCATGTAATTGATTTGTACTCACCAACATGGCCACCAATCCTGAGTCCCAGGTGGTCCAGCAGGTCCTGTTCCCTGGTGATCAGATCTGCCCAGCGGTGCTTCAATTGATGGACATTTCGCATGCTCCCGTAGACCCGGACCAGGTGATGGCGCACCTTCTCCCACCGGATTTTCCTAGCCTCCGTGTGATACCCCTGTATCACACGGCCCCCAGCCTCCAGCATCAGTGGGAGGAAATGGCTAACTAGCCATATGAACCCCCCCAATTCATCTTCACCCATCCTGGACAGGCGAGGCCTACCTGACATATTGACAGCTAGAAAAATGGACAAATGAAATAAGAAAGTAAAAGTGGGAAATGGGGAAAGGTAGAGGTGTGAAAGAAAATGAAAAAGGAGAAAAATAGCCCAACTAACCCCCCAAACTATGCTACCCACAACAGACTCCCACAGACAATAAAAACAATCACAGGAATAGACAAAACAAGACTAAACAGACTGAGACAATGTTATACAACAAGAATAGATTGACAAAAAGACAAAATACAAGGGACACAGGACACTAAAGCAGTAAAACACAGGACAACACCTTTCACACAACCACACAGTCTAGATAGATCTGAGACTGCAAAGTGAAAGTGAAAGTTAACTCCCAGTACAGATTTTGTAAACAGGATATCCTTTTACATCACTTCCTGCATAAAATGGCCGCCGTTTTTATTTTCCCGTTATGCGTCATATTTTCACGCATACACAATTGTGCGTCATTTTTTTTTGACGCATTACATTGCACATGATGCTGAGTCAAAAAATATGATATGAATATTAATAAATTTAAATGTACATGAGATGACCAACATATTGTCCATGTAGCGTCAATTTTACCACGCATACATCATGGGCGTCATTTTTTTCCACGTACAGTAGTGCACATGATGCTGAGTCAAAAAATATGATATGAATATTAATAATTTTAAATGTACATGAGATGACCAACATATTGTCCATGTAGCGTCAATTTTACCACGCATACATCATGGGCGTCATTTTTTTCCACGTACAGTAGTGCACATGATGCTGAGTCAAAAAATATGATATGAATATTAATAATTTTAAATGTACATGAGATGACCAACATATTGTCCATGTAGCGTCAATTTTACCACGCATACATCATGGGCGTCATTTTTTTCCACGAACAGTAGTGCACATGATGCTGAGTCAAAAAATATGATATGAATATTAATAAATTTTAATGTACATGAGATGACCAACATATTGTCCATGTAGCGTCAATTTTACCACGCATACATCATGGGCGTAATTTTTTTCCACGTACAGTAGTGCACATGATGCTGAGTCAAAAAAATGTATGATGTAAATGATACTTTGATGGCTAAATATGTGACACTTTTGGATACATTTCTATTTGACTCTGCATTCTGTGCACTCATGTACGTGAACAAATTATGACGCCCATGCTGTATGCGTAGAATTTGGAGCAAATTTTTCCTTATGTCTTCATGTTTTTAACTTTGGAAAGGTGATTTGTCATGGTCAAACGGTGCTATGTGATACACATTTGTGTTTGGATATGACACATGTTCGTTGTTGTATGTATAGAAGGCATTCACACTGTCATGTTTTGGATACGTTAACTAATGTATTGACCATATTTGTCAACATATTTGGGGTAATTGCTGATGGCTATTTTAAAATGATGGATGGGATACCATGATGTATTCCTTCTCCAAAATGTGTCCACAATTATGATGGTGATGCTTTTATCTGTAGTCCTAACAGGGAGTGCAATAGTCACTTACAGTTTTTATGGGGCTAACCATGTCCCATTATGATTTTGTGTTTCAGATTTGTGTTGGACTTTTGACATGTAGCCCACACATGTGCCTTATGCATGTGTTTAGTTCACAAGTACAAGATTCTTGTATGTTTTGGGGGCGGTAGAGGTGGACTTACGCCCCCAGCACCCTAGGATTTGACCATCCAGAATAGCTACTGTATCCATGGAGTATATTTATTATATCATGGCAAACTTGCAGCAGCAGGCTAATGTAAGGCCATATGGTATGAATGACTGTTGACCATTCATTCATCTCATTAGCCCATTTGACGTTTGCTGTAGTGATGAATTGGAGCAAACTTGAATACCATTTTCCAATTACTTTGTTTGTAAGACTCTCAGTGTTCCCGATGTGATAATGAGAATAATTTTGTTGTTGTCTGTGTCCCTTTCTGCATAAACTGGTTTAGTGGCATGTTACATTCTTCCTGCTAGGTTCAAACTGGGACACAACTGTGATTGTCTACTTTCAAATATTAGGTTGATTGTATGACATATGTGTACATGTGTGTTGGAATGTGGATCCACTATCACCTGTCTGGGTGTATGTTGTCACTGTGACTTCAAGGTCTCCTCCTGAGTTAGTGGCAGCTGATGTTGTTCCAATTGTGTATTGCTCATATCACACACTTGAGAGAAGTCATTGATGACATGGTCACGTACACATGGATGGTCCCACCCTGTCTCTGAACACGTGTGATGTGACTTTCAAATGATCTCAAATTTTGGGCTGGATGAGAGACTGTTTCAGGTGTTTGGATCCGGCATGTGTAATTGCCACATTTGTACTCCTGTTGGGCTCTGTGTATGGTAATGTATCATGTCACATCCTACCCTCTGTGCATACATTTGTGATGTTAATTTTTGGTGTGATGACTGTTATAGCATTCTTGCTCAATGAGACGACATTCTTCTTCAGCAATTTCAAACTAAAGGTGGTCAAAAATGCATAGGCCAAAGCATGATGTGGTGTTGGTTATCTGTGTTTATTTACAAGTGTGGAATACAAGTTATTATATTACATTAAGAAAAAAAATTATTGACAAGCTGTTGACGCCTACGCACTCCTGCTGCCGTGTTAGGTTGTTCCCCCTCCTGTTGCAGGCCAGCATCCTCCTCTTCGTCATCCTCAGGCATGTCTGGGTCCAGGTCAAGAAGGGGAATATTCCTTTTAACACAAATATTGTGTAATATGGCACAAGTGAGTATGATCTTACAGACCATCTCTGGGGAATAGAGTAGGCTACCGCCAGTTATGTCAAGGCAGCGGAACCTTGACTTTAGGATCCCAAAGGTCCGCTCCACAATGCTGCGTGTCCTCTTGTGGGCGTCATTGTATGCCCGCTCAGCAGGAGTATTTGGGTTCCCATATGGTGTCATTATCCAAGGCTGGATGCCATACCCCTGATCAGCTGAAAGAGAAACACAGAATGGTATCAATTAGATGTAGGAGGCACTGTTGTACGTATCTTTGATGGCAGTAGTTGTGTTGTGTTGTCTGTGACTATTTTGTGTACTAATGTGACAACCTATGGTTGTTGGTGAAAACTTTTGCATTTTTTTTTTTTCCTTGGCTGAGCAAGTGTTTGTTGGCTAACTGTTTGTCAGCAGGATGTATTGGTTTCTCCAGTACAGTGTGCCCTCCCTTGCATTGTGACTTGTGATACAGGTGTCCGTGTGTCCTCACTGGGGGTGTGATGATAGTTCCATGTAGAGTTGAAACATGAAAGTGTATTAGAAACGTTCATATGAACATACCCAGGCCATCCCATACCTTTAAACTTATGCATTGTATTAGTGTACAGGTTATTGTGAGACTTCCAATTTGCAAGGTGACATTTAGGCAACCACAGTCATTAATGTCTTCACACTAAGCTGTAGTGTAAATTCCAATGTGTGAGAGGTTCAATGGTGACTTGTGAAACATGGCTAGTGATGTGAGTACCTCAGTGTGTTCCTGGCTAGGTGTTGCTATTGTGGTGTATGTGTTGTTTATCCTAGAGGGTTTCTGAGCAGTGTGTATATGACTTTGTTTTTTGTCCTTACCAACAAGTAGTCCATTGCCATACCGTCCATCCTGGAAGTGTTGGTTGATGGTGCAGTGACGGAAGATGAATGCTTCATGTACACTCCCAGGATATTTAGCCACAATGTTGCTGATCAGTCCTTGGTGATCGACTATGGCCTGCACGTTGATTGAATGTGTGTGCTTCCTGTTGCGGTAGAGGTGTTCACTCGCAGCAGGTGGCACAAGGCGTATGTGTGTGCAGTCAATTGCACCAAGGACGTGCGGGAAGCCACTGATGGCGTAGAACCCCTGTTTAGTTTCCTGCTGCATCTGCAGTGTGTTAGGGAAGCAGATGTGGCGGGGTGTCAGGCGAATGATGGCATCCAGTACTTTAGGCAGGAATGCGGAGAAAGATGGTTGTGATATTCCACCAACCAGGGCACCAGTTGTCTGAAACGAGCCACTTGCCAGCAGGTGAAGTACGGCAAGCAGCTTTGTTTCTGTTGGGATAGTGCGGGTAGTCACTAAAGTGGGGGCCAACTGCTGTTCAATATTTGTCAGCAGCTGCTGAATGGCCTGCCAGCTCAACCGGTACCTCTGGATGATGTCTCGTACCCTGAGGCCATGCAGGGTTGTTCTTGGGCAGAATATCCTCTCCTGCCTTCTGCGCTGTCTTTGGGGTCCCTGCTGTTGTTGTTGTAGCTGCTGTTGTTGCTGCAGGGCTCTGCGTCTACGGGCACGCTGAAGAAAAAGCACCTCCATGTCTCCCTGTTGCTGCTCTGCTGCTCTGTTGTTTGTTCTGTGTGTTCTGATTAAGTACAGGTGTGTTTGCCCCATTTTAACGCCTGCCCTGACAGAGGCGTTAAAATTTCACGATATTCGTGCTTTGCGTCATTTTTTTGCGCCGCCTGCCGCGCGGGAGTCATTTTTGCACTGAAGCATAAATACGATGCACCGCTGTGTGCGTCGGTTTTTGGACGGGAATGCCTACCCTGCATGTCATTAACGCAGGGCGGGGTGCCGCTTCCAGAAACTGACGCACATAGCGCCATTTTCCTTGTGCGCCGGCTCGGGCGTCAGGGTTTAAATATGGGGCAACGTTTGCGCTGAATGTGCGTAAAAATTTGTGACGCACATTCGGCGCAAACGGAGTATTAATATGCCCCTTTGTACTTTTCATGGGGACTGTCTCCTGTGTCAATATCATGGACACACAAGTGTATGAGTCTAGGGGTGAGGGAAAACAGGGAGGTGTACTGTTCCTGTAACTGGTAGCAGTCCCCTCTCTGATCCAGGGTCAGGGAGTCAGAGAGATTGACACACTATTGACCCATCACCTTTCTTGGCAGAGAGGAGGTCGGGAAGAGGTTCACTCTCCTCTTCCATACCCTCATCTGCCACCCACAGCATGCTGACCTCAGACCTCTCAAATTGAGGCTTCAGTCGGTTCTGATGGAGCACCCTTAGGGAGTCTCTAGGGGACTTGAGGTCCACTAGGTAAGTGGCCTCCCCCTTACGCTCCTTGATTTCAAATGGGCCAGTCCAGCAGTCCTGGAGGGCCCTAGGCTTTACTGGCTCCATCACCCAAACTTTGTTGCCAGGTTCAAACTCTACCAATGTGGCATTCTGATCATACCATTGTTTCATAACCTCTTGACGTGCTTCGAGGTTGCTATTGGCCTTTTTCCAGATGCGCTGCATCTGATTGCTGAGGGCCAGCATGTTATTGACACATCTTGGGGGAATTCCTTGGAGCTTTCTCCTCCCCCTAACCTTTACAATGGTTATGGGTCTCCTGATAGGCTACCCATAGATATGTTCAAAGGGGCTAAACCCTGTAGGGGGCTGGCCTGGTTTGTAGTGGGTACCTAAGGTACTTACACCTTACACCAGGTCCAGGTATCCCCTATTAGTGAAAGTAGGCAGTGTCTAGAAGCCAGGCTCTCTAGGGGTAGCTGTATCTGAGCAGCCCAGGCTTATCTAGGAGACTTGTGAAGCTCTTGCATTACCACTGTAGTCACACAAGAATCACACATGAAACAAAACACTCAGGCCCTCATTACAACCCTGGCGGTCAAAGACCGCCAGGGCTGTTTTGGCGATTGCACCGCCAACAGGCTGGCGGTGCAATCTTGCCTATTTCGCCGCGGTCGCACCGCCGGAGCTGGCGGTTTTCTGCCACGGTGGTCCCGGCGGTTTTAATCCACCAGGGCAGCCTTGCTTGCAGCGCTGCCCAGGGGATTAGGAGTCCCCTTCCCGCCAGCCTTTTCATGGTGGTAGGAACCGCCATGGAAAGGCTGGCGGGAAGGGGAGTTGTGGGGCCCCTGGGGGCCCCTGCACTGCCCATGCACTTGGCATGGGCAGTGCAAGGGCCCCCAGACACAGCCCCACACTGCTTTTCACTGTCTGCAGAGCAGACAGTGAAAAGCGCGACGGGTGCAGCTGCACCCGTCGCACAGCCGTAACACCGCCGGCTCCATTTGGAGCCGGCTCCCATGTTGCAGCCCAGCGAGATGTCATAATGGGCACGGCGGGAGTGCGGCTGCATTGGCGGCCGCACGGCGGTTACAACTTGGCAGGCGGCGGTTGCCGCCTGCCAATGTTTTTTTTTTTTTTTTTTTTTTGTCCTCATATTCATCCCCGTGCTTTGGTTAAGTAAAAAAAGGCAATGACACAACAAACGACAACATGCCACCAAACCTCAGTAGATCATCCCCTCTAATCTACTGATTGTACTTTCTCGTACGGGAGTCATTGATCAAAAGTTGTCACTTTCAATCGTAGCCAAAGCAGCACCTCCAGAGAACGAGGGGGAGATCTTAATCATTGGACTTTAATTTTTTTTTTTTTTTAAAGTATACGGAGTTTATATGACAAAAAAATAATATGTTATTGATACACATTTTCCCAATATAACCAAAAATTATCTTTTCTAGACAAGGGGCCCCATTGTTCCAATGTACAGATTCGATTTACAGCTATCTGCCAATCCAACACCCGAGGAGGCAGAGGATCAATCCATTTACGACAAATTTCTCGCCTAGCTAGAAGAATTAATATGAACAGCAAATGCTCCTGCTGAACTGACAATTTCTGATAATTTGTATCCTGATCCCACACCCCAAACACCACCAATGCTGGATTTACAACTAAGTTTACATTAAAAATTACTTTAAAAATACTCTCTATGTCCCCCCAATAATTCAACAACTTAGTGCAATGCCAAAACATATGGATATCATCCGCCTTATCATCCCCGCACCTTGGACAATTTTTCTGAGATTTCCCAATAGCTGTTAATTTGGCCGGAGTCCAGTAAACCCTATGGAGTGTGAACAAATGATTTTTCTTCAGCCCTGCAGGACTAGTAGTAAGGCACAGTATTGAACAAGACTTTTGCCACAGTGTTTTAACATCTAAAGTTGGAAAAGTTGCTCCCCACTTCGACAAGGGGAGGGAAGCGCTATCATCTGATGATTCTAACAGAGCGTGGTACCACAATGCAACCTCTTTGTTGATAGCTCCCTGATTTAGCTTCCCTTCCCATATACTCCTCCCTATTTCCCCAACTCGACGGGACTTTACCCAACTAGATATTTGAAGATACTTAAATCTAGAAACTGTCCTACCAGTACCTTCCTGGAATGCGCCCCAGCTTAACACTTCATCTCCTTCCATCAACTGGCCCCATCTTTCCACCCCACTTGTTCTCAAAGGAGTTGATAGTTTGTCTATGAGGCATTCCGGAGTGCCAGGCGAATCCCAAATGGGAGCTGAGCTACAAAAATAAGGTATCTCTAACGCCCTCCGAAAATGCATCCAAACTTTACATGCATGTCTGGGGAGTTTCAAGCGAACTTTCTTGAAGTAACTGGGGTGTCCAAATTTATATAAAAAGTGATCTGCTCCTTCTTCAAGGTGAGCCGTTAATGCTCCCCAGACTGAATCGTGCTCAGTCCTTTTATTCAATAAAACTCTAATATTTTTTAGGTGAAAAGCCAAATCACACATGAAACAAAACACTCAGGCCCTCATTACAACCCTGGCGGTCAAAGACCGCCAGGGCTGTTTTGGCGATTGCACCGCCAACAGGCTGGCGGTGCAATCTTGCCTATTTCGCCGCGGTCGCACCGCCGGAGCTGGCGGTTTTCTGCCACGGTGGTCCCGGCGGTTTTAATCCGCCAGGGCAGCCTTGCTTGCAGCGCTGCCCAGGGGATTAGGAGTCCCCTTCCCGCCAGCCTTTTCATGGTGGTAGGAACCGCCATGGAAAGGCTGGCGGGAAGGGGAGTCGTGGGGCCCCTGGGGGCCCCTGCACTGCCCATGCACTTGGCATGGGCAGTGCAAGGGCCCCCAGGCACAGCCCCACACTGCTTTTCACTGTCTGCAGAGCAGACAGTGAAAAGCGCGACGGGTGCAGCTGCACCCGTCGCACAGCCGTAACACCGCCGGCTCCATTTGGAGCCGGCTCCCATGTTGCAGCCCAGCGAGATGTCATAATGGGCACGGCGGGAGTGCGGCTGCATTGGCGGCCGCACAGCGGTTACAACTTGCCGCCTGCCAATGTTGTAATGAGGCCCTCAGTGTTACAAAAATGAAAGGTACTTTATTTTGGTGACACAAATGACAAAATAAACATAGAGTCTATACTCTCTTAGGAAGCAAGTACTACACAAAATATATACACTAATATGCTGAAACAGGTGTAAAAACAGGTGTAAAAACTGTTAGAAAACAGTGTAAATAGTGAAAATCACAATAGTTGGAAATGGGCCTAGGTGGAACAGAAACCATATACTAAGAAAGTGGAATGTGAATGTTAGTTTCCCACCTAGGCAAGTGTAGTGTGTAGAGGGGTGCTGGAAGTATTGGAAATCACCAAAGGTAAGTAATGGAACCCACCCCAGAGCCCAGGAAAGAAGGAGTAAATCACAGTAACTTTCCAGAACACGAGAAAGAAGATAATGCAAGAACCAGAAGAGACTGCAAGACACCAACAGTGGATTGCAGGACCTGAAGACCCGTGGAAGAAGGGGACCAAGTCCAAGAAGCACAGAAGAGTCCAGGGAGAACAGGAGCCCCTGCTAACACGGATGAAGGTGCAAAAAAAGAACCACTGGTGAAGAACAAAAGTCAGTACTGCACCCAAGAAGACAGATGTGGGTTCCTGTTTGGTGCAGATGATGTCCCACGCCGAATGGAAGTTTGCAGTCTGGTTTGCATTGCTGGATTCTGCCAACACGCCTTGGCACACACAAAGCTTGCGGTTAGTGGAAAATGGCAATGCACGGAACCAGGAAGGACTAGGTGGACTCTACCCAGGAGGGGGAGCCAAAGGGGGGCTCTCATCAACTCGGAGAGCCCACAGAAGACCAGGCAGCATTGGGACAAAGAGTTTGCAAAAGGAGGCCCACTCAGCACTACAACAAAGGTTCCCATACTGCCGGAGAACCACGCAGGAAGCTGTGGATCGCAGGATAAAGTGCTGGGGCCGGAGTACACAAAGAACTTCGTAGAAGGATACCAACAAGCCTTAGCAACTGAAAAACACACAGTGCACTGGGGTACTGTCTTGCATTGGGAGACAAGCTCTTACCTCCACCAAAGTGGACAGTAGGACGTCAGGACGTCAGGACCATCAGGACAATTTCAGTCTACCACCCGTGATGCTGGATCCTTGCAACCCGTCAGGAGAAGGGCCCCACGTCGCCGGTCGTTGATGCAGAGAGGTGTCTGCTGAAGCAGGACAGTGACTCCTTCACTCCAAGGGAGATTCCTTCATTCTTTTGGTGCAGGCTGAAGACAGGCTGTCATCTGAGGATGCACGATCAGGAAACAGTTGCAGTTGCTATTAGGAGCTGAAGATACAATGTTGCAGAAGTTGTTTTTGCTTCTTTGTTGCAGTTTGCAGAGTTCCTGGATGGTCTGAATGCAGTTTCTTCAGTGAGAAGGTGAAGTAAATGTTGCAGAGGATTCCTGCTGGAGTCTTGCAATCCGAATCTAAAGAACCACCCAAGAGAAAAATCCTAAATAGCCCGAAAGGGGGATTGTTCAGCAACACAGGTAAACACCTATCAGATTAGGGCTCTGACGTCACCCGCTGGTACTGGCCACTCATATGCTCCCAGAGTTCCCTACCAACTTGGAATCTAAGGTGGCAAAACCCAGGGACTCTCTGGAGGAGCGCTGAGCACCACCTCTGGCGTGGGGATGGACAGGGGAGTGGTCAGTCCCCTTTCCTTTGTCCAGTTTCGTGCCAGAGCAGGGACTGGGGGTCCCTGAACTGGTGTAGGCTGGATTATGCAAGGAGGGCACCAAATGTGCCCTTCAAAGCATTTCCAGTGGCTTGAAAAGGCTACCCCACCCAAGCCTGTAACACCTATTTCAAGAGGGTGTAACACCCCTCTCCCAAAGGAAATCCTTTGTTCTGACTTCCTGGGCTTGAGCTTGTCAAGCAAAAGGAGGGCGGAAACCTGTCTTAGAAGTGGCACCAGCTGGGGCTGCTTGGAAAAGCTCAGAAGGATGGGATGGCAATACTGGGGGTCCTCTAAGGAGCCCCCAGAGTGGATGGAATCATACAACCAATGCTTGCAAAAGTGTTGGGGTATGATTCCAACATGTTTGATACCAATTGTTCGGAGTTACCATTATGTAGTTGGACATAGCTAGTGACCTATGTCCAGTACACATGTAAAATGGCGACCCTGCACACACTCTGCACCCTGCCCTCAGGGCTGGAATGCCTGCTGTAGGGGGGACTTATAACTGACCTGGTGCAGTGTAAATGGCAGTGAAAGGATACATGAACCTTTTCACACAGGCTGCAATGGCAGTCCTGTAGAAGCCTTTTCATGGGCTCCCTATGGGTGGTGTTAGAAATGGGGTTTATGGTTGACAAGGGTATGCACCTAAGCCAGGCAGAACCCACCCACTCTAGTCTGGGCAAGGGAGCTACACATCCAAGATAACCCCTGCTCACCCCATTGGTAGCTTTGCACGAGCAGTCAGGCCTATCCCAGAGGCAATGTGTAAAGCATTTGCACAACACAAACAACACACGTGACACACTATCCCCACCACAAAGGAAACACAACACCAAGTTACATGAAAATATACTGTATTGCTCACAACGCAATTATTAGACCAAACACATGTCAGTAATATCCTGCTACCCAAGCAGTTGTCAGAACGTGACACAATAGTTACACTGCACCACCAGTAGTAGTCACACATAACACACAGGTTACTTATTACTCTGCAACATAAGCAGTAGTCAGGAAACAAATTACTACACAAATGCACTTGTTATAGAAATATCATAAATGCCCACATCAGGAACATTATAAAACATATGGCAAGTCAGGAAAACATATTAGCATGTTATGCCCTTAAAAGGAACATCAGCAAACATATATGAAACACATCATAAAAATAGGCAGGTTAACATATAAATCCATAAATGTCCATATAAGGAACATATGACATACATATGTTTTTTAAAAGTACCTGGTTTTATGATAAATGGCATTCCCAGTGTCAAGAAGAACCAAATGGGGGCCCAGGTGCTCTATGCACTCACTTTGGGGGCCACTCCAATGATTGGGGGAGGAGTGTGGTGACACCCCCCTCTGGGTTTATACTGGGCCCTTCCTGGGGCCCACGATGCTTGGGGGCCCCCAGGACCTCCACTGGCCCTCCAAAAAGGGGGGGCACAACAATGCCCCAAAAGAACAAGGGACCACAGTGGGGGGGGCACCCACTTCTTGCCAGAGCCAACAATGAAACAGGAGGACTGCGACAGGTGAGGAGCCTCTGTCGATGCTTCCACCCCACCCGCATCCTCTTTGCCCGCATCCTCTTTGAACTCTTTGGGGGCTCCGTGAGGCAGGGGGAGCTTCTGATGAGGCTTCTATTCCCCCTGCCCCTCTTCAGCAAAATCAGGGACTACTATGGGGTGGGGGAGCCTTCAATGAGGCTTTCTGACCCCTGCCCATCCTGCAGCAGAAAAGGGGGCACGGTGGGGTGGGGAGCCTTTGATGACGCTTCCTTCCCCACCCGTCTCCCTCTGGACTAAAAACAGAGCCCACCCGGGCGGCAGCAGTGATTGGGCCCAAGTAAGGGCCTTCTGGTACCCTGGTACCCCGGAGCGTACCCCACGTGGCTGCAGGCCCACTAGTAGCATTTAATTTACAGTCTCTGGGTATAGAGCTATCACTGTACAGGGGACTTACAGGTAAATTAAGTATGCCATATCGGTATAAGCTAATCATACCAACCTTAGAAGAGAGAGCACCTGCACTTTAGCATTGATCAACAGTGATAAAGTGCACAGAGTCCTAGAGCCAACAGCGAGAGGTCAGAATAAATAGGAGGAAGGAAGGAAAAAGTCAGGCGATGAACCTGCCACAAGGGCCAGGTCCAACAGGTGGCAAAAGATATGCTGCAGCCCATGGGATTCCCTGGAACCCCAATGGGTACCTAAGTACCACATACTAGGGACTTATAAGGGGGCACCAGTATGCCAATTGTGAGTGAAATATTGGGTTACCAGTATGCAACAACCAAATTAAGAGGAGAGAGAGCATAATCACTGGTGTCCTGGTTAGCAAGATCCCAGTGAACACAGTGAAGCACACTGACATCAGGCAGAAAATGGGGGTAACCATGGCAAAAGAGGGTACTTTCCTACAAACCCCATCCCCTCCTGGGGCACCTCTCTATAAGCAAAGAGGTGGCATGGCAAGAGGACATCCCACTTATGCCTCATAGCCTCAGGGAGGCCTGTGATCATGCCTTTCAAGGTCTTGTTGAATCTCTTCACAAGACCATTGGATTGAGGATGGTAAGGGGTAGTGAACCTGTAGGTCACCCCACATGCATCCCACATGGACTTCATGTGTGCGGACATAAAGTTTGTGACCCTGTCAGACACAATCTCCTTTCGGAAGCCCACACGGGTCAATATCCCCATCAGAGCTCTGGTCAACACTGGTGCAGTCACTCTCTTCAGAGGGATTACCTCTGGGTAGCGGATGGCATGGTCCACCAAAACCAGGATGAACCTATTGCCTAAGGCAGTCTTGGGGTCCAATGGACCAATGACATTGATGCCCACCCTTTCAAAGGGGGTGCCAATGACAGGGAGCAGTACCGGGGGGCTTTTCCCTGTCTTCCCACTAGTCTGGCGGATTGAACAAGACCTACAGAATGCATCTGAGGCCATCCCCATTCGGGGACAATAAAAGCAGGTGACAAGTCTGGTGAAGGTTTGTCTTGCCCCAAATGTCCCACCAGGGGAGTGTTGTGAGCCAGACCCAGGAGGAAGGTCCGGTAGCACTGGGGAACGACCAACACATGTGCTGCCCCAGCCTCCAGTACCTTAGGCTCACTGTAGAGGAAGTCATTCTCCCAATATATATGGTGATCGCCAGAGGCTTCGCCTGCTGCTTAGGCTGAGGCCTATTGCCTCAGAACCTCAAGAGTGGGGCATTACTTCTGCGCCTTGCAGAATTCCTCCCTTGTTGGCCCACCCTCAACTTGCCAGCCAGCAAACTCAGGTAGGTTACCCAGGGCAGCACTGGCCTCCCCAGTTGGCTCAGGGGCTTTCTCCTCAGGGACCCCGTCAACCACCTTGGGATCTTCTTGGCCCGTTTTCCCACACCCCCTTCCTTGCCAGCAGTCTGGGCTATTGTCCCAGGCTCCAGACACCCTTGACTCCCTTCCCAGGCAGCCATGGACCTTGTGGTCATGCAGACCCACTCAGGCAAGCCTAACATCTTCAGGTGGGACATTAGCTTTACCTTCTTCTAGGTAGTGCGCTCAAGGTTGTTGCCTACAGACAATCTACAGGCATGGCAGGACTCACAGCTACTTTCAGAGTACCAGAGACCCCCCCCACTCAAAGGGAACCGGTAGGTGGTGCGCACGATTGTCACCAACTATGACCAGGTGGAATGTATTGGGGATGACCTGCTCTGCTGACACCAGCTGAACGAACCCTGACAGTAGTCATATTGGCTCCTGTGTTACGCAGAGCCTTCACCCTTTGCCCCTTAATGATGACCGACTGCCTATACTTAGGGGTATTAGGAGGCATGTGGGTTTTTGGCACCATTTCCTCATCTCACAGGGACACTAGTGTCACCTCTATCTGTTCTCCAAAGCTAATTGGAACTACTTCCTCCCTGAGCGCTGCACTAGCCATCCCAGGTGTCTGCCTTCCACTGGGGGGCTGTGCCCTCTTGGGGCACTTGGGATCGTCCTTAGAGTGACTATACTTATTGGACTCTGTACATTGGGGTACAAACTTTCCTTTCTTACGGTCAAAGAATCCTGATTTCTAGGCAGAATCAGGCTGGAACTAGGTACCACTATCTCTTTGGGAATTATGTTGGGGGCCTTTTGAAAACTCCTTATTTTTAAGTTTTACTCCCCCCTCTTTTTTCTGGTGGAAACCCTTACCACCTTTGGGTGTCCACCCAGATACTTTTTTGGACACTCTGGTGGTAGCCCAGAGGTCCGCCTCCTCAGCAAGCTTCCTGGGATCAGTCAGCTTACTGTCAATTAGGTGTTGGCACAACTCTGTAAATCAAATACTGAGCATATGCTCTCTCAGGGTCAAAGTATATAACACCACATAATCATTTACTTTACTGCCCGCTCCCATCCATTTAGTGCCTTTGTGTGGAGAGTTTGATACTGCCCCTGAATCTTTGGTGATACTTCTCAGGGGTCAGTCCAAACTTGGCAATTAAAATTATTTTCATGAGTGGGTATGTGTTCTGGTCCTTCTCTTCTAAAGTGAGAAGTTTGTCCCTCCCAATGACTGGTACATGTTTCCACAGGCCCGCCTCCCATTGCTCTTCCGAAACCCCAGGGACCCTTAGTGCAACTTCAAAGGCAGCAAACCATTTATCAATGTCATCTTCCACCACATAACTTGGCACCATATCTTTGGGTGTACAAACCTTTTTGTCTCCAGAAGGTGCTGTATGGATGCTGCCACTATCACTGCTGGACTCAGACCCCCTAGACTTGAGGTCCAGCTCCTTTAGACTCAGTTCATGAGCCGGAAGTAGTTTCTTTTTAGCCAAGGTCCTTTAAGACTCAGCTCTCATCTGCTTCTCTCCCTGCTCTCCTCTCCTCCAGTTTTAATCTGGTCAACTGCTGTTGGAACTGTCTCTCCTTTCTCCTTTCCTCTGCGGTTAGGCCGTAACTTGAGACACTGCTCCCTGGTTCACCAGAGGGCACAAATCTAGGGGTGTCATCCCCCACTGCTGTTGGCAAATCCTCCGGGGAGCCATCCTCTGACCCCTCCACCTCAACATCCTCTTGTGAACGGGCTTCTGCCCAGGGCCTCAGCACCTATTTGGTACTCCCCGTTCCTGGAGGAACCCAGGGTAGGTACTCCCATCCCCTTGCGGAACCATCTCAGCTGGCTCACAGTGTATGTCTCCAGTTAAGCTAGGTCAAACTCTCCCGCTCCATCTTGAGACCCAGCCAGAGACATGTTGTATAGGATTAGATTAAAATGTCCAGCAGGAAAAATTGCTGAAAAAAAGAGAAAAATCAAATTGACCTTTTACTGTGGGTAGGTAGTGTACACATAGCTATTGTATGTCAATGCACAAACACAAGTCCTATCCTCACCGCTGATCACCAATGTTAGAAATGGGGTCTCTAGCTGTCACAGGTATTCACCTATGTCTAAAAAAAGACCACAATCCTAGCCAGGGTAAGTCATACCCAATCCAAATTATCCTGTGCCCATCCTCTGGTAGCTTGGCACTGAGCACTCAGGCTTATCTGAGAAGTCAATGTGTAAAGCATCTGTCTAATAATTCATACAGTAACACAGTGAAAACGCCACAAAAAAACACCACACAAGTTTAGATAAATATAAGATATTTATCTGGTTAAATTATGGTCAAAACCATCAAGATGCAATAAGCACAAGTTGCGATATCACTTTTGCAAGATTAAAAAAAAGTCTTAAATCTTAGAAATCAACAGTTGTCTCTTTTTTGCACAAAGTACCTGGTTTACGTCCAAAAATAACATGCTCAGAGACCACAGAGGAGGAGATGTGTGGAAAAATAGGGCGTGAGTCGGAAGTTCTGGTGCGGCACAGACGATGCGTCATTTGTTTCCACGCTGCAAGGGGCTTTGCGTTGATTTCCGGCGTGCAGTCTTGGTTCTTCACTGTTATGCGAGGGTTTATTTGATGCTCAGGGACAATGCGTGGAAATCCGTGGCGTGGTAGACATAGTCACAGGCGTTGCATCGATCCGGTAGGCGAGGCATTGAATTTTCTGTCACAAGACAGTTGCTGCGTCGATTCTTCACTCACTAAGTCGGGCTGCATCATTCCGGTTCAGCTGTGCATCGATCCAGTAGGGCTGTGTGTCGAATTTCCAGTCACAAGGCAGGCGCTGCATCGATTCTTCACTCAGGAAGTCGGGCTGCGTCATTCCGTTCAGCTGTGCGACGATTTGTCTTTCGCATCACGGCTGTGCATCGTTTCCGGCAGATTGTGCATTGATTTTCAGCGCACAAGAAGTTCCCTGAAGAGATGAAGTCTTTTTGGCCCTGAGACTTCAGAAAACAGGAGAAAGCTCAATACAAGCCCTTTGAGAGCACTTCTCAGCAAAAGTCAGAGGGCAGCAGGGCAGGAGGACAACAGCAGGGCAGCAGTCGTTTTCAGCAAAGCAGTCAAGATGAGTCCTTTAGGCAGCCAGGCAATTCCAGAAGCATCTGCTTTGGTGGTGTCAGGCACCCAGGTTACATGCCCAAAATGCCTTTGAAGTGGGGGAGACTTCAAAGAGTGGTTTTGAAGTGCACAAGGTCCCCTTTCAGTACAGGTCTGTCTGCAAGGGTCCCAGTAGGGGGTTTGGCAGTCCATTGTGTGAGGGCAGGCCAGTAGCCATTGAAATGTAAGTGTCAGGCCCTCCACCCACCCAGCCCAGGAAGACCCATTCAGTATACAGATGAGTGCAGGTGTGATTGAGTATCCTGTGTTTGGGGTTGTCTTGATGAAATGCACAAGGGAACTGTCAATCAGCCCAGACCAGACATGGATTGGAAACAGACTGTAAGGCACAGATGGATTTTAAGTGCAGAGAAATGCTCACTTTCTAAAAGTGGCATTTCTAAAATTGCTAAATAAAATCCAACCTCACCAATTACCAAGATTTTGAATTACCATTCTGGTCATACTAAATTTGACCTGGTTACCCCTTTCCGATCAGAATCTAGGGGCCATATTTATACTTTTTGACGCAAAACTGCGCTAACGCAAACGCAACTCCGGTGCAAACAGAGTATAAATATGCCCCTAGGTATCTTATGAAAGGAGCAGGCCTCACAGTAGTGAAAAACTAATTTAGGAGTTATCCACTACCAGAACATATAAAACACATCTGTACATGTCCTGCCTTTTACCTACATAGCACCCTGACCCATGGGTTACCTAGGGCCTACCTCAGGGGTAACTTATATGTAGAAAAAGGGGAGTTTAAGGCTTTGCAGGGACTTTTAAATGCCAATTTGAAGTGACATTGAAACTTCACACACAGGCCTTGCAATGGCAGGCCTGGACATGGTTAAGGGGCTACTTATGTGGGTGGCACAACCAGTGCTGCAGACCCATTAGTAGCATTCAGTTTACAGGCCCTGGGCACATGTTGTGCACTTTACTATGGACTTACGAGTCCTAAAACCAACAAATACAGTGTCTGAAAAGTGGAAGCATGCAGGAAAAACGTTGGGGGATGACCACTCTAAGGCTGTCAGATCTAACATGTGTGTTGAGGATGTGGGATATGTGCTTAGGGAAAGTTGTGGGTGTGCCTAATCTATAGTTTGCTGATTTTTTTAATGTGCTCTGGCATGGGTGTTTGGCACTGTAGATGCAAAGGACAGTTGTTTGTGAAGGGGTGTGTTTTATAGTGTGCTTCTCAGGTGTGTCGGGTGGGGCAATTGGTGTCAGCTGTGTTGTTTTCAAATCCATCCTATGTGGTGCTGTGTATCACTTTGTTGACCGTGACCCGCCGTGGTTCAGACTCCCAGTGGCGGACTGCCACGGCTGCCGCCATTGCAACTTTGTATTGTAATAGGTTTGGTGGTTGGTTGACGGGCTGTCGGTGCTGGTGGTCAGACCGCCTATTTTCTGCCCTCCAAAGTACTGGAGGCGTTCGATATTTAACAGACTTTTGTAGATCCTGCCTGTGTGACACATAATACAGCAGTCTGTATGACTGCCAACATGGCAGTCTTGTGGCAGCTGGCAATATGGCGGTATGTCAGTCCGACCGCCAAATTTGTAACGAGGCCACAAGTCTAGCAACACTCATGGCCACTCATGGTAGTGTATTAAAAATAAAATCTCAAATAATGTTAAATTATATTATGTATTTAAAATATGTTTTAAAAAATCATATAATTTGTGTTAAAAATATTACAATTGTGCATATTTTTTTATTAAATGATAAAATATGTTATACTCGTTTTTGAATTCAAAAATAGATGTAACAATATTTTTTTCTTGAAATAACCACATTTTAATTCTTTAATTCTATTCATCACGTTTATTCATTCAAAATATTTTTTCTTTAGGTGGGAATATATATTTTTTTTAAACTTCAGATTTTTTTTTTTAATTTATTGTCATACAGACCTAATAATTAAATATGTATTTGAAAAATAAGCTACAAGTGAGATAGCATTGTTTATTTTTTCCTAAATTTCAAATAATTATGTATAATGAATTAGCATTAATTTTTAACATAAAATATTTTTAATATTTATTTTTGACATAAATATATTTTTTTATTTTCCCTGTACCTTACAATAGGGAGACTCCACAGGTGGGGCAGAGATCTTCGCCATAGTGATGTATAAGGAAAAACAAAAAACTCAGTGTAGTTATGGGTAAGTTAGATTTTTCATAGGAAATTTATTTTTCCTTAATATCCTATGGTGCTGTTTGTCAAATCTGCACAAAAAGTTCCAAAAAATGCACTTTGGATACTTATGGAAAGATTTTTGCAGATTTATCATCAGGTGATAAAAAGGGGGAGGCAAAATGTCATTTTCCATTCCATTTCAATTCTCATAGGATTCTTTGCTCCATGATACAGATAAAAAGGCTAAATGGAACTACACCAAATTTGGAATGAAGGTAGAACTTTACTCAAGGAAATAAGGAAGAGCCTCTGCTTGGTTAAGTGTAGATCTGTTAAGTAGGTTTTGAGAAATTAGTGTTGAAAAAGGTGCTCACTTTAGGCATCTAGAGATTAAATTTGAGGGATATCTGGACCATTAACTACAGATCCCCTGCTCAAATTCATTGTAAAAAAATCAGGCACCTATTTGGACTACAGATCTTTTTCACTAGTCGTATACTATGGATTCACAGATCTAGTACTAGATTTGTGAATCTACTACATTCTGTTTGGCTTTGTGAATCCTACAAAAATATGAAAAAATATATGGTGCACTGGCCAACATCCATAAACGGGGGATAGCTGAATGTAGCAGGGGTAATAACACTGAAAATCAAAAGCTATGGTTAGGATCCCAATCCATAACTTGCAAAATATCCGTGCATACCATAACTTGCATATCAAATGCAATGCTTGTGACCTCAGTATATTTATACCAATAAATAACATAACCTAAGGGTGATATATAATTAAATAACAACACACAGTCAAACAGATTTATGATTCTACAGTCAAGGTCATCTCTGTCAAAGTGGTAAGGGTAATGTGATTTATAATATCATCAGTAAGATAATTTACATTTCTAATTGCTTATTTTCATTACGGGTGCAGTGATGATCGTTTTATTTTGTGTGCAAGTTATAGATTGCATGACTGTTGTGCTCTTAACCATAGCTTGTGAATTTCACTGTTTTTGTTCTTTATTCATGACCATAACTAAACTCTAACTATGATTTCAAAGCACATTTTACAGATGTTTTACATGTACCTTGAAGTGTTACAACCAAACCTAACATATTTTAGTTGTTGGTTCTTTTGCTACGACATACTTTTAGCACAATATTTATGCAGCCTAGTGCCTGATATTCAGCCTATAAAAAGAAAGATTTGATAGCATTCTGAGAGAGTGAAGGTTCTACAGAAGCACCTAATAATTTGCGTAGACAAGTTTTGCACTGAAAGTCATATGTAACTGTTTATGGTAGATAAGTATGTTTATACGAAAGTGTGAGAAGGGCTGATTGCTGAGGCCCCCTAGCTTTTTGCCCCCATTTTTCACTTTTTGCTGGTGCTTTCTTGACTCTAATGGTGCCCTGTGTACTGCTAACCAGTCTCAGGGCCTGTGCTCTGTGTAAAATGAGTATGCAAATTAGGCTAATTATAATTAGCTATGTCATCTTTCCTATACGTCCCTAGTATCTGGTAGGGCAAGTAGGTTTAGGGACCGCAGCATAGGTAGTGAACCCATAGGTGCACTGCTGAGGTACCCAGTGCCATTTTAAAGGCAGGCCTGCCTTGCTGACTGCTTTTGAACTAAAAGTTATATGCAAGTTTGATTTTGGAATTCAAAGTACCTCCAAAGTCGTAAACTACCTTCCTTTTACATATAAGTCACCCTTAAGGTGTGCCCTATGTGCTCCTAGGGTTGGGTGCCATGTAACTATAAGCAAAATATATTTATTAGCCCTGGTGAGGTAAAATAGCCAAATTTGTTTTTACCTCACTGTAGTGAATGGCATCCATAGGCTAAAATGGGAAGGCCTTATTTTAATTAACAAAGTCCCCTTAAGTGCCAGATCCCTTGAGTTTGGAATCAAATTAATTGTTATAATAATAAGTGCCACAACTTGCAATTGTTGGATTTAATATAACTAGTTCGGGAAAAGAGTTTTAAAACTCTATCTGAAAGCCGCCAACTTCAGCTCTGTGGTGTCCTTTTGTGATTGACCAGCCCTGGCCAGGCTGCCTTGATGAGGAGCAAAGTGGCCTGGGCTGAACACAAAGAATATGCCTGGGGGAGGCGATCTGCCTCAGCAGATGGTGAAGCAGGATGGGAGGGAGAGAGGCCAAACTGATCTTCAAAGGCAGGGAAGGACATTTGGAGCAGCTCAGGACCTCCCTCACATCCTGCAACCCCAGACAATTAGGTGCCTTCTTGATTAGATTAGGAGGGGGAAGGAGAGGGGTGTGTTTAGGAATTTTAGTCACACCAGTGGGTAGGCTCAGCCAGATCTAATCTCCAAAACTCACTTTCAACCATGTTGAATTTTTGAAGAATGTTGCTCCCTGGGATTGATTTTTGCAACACTTCCCAGGAAGTGGTCATCAAAGGGGGGTGGAGCTTGCCTCTGATTGCTTAACCAGGGCCCCCTGTTTTCCACCCAGAAACAAGGATAAATATGGTAAAGCTACACCCATATCTCCGATCCCTACAAGAAACAAGACAAAGAAGAAGAAGGACTGCCCTGCTGGACCCCTGACCTGCCCTGGACACTGCACTCTGAAGGACTACACCAGCTGCACGCTTGTGCTTCACTACTAAAAGGACTTTGCCTGTCTTCTACTGCTTCGATAAGGGACTCCTCATTTGCTACAGTACCATGGAGCTGCCCAGAGTCCCCTGCATCAAGTCCTGCAGGCAGAGCCCAACTGACCAGCGTCCAGTAGCCATTTGAGGATTCTGACCAGGTGCATTCTGATCAGGAACAACTCAGAGCTTCTGGATCCTTGGATCAAGGTGTGGACACTTCAAGGACCCAAAAAGGACCTCTGGAAGAACATCAAGAAGTTTGGAGACATTTGGAGCTACTACATAAGTTGAAGATGTGCATTGTGGAAGTTGTAGTCCTAGACCTCAAGCGGAAAACCAGAACCTCTAAACCTATGGCTGGTGCTATGGGTAGGAAAGTACCAACTTGCCTGGCATGTTACCCCCATTTTTACTTGTGTGTCAGTTTATTTTTGCCTGTGTCACTGGGATCCTTCTAGCCAGGACCCCAGTGCTCATAGATTGTGGCCTATATGTGTTCCCTGTGTAGAGCATAACTGTATCACTGAGGCTCTGCTAACCAGAACCTCAGTGTTTATGCTCTCTCTGCCTTTAAAAATGTCCCGACAGACTAGTGACCATTTTCACCAATTCTGATTGGCACACTGGAACACCCTTATAATTCCCTGGTATATGGTACCTAGGTACCCATGATATTGGGGTTCCAGGAGATCCCTACAGGCTGCAGCATTTCTTTTGCCACCCATAGGGAGCTCAGACAATTCTTACACAGGACTGCCACTGCAGCCTGAGTGAGATAACGTCCACGTTATTTCACAGCCATTTTACAATGCACTTAAGTAACTTATGAGTCACCTATATGTCTAACCCTCACTCGGTGAAGGTTAGGTGCTAAGTTACTAAGTGTGTGGGCACCCTGGCACTAGCCAAGGTACCCCCACATTGTTAAGGGCAATTTCCCCAGACTCTGTGAGTGCGGGGACACCATTACACATGTGCACTACATATAGGTCAAAACCTATATGTAGCTTCACAATGGTAACTCAGAACATGGCCATGTAACATGTCTAAGATCATGGAATTGTCCCCCATGCCAAATCTGGCACTGGGCTGCCAATCCCATGCATTCCCGGGCTCCAGCATGGACCCCGGTTACTGCCAAACTAGCTCTCTGGGGTTTTCACTGCAGCTACCGCTGCTGCCAACCCACAGACAGGCTTCTGCCCTCCTGGGGTCTGGGCAGCCCAGTCTCAGGAAGGCAGAACAAAGGATTTCCTCTGAGAGAGGGTGTTACACCCTCTCCCTTTGGAAATAGGTGTTAAGGGCCTGAGAGGCGTAGCCTCTCCTGGCCTCTGGGACCGCTTTGAAGGGCACAGATGGTGCCCTCCTTGCATAAACCAGTCTACACCAGTTCAGGGATCCCCCAGCCCCTGCTCTGGCACAAAACTGGACAAAGGAAAGGGGAGTGACCACTCTCCTATCCCTCACCACCCCAGGGGTGGTGCCCAGAGCTCCTCCAGTGTGTCCCAGACCTCTGCCATCTTGAATGCAGAGGTGTGAGGGCACAATGGAGGCCTCTGAGTGGTCAGTGCCAGCAGGTGATGTCAGAGACCCGTCCTGATAGGTGCTTACCTGGTTAGGTGGCCAATCCTCCTCTGAGGTCTATTTAGGGTCTCGCCTGTTGGTTTCTCTTCAGATAACGAATGCAAGAGCTCCCCAGAGTTCCTCTGCATCTCTCTCTTCAACTTCTGCCAAGGATCGACCGCTGACTGCTCCAGGACGCCTGCAAAACCGCAACAAAGTAGCAAGATGACTACCAGCAACATTGTAGCACCTAATCCTGCTGGCTTTCTCAACTGTTTCCTAGTGGTGCATGCTCTAAGTGTTGTCTGCCTTCACCCTGCACTGGAAGCCAAGAAAAAATCTCCTGTGGGTCGACGGAATCTTCCCCCAGCTAATGCAGGCACCAAACGTCTGCATCACCAGTCCTCTGGGCCCCCTCTCATCTGGACGAGTGTGGTCCCTGGAACACAGGAGCTGGATCCAAGTGACCCCGACAGTCCAGAGATCCTTCTGTCCAAATTTGGTGGAGGTAAGTCCTTGCCTCCCCACGCCAGACAGTAGACCTGTGTACTGCGTGAACTGCAGCTGCTAGGGCTTCTGTGCACTTTTGCAAGGAATCCTTCATACACAGCATAGCCCAATTCGTTCTGCATTGCTCAACTTGCTGAGTTGACCACCGGCTGCGTGGGACCCTCTTTTGTAGTGTTGAGATGACCGCCGTCCTCAGATTTCTTGAATGCCTGTTCAAGTGTTTCTGTGGGCGCTGCCTGCTTCTGCATGGGCTCTCTGTGCTGCTGAACGCCCCCTCTATCTTATCCTCCAAGGGGCGACCTCCTGGTCCTTCCTGGGCCCGGGCAGCATCCATTTTTGTCAACCGCAACTCTTGCAGCTATCAACGATTGTTTGCGGTCTTTCTGCGTGGAAACAACTCTGCTTCCTCCAGCACGCTGTGTGACTTCCTCTGTGCAAAGGAGAAGTTCCTGGCATCTTCCGTTGTCCAGTTCAGCTTCTTCCACCCAGAGGCAGCCCTTTTGCACCTTCATCTGGGGTTTAGTGGGCTCCTGCCCCCCCCTGGACACTTGCATGACTCTTGGACTTGGTCCCATTCCTTTACAGATCCTCAGGTCCGGGAATCCATCTTCAGTGCTTTGCAGTCAGTTGTTGTCCTTGCAGAATCTACTACCACGAGTTTAGTGTGTTTCTGGGGTAGTAGGGTAACTTTACTCCTACTTTCTAGGGTCTTGGGGTGGGGTATCTTGGACACCCTTATTTTTTTCTTACACTCCCAGCGACCCTCTACACACTACACTAGGCCTGGGGTCCATTCGTGGTTTGCATTCCACTTTTGGAGTATATGGTTTGCGTTGCCCATGGGCCTATTGCATCCTATTGTATTCTACAGTGTTTGCACTACTTTTCTAACTGTTTACTTATCTGATTTTGGTTTGTGTGTATATTTTGTGTTTTTTACTTACCTCCTAAGGGGGTATATCCTCCAAGATATTTTTGCCACATTGTCACTAAAATAAAGTACCTTAATTATTAGTAACTGTGAGTATTGTGATTCTTATGATATAGTGCTATATGATATAAGTGGTATAGTAGGAGCTTTGCATGTCTCCTAGTTCAGCCTAAGCTGCTCTGCTATAGCTATCTCTATCAGCCTAAGCTTCTAGAACACTACTAATCTACTAATAAGGGATAACTGGACCTGGCACAAGGTGAAAGTACCATCAGGTGCCCACTATAAGCCAGGCCAGCCTCCTACACTATGGACCACTTTCCTGAATCATGAAACACTTCTGAAAGTAAGTGTGACAGTGTTGTCTCATGGGTGGCCTGAACTCTGGACTTTTTCTCTTTCCAGTGTGACCTTTGAGCCCTAGTTGCTTCTAGGCACTAGAACACATTAATTCTTTAAAAATTCATATCTCCAGTTCACCTTATCCGATTTTAATCATGTTGGTGTAATTTTAAAGATAAAAATATAATCTATTTTTTATAAATTGGTGTTGGATTTTCCTTGTATTTTGTGTTTTACTTATTTACTGTTTTGTGATTTGTAAATGCTTTACACACTTGTCTCCTAAGTTAAGCCTTGTCGCTCGTTGCCAAGCTACGAAGGTTTGAAGCAGGGTTTAGTTTAATAAGACCTAACTGGATCTAAGTGGAGGCTAGTGGCCTATTGCTAAATGTGGGTACTTACCTGTCCTTACCATTAGTCCACTTTCCAACAGAAAGTTACAACCTGTAGTTGTTATGTTAATGATAAGCAATCCTTAAGTACAAGAAGGACTGCAAGGTGCAAGCTGTGATTAACACAGATCAGAAGAACATGTGTTATTTGACAAAAAAGGTTCCAGGATGGTGGGCAACACCTTGTGCACCGAGAAAGAAAGAGTTGTAGGACAGAGAGCAGATAGTGAACTACTGAGAGTTACTAGCTGTTTGCCTGAGACAAATGGCACAGATGTTGATATAGGAAAGTCTCTAGATTATCTGACTAAATGTCTGGTGTTCAGAGGTTTTTTAGAGTCGCAGGCATGCAGTCTCAAAATCACAAAGGATCAAGGCCACGGAATGCCTTTTTCCTATTTATAAAAGCCTTTTATGAGTCAGAAATGTCTTTTCAATCCTTAAAAAGGTGTTTGCAACCCCGTCCAAATCAAGTAGGAGGAATTTGAAAAGGGTGTCCCCGTCCTATTGGAGAATCGAACAACAATGTATCAGTGGTTTTTGGCTGCTATTGCAGACACAAACCATTGATTAGATAACCACACCTCGAATGGGATGGTATCTGATTCTCAAAAGGGGAAGCTCTCCCTGTGGGAAAACTTCCCATTTAGAATCGTGATTGAGTGCTCCTGGGGAGCATTGCCTGCTGTCCCCAGTGCCTTTCACAATTAGAAGATTTTTTATTAGTAGCACTGGTCACTTAAATGGCTGTTTTTTGGGGTTTTCTTTTTAGCAACAATATTTCTCTCTTAGAAATGCATTAGGAGTGCAAATGCAGGTATACAGGTCAGCTGTACCTTGTGGGCCTCTCTCTCTGCATTTACAACTAATCACATGAAGTTGCAAAGTGCGACCTGTTTAATAGGCAGGATATTTTGCACCCCCCTGTGAATGTACAATTTGTGGCTAATTGTGTTATCAGAAGCACCATGTCTTGCCTTTGTCTTAGGTTTGATCAACTCTTGAAGTTTCATACGTATTTACATCTTTGCAAATAAGGAATATGTTTTCTCCTGCACATTCATGAGTAAACCATGCTTAAGCCTCGAGTAATACACGGAAAAAAGGTCTCTGAATTGTGACCTCAATCTGAGTCGCTTGTGTGTTTGAATGCCATTTGTGTTTTGAAGAACGACTGCAAAGTATGACTCTACGAACGGCACACTCAAACCCCATGCAAAACCGTGGCTAACCAGTGATGACCAAACGACTTGCGAATCAGAAGAACAAAAAACCTAAAATTAGAGAACGAATTCAAAAATGTTAAATCATGAAGTAGAATAAGTAGTTGATTAAAGTTATCATCACACACGTAGCAGCAAATTATAACAATAATAGAGCAATCAGAAAATCACATTTTGTTGCTTGAACCATTTCTTGGTCAAATCAGTGCTTTGGAACAACATAGTGCTTATGGGTGTTTAACTCGCAGCTACAGGTGGTTCAATTGTACAAAAGTTTCAGAAAGTTTTTGCTCCGGAGAAATGCAATGTGAACGTTTTCTTGTAAAGGAACCTCGCTTTTAACGAACTGGTACAAATTCCTGCTATCCGTCTTTCCTGCTTATTAGAATACTTTAAGCATATCTGAGGTCACTGGACATTATCCTCTAGTTCACCTTGGCTACAGAGATAACCTCTGGCATCAACAGCGATCTCATTACATCTACTAGTTAGCTCATTTATCATGAACTGATTAAATCTGATTTAAACAAGTAGTGGAGTCTAACTAAATGTGCAGGGATTATTGACTTTCCCTTCTTTAAAAGAAACGTGTTCACAAATTGTGATGCCTTTTGCAGCTTTCAACCATGCAATCTTCCTTCAAACTTACAAACAGGAAAATACCTTTACATCGCGCATTAAAGCTTTAACTGCAGATGTTGGTGATTCATTTAAATGAATACTTTGCACTATTTCGCAGTTCTTATAATTTAGCACCTGTTAGAAATGGGGTTTCTGGTTGGCTAGAGTATGAACCTAAGCCAGGCAGAACCCACCCACTCTAGTCAGGGCAAGGGAATTACACGGCTTGGCACGAACAGTCAGGCCTATCCCAGAGGCAATGTGTAAAGAGTTTTCACAACACACACAACACATGTGACGCACTATCGCCACCACAAAGGAAACACAACACCAAGTTATATAAAAATAAACTGTATTGTGCACAACGTAATTATTAGAGCAAACACAACATGTCAGTAATACCCTGCTACTCAGCAGTTGTCAGAACGTTACACCCTAGTTACTATGCAGAAACCAGCAGTAGTCACACATAACACAGAGGTTACTCATTATTCTGCAACCTAAGCAATAGTCAGGAATCATGTTAGTAAATAAATGCACTTGTCATAGCAATATCATAAACACCCATATCAGGAACATTATAAAAACATATGGCAAGTCATAAGAAAACATCAGCATAAAATGCTCATAAAAGGAACATTAGCGAACATACATGTAAAACATCATAAAAATAGGCAGGTTAACAAATAATTCAATAATGTCCATACCAGGAGCATAAGAAATATGTATTTCCTTTAAAAGTACCTATTTTTCATGCTGAGGCACTTCTAGTGCCACGAATGCTCCAAAAATGCCCCCCCCGACCCTCCTCTGCGCCAAACTGGAGAACTGCCAGTCTGGATTCCATTTTGCCAGTAGGACGTGGGTGGGTGGCTGGTGATATCGGTCTGCCGGTCCTGGTGTCTGGTAGTCTCACTCCAGAGTGAAGGAGGTGGAAATCCAGGCATAGGGTTGAGAGGAGGCTGCGGGCCCCAGTGGAGTACCTGGAGGGTCAGCTCTGAGGTCAGAGCCCCACAGGAATTACCTCGATGAGACCATTCCTGGGTTGGAGGGAATCCAGACTCTGCCAGATGGGCAGAGGTCAGGGGACCTGCACAAGCCAGACTCTTGTGTGGCCCTTTAGGAAGGTGTTTCCCTTGTAGGGGGAGGTGTGTCCCCAAGGAAGTCCTGGTGGGCAAGGTGTTAGAAATGGGATCTTTGGTTGGCAGTCAGGTTACCCCCTGTCCAAGCACGACCCTCACTCTAGTCAGGGCAAGTCACACACAATCCAACTTATCCTGTGCCCACCCTCTGATAGCTTGGAACTGAGCAGTCAGGCTTAACTTATAGGGCAATTTGTAATGTATTTGTGCAATAAATCATGCAATAACACAGTATAACACCACAAAAATACACCACACAGTGTTTAGAAAAATATAGAATATTTATCTGGAGAAATGCAGGTCAAAACGATCAAGATTTGATAAGTAGAAGTTGAAATATCACTTCAGAGAATGATAAAAAGAGTCTTTAGTCTTTAAAAAGCAACAAATGTCATTTGCAAGCACAAAGTACCTGGTTTGCATTCAAATTCTAAGCAAATGACCACAGAGGAGGAGATGCACGGAAAACGGGGAGGTGCGCTTCAGTTTCTCTGGACGCACACAGACGATGCATCGATAATTTTCCACGCACGGAAGGCTTTGCGACAATTTCTGGCACGTGGACTTGGATCCTCTTCGGGTTGCGGGGTTTTCAGACGCCCCGGGGATGATGCAGAGAAATCCTGGGCGTGCAGGTTGAAGTCCCAGGAGCTGCGTCGATCCGTGGGCGATACAGGGAAATTTCTGTCGCACGGCAGGCACTGCATCAATTCTTCTCACAGGAAGTAGTGCTGCGTCATTTCGGCTCAGCAATGCGCCGATCCAGTGGGCTGTACATCGAAGGTCCGGTCGCAGTGCTGGCACTGCATCTATCTCCTCTTGGGGAGCGGGCTGCTTCGTTCCGGTTTGGCATGCAGTGATTTTCTCACCGCGATGCAGGCTGTGCGGCAAATCTTTCCCTGCACAAGGAGTTCTTTGCAGGGGGAAGTCTTTTTGGTCCTGAGACTTCAAGGAACAGGAGGCAAGCTCTATCCAAGCCCATGGAGAGCACCTCTCAGCAGAGCCAGAGGGCAGCAAGGCAGCAGGGCAACAGCAGGGCTGCAGTCCTTTGCGGAAAAGCAGTCTGGTGAGTCCTTTGGAGAGCCAGGCAGTTCCTCTTGGCAGCTTGCAGGGTCTGGTTCAGAGTTTCTTCACCAGTGGTATCTTGCCCAGAAGTGTCTGAGTTGGTAGGGTCAGAAGCCCTGTTTAAATACACAAATGTGCCTTTGAAGTGGGGGAGACTTCAAAGAGTGGCTTAGAAGTGCACCGGGTCTCCTTTCAGTTCCATCCTGTCTGCCAGGGTCCCAGTAGGGGGTTTGACAGTCCATTGTGTGAGGACAGGCAACTGTGCTTTCAAATGGAAGTGTCAGGCCCTCCACCCTCCCAGCCCAGGAAGACCCATTCAGTATGCAGATGTGTGCAGGTGTGACTGAGCATCCTGTGTTTGGGGTTGTCTGAGTGGAATGTCCAAGGGAGCTGTCAAGTAATCTAGCCAGACGTGGATTGTAAGGCACATAAGGATTTAAGTGCAGAGAAATGCTCACTTTCTAAAAGTGGCATTTCTAAAATAGTAATATTAAATCCAACTTCACCAGTCAGCAGGATTTTGTATTATCATTCTGGCCATACTAAATATGACCTTGTTTCTCCTTTCAGATCAGAATCTACCACTCAAACAGTATATGAGGGTAGCCCTAATGTTGATAGGAGCAGGCCTCACAGCAGTGTAAAATGAATTTGGGAGTTCTACACTTCCAGGACATATGAACTACACAGGTATATGTCCTGCCTTTTCCCTACATAGCACCCTGCCCCATGGGTTACCTAAGGCCTACCATAGTGGTGACTTACATGTAGAAAAGGGGGAGTTTAAATCTTGGCAAGTACTTTTAAATGCCAAGTCGAAGTGGCAGTGAAACTGCACACACAGGCCTTGCAAAAGCAGGCCTGAGTCATGGTTTAGGGGCTACTTATGTGGGTGGCAAAATTAGTGCTGCAGGCCCACTACTAGCATTAAATCTACAGGCCCTGGCATATTTAGTGTACTTTACTGTGGACTTACAAGTAGATTAAATAAGCCAATAGGGTAAGAGCCAATCTCACCATGTTTTAAGGGAGAGAGCATATGCAAGTTATCACTGGTTAGCAGTGGTAAAGTGCACAGAGTCCTAAAACCAGCATAAACAGTGCCCAAAAAGTGGAGGGAGCCAGGAAAAAAGTTAGAGGTGACCACCCTAAGGCTGTCAGGTCTAACACCAGGCAATGGTTCAACCTGAGGGTGGCGACTCTGGGTTGGATGATCAGGTTCAGGGGGTAAACTCTGACCTGATGGGAGTAGGTGTACTCCCAAGGAAGTCCTGGTGCGTCAGGCAGTGGTTCAACCTCAGGGTGGTGACTCTGGGTTGGATGGTCAGGTCCAGTGGTAAACTCTGACTTGGTTGCGGGGAAGTTAGTGTGTTCACCCCGTGTGTAACTTCTGGAGGCCTTTCCCAAGGTGGGGAGACACAGAACTCTGGGAGTAGGGTCCAGGGAGGGGGAAGCTCTCCCCAGACACCTGTGCAACCCAAGGGTAGTGTCCCTGGGTTGGGTGGACAGTTGCTGGGTGGTGACCCTGGGCTGGCTTACGAGTTGTGCAGGACTGCTGTATCAAGCTCCCTGGCAGTTATGGATTCTGGTGATACCCCTCCTAGGAGAGGAGGGTGGGATCCCAGAAGGTGGGGTAGAGGGAGGAGATCCTCGCATCTAGCCCCTGTGGATCCTATGGGTGCGGACCCTAGGTTGGTGGATCAGTGGCAGGGTAGACTCCCTGAACGGATTGGAATTGAAGTGGACACAGGTTGCTATGCTCCTTGGCCTACCGGATCGGGGAAGGTTTATCCAAGTGCTCTCCAGGTGCTATGGACTGGTTGCAGGGGTCCAGGACCACAGCACCCAGCCTCTGGGGGACAACAGTAAAAGAAAAGGAGCACAGCTGGCAGGGCCCAGCAGCAGGCCAATGCCAGGTGGATGCAGGCAAGTGGCAGTTCCTTCGGTGACCCAGCAGGTCACAGGTCAGCAGAGCATCAGCAGCTCATGGCGGTTCCTTGTGAGTCCCTCCAGCATTCTGTGTTCAGTTCAAGGTAAGTTCCCAATTGTCTCCAAATTGTGGGAAAAGTTCCCCTGTACTTATACTCAGTTTTACAGTTTGTTAACAAGGAAGGGGAGAGGAGGTTCCAACCAGTTACAACTGGTTCTCGGAGTGTCCCCTCTCTCCTCCGGCACAGCTTGCAAACATCAGTTGGAGGTAAACGACTTGTTTGGGTGAGGCCAGGGCACAGCGTTTACAGATGCATGTGTGCCCCACCTCTCCCTTCCCTCAGCCCAGGAAGACTATTCAGTATGCAGATGGACCTCTGTGACACCTCTTCCCTCCCTCTCTACAGGCGGTCTGAAAAGTATGCACAAAGCCCAATTGTCACTCTGCCCAGACGTGGATTGGAGTCAAGTTGCAAAACACCAGAGTCATAAGCATAGAGAAATGCTCACTTTCTGGAAGTGGCATTTCTGTAGTAGTAAAGAAAATCCACTTACACCAGTAAGCAGCATTTCTTACCGCCATTACAAGCAAACTAAACATGCCTACGCTACCCCGCATAAATCAGACAATACCCCCTAGCCATAGGGCAGTGCATTTCCAATGCAATCCTTTGAGAAGGCAGCACTCACAGCAGTAAGAAACCAAATAGGCTGTTTGTCACTACCAGGACAGGCCACGCAACCAGGCACATGTCCTGCCTTCTACATACATAGCACCCTGCCCATAGGGCTAGCTAGGGCCTACCTAAAGGGTGACTTACATGTAGTAAAGCAGGAGTTCTGGGCCTAGCAAGTAAATTTAGATGTGATGTTACTGTGGCAGAAAACTGCGCACGCAGGCCCTGCTCTCGCAGGCTTGAGACAGGTTTGAAAGGGTACTTCAGTGGGTGGCGAAGCAGCGCTGCAGGCCCACTAGTTGCATTTAATTTACAGGCCCTGGGTATAGAGGTACTACTGTACAAATGACTTACAGGTAAATGAAATATGCCAGTTAGGTATAAACCAATCATACCGGCTTTAGCAGGGAGAGCACCTGCACTATAGCACTGATCAGCAGTGATAAAGTTCTCAGAGTCCTAGAGCCAACAGTGAGAAGTCAGACTAAATAGGAGGAAGAAGGCAAAAAGCCAGGGGATGAACCTGCCAAAAAGGGCCAGGTCCAACAGCACCTATATAGCATGATAAAGCGTATTTCATATGCACACTCAATTTTACTGATCAGATAGAAACACGCAAAATAGTTTTGCATGGTTGACTGATGAAAAGCGACAAATAGCGATCATTTGACTAAGAAAATTCCTTTGATGAAAATGATCTGTTTCAAGCTTTTCTATTTGGTCCAATAATATTGGACAATCATCAATATTAGACATGAATAAACCTTTAACCAAAATGCCTTTTCTCAAATAGGACAATTGTTGTCCTGGGACTTTTCAAATAGTGGCCCGTCTCCGCAGATGGTTATATCACAGCTCATGCTGTGAACGTGCAACATTCCAGTCTTCACTTGGCACACTTGACATTGACTAGGGTGCCAGTTTTTAGACCTATCATTTACTCTTTCCAAAGAGAATGCTGCGAAGTAGCCCGGTACTCCTTACCTACCAGGACAAACCAGTAAAAAAAAAAACACTGAAGCCCATATTCACCCACTTCATTATCGCTATTACCAACATGGATGTTCATGTGGTCTTCAGGTCTCAAACCTCTTCCTAATGTACCTCCATACAGTAGTGCTGCCAGTGTTTCGTACACCACAAGTAGCAAAAAAACTGGAAAACATATTTTTTCATATGGCTTGCTCATTAGCACATTGAGAAAGGATGGAGTTATGTTTACTGATGTGGCTTTTTATCATTGACTAATGAGCTCCATTGCACCTGGAATGAAATGAACGCATAGAAAGCCTCACTCAAAGCTCTGGCCTGAAATCAGAAAAGTGCTGGGTTGCTCCTTTGTTCCCTCACCTGGTGAATAATCTCTTTACAATTGAAGTATTTCATCAGATAATGCTGAGCGCTTATTTTGATATTTGAGGTACCTTGTTTTTACATTTTGTTGGACCTGGCCCTTTTTGTGGGGTCATCCCGATCTTTTTGGATCCTTCCTTCTATTTTTTCTGACCAGTTTTTATTGGCCTTAGGACTCTCGGCACTTTACCACTGCTAACCAGTGCTAAAGTGTATATGCTCCCTGTATAAATTGTATTGGTGATTGGTTTATCCATGATTGGCATATCTGATTTACTGGTAAGTCCCTAGTAGAGTGCACTGGAGGTGCCCAGGGCCTGTAAGTCAAATGCTACCAGTGGGCCTGCAGAACTGGTTGTGCCACCCACATAAGTAGCTCTGTAAACTTGGCTCAGACCTGCCAAGGGAGTGTCTGTGTGCAGTTTTAAACTGCCAATTCAACCTGCCAAAAGTACCCACTTGCCAGGCCCAAACCTTGCCTTTTTATACATGTAAGGCACCTCTAAAGTAGCCCCTAAGCAACCCCAGGGGCAGAGTGCAGTGTATGTTAAAGGTGGGACATGAACTGATGTGTTTTACATATCGGTTGGAAATGGCCCTTTGTGCAGGGTTGTCCCCAAACTTTTTGCCATCTTCCTCCTATTTTTATCGGATCTGTTTCTGCTGGTTTATTGTTTGCGCACTTTACCACTGCTGATCAATGCTAAAGTGCAAGTGCTCCCTATGTAAATTGTATTGGTGATTGGTGTATCCATGATTGGTATAGTTGATTGATTGGTCAGTCCCTAGTAAAGTGCACCAGGGGTGCCTGGGGCCTGTAAATCAAATGCTACTAGTGGGCTTGCAGCACTGGTTGTGCCAACCACATGATTAGCCCTGTGAACATGTTTCAGACCTGCCACTGCACTGTCTATGTTTGCAGTTTTAAACTGACAATTTGACTTGGCATGTGTACCCACCTTCCCTTTTTATACATATAAGGCACACCTAAGGTAGGTCCTAGGTAGCCCCAAGGGCAGGGTGCAGTGTATGTTAAAGGTAGGACATGTGTTTTTCATGTCCTAACAGTGAAATACTGCCAAATTCAGTTGTCACTGTTGCAAGGCCTTCCTCTATCACAGGTTAACATGGGGACTGCCTTTAAATATTCTTAGAGTGTAGTTTCTCTTTGAGAGCAGATAGAAATCTGGAGTTTGGGGTCTCTGAACTCACAATTTAAAAATACATCTTTTAGTGAAGTTTGTTTTTAGATTGTTAGTTTGAAAATGCCACTTTTAGAAATTGGGCGTTTTCTTGCTTACACCATTCTGTGCCTCTGCCTGCTTGAGTATTCCACATCTGGGGTCAGAATGACAGTTGGGCTGATGTGAATTCCCTCTAGACAGTGACACAAATGCCCATTTTTAAACTTTTTAAGCACTACATTTGTGTTATTTTTTGTCGCAAAAGCAACGCAAATTTGCAAAATACAATTGTATTTAGTAAGTTTGTACTATTTTTGCATCAAAAAGTGGCGCAAATGCGGCACTAAAAAAGTATAAATATGGGCCAAAGTGAGCTGAGGTGTAGCCTGCATATCATGATGAGCCTTCTGGGCTAGAATGGAGGGAGGAGTGGTCACTTACACCGGAAAGTGATCTGCCTGCCCTCACACAATGCAGTCTCCGACCCCCTGGAGTGTGTCTGGGGCCAGGCCTGGGAAAGGCAGGATCTTGTGAACAACAGAGACTTTCCTTTGAAGTATGCATACTTCAAAGGCAGAACTGGGTATAAATAGTGGACCCAAAACCCCAGACTTATGGAATCTTTCTGGAATAAGAGGAACCACCGCCAAGGAGAAAAGCTGAAGAGCTGGAGGAGTATAGCCCCTTTGCTGTGTGTGCTTTGTTCGGTTGGCCTGCAGTTGCAGTTTCTGCCTTAAAAGAGAGCAAAGGGTGAACCTTGCTGTGTATCCTGCTTGAGAAAGTTCTCCAAGGGCTTGGAGTACGGCTTACCTCCTGTTGGAAGTCTCTGGGTATCAAATACTTCAGTTTCATCTGCCTACAGCACTGGGAACTGTGTATTTTTTGCTGTTCAAGAAGAAAAACCACTGCAACGTCGCCAACGGTGCAGCTGGCTTGCACTGTGACCTGCCAACTGTTGGAGGCTGGCTTCGTTTGTAGTGGGTACCTTGGGTACTTACACCTTATATCAGGTCCAGTTATCCCTTAATAGTGAAATGTAGTAGTGTTCTAGCAGCTTAGGCTGATAGAGGTAGCTGTAGCAGAGCAGCTTAGGCTGAACTAGGAGACATGCAAAGCTCATGCAATACCACTTATAGTTACACAGTACTTATACACAAGTAAAGACAATATTGAGTGTTACCAAAAATAAAGTATTTATTTAGGTGGCAGAGTACCAAAAATTCATTAGACAAGTAAATAGTCATAGAACAATGCAAACAGTAGGAAATCTTATAGAATGCAATGGGAAAAAATAGGTCTAGGGGCAACACAAACCATATACTAAAAAAGTGGAATGTGAATCACGAATTCCCCCCTAAACAAGTGTAGTGTGTGCAGGATCGCTGGGAGAGTAAGAATACAGTAAAGGTAAGTAAATTACCCCACCCCAGAGCCCAAAAAAGTAGGAGTAAAATACTGCAAGTTTCCTTAGGACACACTACTCCTCGTTTTTGAGATTTTGCAGCAGCCAACCAAGTCTACAAAGAACAACTACTGGATTATTGGACCTGAAGATCTGCAAAGGAAGGGGACCAAGTCAAGAAGTCGAAATAATTTCCAGGAAGGACAGGAGCCCCTGCCAACCCAGAAGAGGGTACAAAAGAAGAGTCCCTGGTTAGTTGAAGACTGCAGAACTGCACTGTAGGAAGATGCCAGCAGGTTCCTGCATAATGCAAAAGATGTCCTACAGTGTGAAGATTGTTGCAGATGAGATTTCGTGTTGGAAGGTGTCAACAAGCCTTGGCTACAACAAAAGTGTGGTTTTCATCAAAATGGCACTGGATCGACCCATGAGGGACCTGAAGGCCTCAACTCTATGTGAGGAAGAAGAGGGGGCTCTCAGCACTTTAGAGAGCCCTCAGGATGCCAGCCAGCACCCCCAGAAGCTGTAGCATCCTGGTTAACAGGAGGTGCAAAATGTGGTTGATGCAGCACAACAAAAGAAGGTCCCACGCCGCCGGAGCGAGTTGAATGTCGCAGGGTGGAGTGCTGGGGACCTGGGCCAGGCTGTGCACAAAGGAATTTTGCAAAGAGTGCACAGAGGCCTCAGGAGATGAAGAAGACAAAGTACACGTTGTGAGAGGAGTCCCAGGGTACTGGTCGTCATCTTGGAAGGAGCCTGCTTGGAGTACTGGTCGTCATCTTGGAAGGAGCCTGCTTGGAGCAGGGGAGTGACTCTGTCACTCTACAGGAGATTTCTTCAGTTCTTCTGGTGCAGGATGAAGACAGGGAGTCCTCAGAGCTTGCACACTGTGGAAACTGTTGCAGTTGCTGACTTGGAGCTGAGGTTGCTGAAGAAAAGTGTCTCTTGTAGACACTTTGTTCAGTTACAGGGTTTCTTGGAGCAGGCTGCGGTTGATCCAAGGTCAGAAGAGTCTGTTGCAGAGAATTACTGAAGGAAACTTGCAAGCAGAATCTGAACAGAACCCACAGGAGAGACCCTAAATAGCCCTGAGAGGGGGATTCACTACCTTATCAGGGATGGACTAATCAGTTGGGGTCTCTGACGTCACCTGCTGGCACTGGCCACTCAGAGCCTTCCAGAGTGCCCCCACACCTTGCAAAGCAAGATGGCTGAAGTATGGGACACACTGGAGGAGCTCTGTGCATCACCCTTGGTGGTACCCAGAGTGGTAACTCCCTTTTCCTTTGTCCAGTTTCCCTCCAGAGCAGGGGAGAAGGGGTCCCTGAACCAGTGTAGACTGGTTTATGCAAGGAGGGCACCATATGTGCCCTTCAAAGCATTTCCAGAGGTTGGGGGAGGCTACCCCTCCCCCACCTGTAACACCTATTTCCAAACGGAGAGGGTGTAACACCCTGCTTTCAGAGGAAATGCTTTGTTCTGCCTTCCTGGGACTGGGCTGCCCAGACCTCAGGTGGGCAGAACCCTGTCTGTGAGGTGGCAGCAGCTGTAGCTGCAGTGCAAGCCTCAGGGAGCTGGTTTGGCAGTACTGGGGGTCCATGGTGGAGCCCCCAGGATGCATGGAATTGGCTTCCCAATATCAGATTTGGGTTGGGGGGACAATTCCATGATCTTAGACATGTTACATGGCCATATTCGGAGTTACCATTGTGAAGCTACATATAGGTATTGGCCTATATGTAGTGCACGTGTGTAATGGCGTCCCCGCACTCACGAAGTCCGGGGAAATGGCCCTGAACTATGTGGGGGCACCTTTGCTAGTGCAAGGGTGCCCTCACACTTTGCACCTAACCTTCAGCAAGTGAAGGTTAGACATATAGGTGACTTATAAGTTACTTAAGTGCAGTGAAAATGGCTGTGAAATAATGTGTGCATTATTTCACACAGGCTGCAATGGCATGCCTGTACAAGGTTTTGTCTGAGCTCCCCACGGGTGGCAAAAGAAATGCTGCAGTCCATATGGATCTCCTGGAACCCCAATGCCCTGGGTAACTAGGTACCATATACTAGGGTCTTATAAGGGGGGTCAAGTGTGCCAATTGAAATTGGTAAATGAAGTCACTGGCCTACAGTGGCAAATTTAAAAGCAGAGAGAGCATAAGCACTGAGGTTTTGATTAGTAGAGCCTCAGTGACACAGTTAGGCACTATACAGGCATACACATTAGGCCACAAACTATGAGCACTGGGGTCCTGGCTAGCAGGATCCCAGTGAGACAGGCAAAACACACTGCCATATAGGTGTTTATCTATGAGCACTGGGGCTAGCAGGATCCCAGTGACACAGTAAAAACACACTGACACACACTCACAAACAGGCCAAAAGTGGGGGAAACTATGCTAGAAAGAGGCTACTTGCCTACACCGACGCCGCACGGAGTCGCACTGCCCCGCTTCGCACTGCAACTCTGGTCTCACCGACGCCACCATCTGACACCGCCACCAAGACACTGCTGGCAGCATGACCTGTGGGCCCCGCATTCCAGCATCGCCTTGCTCACACCGCAGCCTGGACATCCCCAATGATGCCGCTCCTGCTGACACCAGAGCTGCTGCCTGCCCCGTGGCCAGTGCACACTGCTTGTGTGGTACACGAAGCACTGTCCCGTCCCAAACCGCATTACCGGTCCTCATACTCCAGCATCATCAACTTCAATGTCGTCACGAGGTGTCCCTGCCTGCACTGCGACCCATGGATGCTGCACGGAGCCCGTCACATGCAACAGCACTGTCTTGGGCCCACCGACTACAGTGCTTTAGCAAGGACGATGCCGCTGCCTGCATCGTGACCTAGTGATACCGCATCACGCACCGCCCTGCTCCACACCACAGCCGTAGTCTCACTGGTGCTGCTGGATGCCGTCAAAGAGCCGCTGCCTGCACCGTGACCTGTGGGCACCGCACATCACATCGTCCCGCTTCACACCCCAGCTCCAACGCCATCCACGCCAGTTCTTCTGACTTCATCGGCCAGGATTTCAATCTGCAACACGTATGACTTTAAAGGCCGAACGACCCCCGCATAAGCTCCAGAACTGACACTACAAAGCCAGTGACGCCGCTGTCAGGACCTCATCGTGAGGATCACAATGCCCTGCATTTCTAAGGTACTGTTTGCGGGTGTTCCCAACACCGTAGCTGGCCCGCAATGTTGCATGGCCTATCTCTCTCATAGGTTAACATGGGGGCTGCCTTTAAAAAACTTTAAAGTGCAGTTTCCTTTTGGGAACAGATAGAAAGGTGGAGTTTGGTGACTCTGAACTCACAATTTAAAAATACATGTTTTGGTAAACTTGTTTTTTAAATTGTCAGTTTGAAAATGCCACTTTCTTGCATAAACCATTCTGTGACTCGGCCTGTTTGTGGATTCCCTGTCTGGTTCAGACTGACAGTTGGGATGTTTGTGAATCTCCTCTAGACAGTGACACAAAGGGAGCAGTGGTGTAGCCTGCATATCCTGATGTCCATCTGGGCTAGAGTGGAGGGAGGAGTGGTCACTTACACCTGAATGGGCTGTGCCTGCCCTCACACAATGCAGTCTCCAACCCCCTGGTTTGTGTCTGGGGCCTGGCCTGTACAAGGCAAGATTCTGTAAACAACAGAGACTTTCCTTTGAAGTTTTCCAACTTCAAAGGCAGAAAGGGATTTAAGTAGTGGACCCAAAACCCCAGACTTTAGATTTCTTCAAGATTACTTCTGGATTCAAGAGGAACCTTTGCCAAGGAGAAGAGCTGAAGAGCTAGTGGAGGAGTACTGCCCTTTTGCTTGTGACTATGCTTTGCTGGGTAGGGCTGAAGTTGCTTCTTCTGCCTGAGAGAGGACAAAGACTAGACTTTGTGATATATTCCTGCTTGTGATGAATCTCCAAGGACTTGAACTGAGCTTGCATCCTATTTTGAAGTCTCAGGGCCATCAAAGACTTCCTCTGCCAGCACCTGGACTCTCTGCTGAGACTCCTGCCCTGCCAAGTGGTGCCCCAGCCAGTCCCTGGGTACTTGAAAGGTGAAATTGGCAGATCAAGAACTGAAATCCACACACAGAACTCTGTGTGGGGAAATTTTTGATGCACCACCTGCAACACGGCTGAAAAACGCCCCATCCCCTTCACGGCTAAAATCGACTCTCCACCTGCATTGTGGCTGGGAGATTGACATCTCACAGCTGAAGAAACGATGCAACACCTGCTTGCAGCTTCTGGTGATGACTCAAACCCCATGTAGCGCGGTTTTCAAACACAGTGTGTCCAGATTTAACATGCATCATCACTGGACATCAAAATCATTGTGAACCTGCACGGAGAAGAAACAACGCATGGCCTCACTTGCGAGTAAGGATTCAACGCATCACTGACTTTTCCAACGCATGCTCGCCCGTGCAACTTTATTTTTGACGCAAACCAGGCACTTTGTGTAAAATCAATGTTTCCATTGTTTTCTATGGAGTAAGACTCTTATTCTTTTGAAAATTCATATGTTGACTTGTGTATGTTGGATTTTTGTCATTTTGGTCTTGTTTGATTTAGATAAATATTACCATTTTTTCTAAACTGGTGTAGTGTTTTAACTGTATGACTGTGTGTTGGTATAAATACTTTACACATTGGCTTTAGCGATAAGCTCGACTGCTTGTGCCATGCTACCAAGAGAGTAAGCAGGGGTTGTCTTAGGAGTGTAACTCCCTTACCCTGACTAGAGTGAGGGTCCCTCCTTGGACAGAATGCAAGCAGATTGCCAACCAGAGACCCCATTTCTAACACACCTTCATGATTCTTTTTTCCACATTAGTATCCTCACCAAACCGACCCTGAATTCCTTACGCACAATGCCCTACAACCATCAAATGTAGGCAAAATCCCATACATTTCCTTCACACAGAAAAGTGAGAAGAAATGTTAAAATCTGCAGAGATCCACAAACTTCATACCAATATGTATTTCCACACTTGTCCTAATAAAAAAACTATACCACTTAGGTGGATGACCCAGAGCCTGCAACAGGAAAGATAACAAACTAACATAGAAGGAACAGAACTAGCTCTTTTTTTGCAATTTGGGTACTGTGGATTGTGGGCCTGCACTATGCCACCACCCAGGAAAACCTATTAAACCTAGACATTGTTTAAAACTAGACACCTTGGGGAATCAAAGCTGGTATTCTGTGCATGCCCCCCTACTTGTTCTCACCTCAAACATTCTTCAAATCTCAAAAGCAAAGAATAAGAATGTTCCTCATATTTCGGTCAGAGAACGTTCAGGACTCTGTGGGCATGATCACAATTCCCACCATCTATAATTCCCACATTTGCTCGGATAAAAGCCGCTTATGTGGATGGGCCCAGCTCCTGCAGCAGGAAAGTTCCCAAAATGTAAAATGGACAGATCAATTTTTTTATTCAACACCACCCTCTTTTTAAATGTCTGTAGTTGTGGAATTTGGGATTGGGCTCGCCCGCCACCTAGAGAAACCTATGAAGCCAGACATTTTTATAGATCAAGACATCCAGGGAGGTCCCTGTTGTTGTGCCTTGCATGAATCCTCCTACCTTTTCCTAATAACAATGCCCTCAAAAACAAGCAAAAACCCACTCATTTTCCTCACATTTCAGTGAGAAAAAGTTCCAATATCTGTTGGGATCCACAAACTTCCTGTCACCCGCTGTTCCCACACTTGTCTCAGTATAAAAGCTGCCCCATTTGTGTGAGTGGGCACCACTGCAGTGATAGATAAGGTCCCAAAACGCAGCATGGACAAATCAAATTTTATTAATGAAAACCTATCCTTTTTTGCAATGTGAATAGCTCTGAATGTTGGTCCTTGGCTTGGCCGCCACCCGGTGAATCCTATCAAATATCGACATTTGGAGTCCAGGGTGCTGTTCCTTGCATGGATGCCATGACATTTTCCTCCCGGCAGTGCCCTGAAATCCTCAAACTTTGCCTAAATTAAACATTTTTCTCAGATTGCTGTGACACAAACTTCCAAAATGCGTTCATTAACGTTCTACCATGCAGCCGTGCCAAACTTCTCCAAATTAAAAATGGCACCCCACTTGTGTGGCTGGGTGTAGTGCCCACTACAAGAGCTTGTCAAACCAGGGACTATTGGGGGGTTTTGTGAGGCCCATGCCAATGGGAGCTGCTCCCCTGCAAAAAAGAAGTGCCTTTTTTACTTACTTGCATCTATTGTGCTTTTTGCTCCCAGAGGAGGCTGATTGGTGGTGAACATCCCCTGTGTGAGCCCAGGGACTGAGCCTTGAGAAAGTCCTTGTGACGAAACATGTGTCAGCTGTTATCAGATGTATCACTGTTTCAGCAAGAAATAAAACCTCAATCAACGATCACACAGTGTCTCTTGGATTTTATACTTATGTTGACATTTGGAGTGACTCTCTGGACTACATCGGTGTGCCCTGGTCTTACAATGATTTTGTTTAGGTCTGATTGATTTCTCAGTCAGCCCTTGTGTTTACACCCGTGGTGGTTGGGTGGCAGACCAGGTTGGCACCCTTGGCACTTGTCTGCACATTTGTCTTTCTAAATTCTGTATACACGCTATAAAATGTATGTGCGAACCCTAGAGCATTAACCACCTATATTTTGCTTGTATTTGATGTATGTTGTTCTGCAGTCTGCATATGTTACAGACCACACACGCTTATATTAGCTCGACACACACATATTGCTAGTGTCAATCAATTATAACATGGCAACCTTTGATGATAATAGGGATGCCTTATTGGAAGAAATCTCTCAATCTAATACTTATCCTCAACTCACCAATGCACAGAACAAGAACCAAGAAGGCTTAAAAACAAAGTTTATCAAACTAGAACGTTTGAAAAAGCAAGAACTCTTGAGATGGTGGGACTACACCATAGTACAAAAATACATTGATAACAATCAAATACCAAGGGGTCTGCAAGTTATATTATTCCCGTCGTTTGACAACCTTAGTCCAGATCTCCTTAAGGAGTGGGAACAACTTCTGGTCACATCATCCTTTGGGATGATGGACATTCTCATTAGCGATACCAGAAACAAACGAGGGAAACTCTTACAGGACATATCTGTTATAGAGAAAGAGATTAGTGACATTAACTTACCAGAGGCAAAGGAAAAAAACTTCACTGTACTTAAAGACATTATTCAGAAACACCAGTTGTACATCAAAGATAAAAAAGTTATGCAAACTGAGAAGGGACGACAACGACTAAATAAATGGTCGAGTCTTTACCTTTTCTCTAAAATTTTATAACATTAAAACAGATAGGAATGATGAGCAGAACTACAAATCCAATATACCCTCTACCGCCTACAACAGTGACACAGAAGTGTCTAGTGTCTCCAGCATCACTAGTGAAGAGCTGAGTGACCCCGTACGACGGCTAGGTGACAAAATCTCCCACAAGTCCCCTTTTTTGTTAGAACTAGAAAAACTGCCCTCCAGACTTGACACAACACATCCTGTACTGGGGCAGATGCATTGACGATATTCTTTTTTTTTTTTGGTCAGGCGATTCTGCTCTCCTAGACCAATTTTTTCAACACCTGAACACCAACACTTTTAACATGAATTTCACACATGAGTACAGCACAACGTCAGTCGATTTTTTGGACCTAACCCTATATATATAACATAACAAGATCTGTTCTAGACTGTATAGAAAACCCACAGCCTGCAATGCCTTATTGCACCCTACCAGCTCTCATCCAGTCTCACAAACCAGGCCATTCCGTTCGGTGAAAGCACTAGGATTAGACGTAACTGCAGCGAGGGCGATGTTTTCTTAGAATTACTCAATCTAATGCAACAACGCTTTTCACAGAGGGGCTACGACCCGGACACTGTACGCAGGGCTAGCGACAAAATCAGGAAAATAAAACGTTCAAAGCTTTTGACTACACCACAGAAGAAGAAGACCCATAACAGGCTATCATTCATAGTTACACACAATGCTCTTAGTACACAGATCTTTGGTATCTTACATAGGCATTGGCCATTCCTGTTAGCTGATAGTATTTTGAAAAAGGGCCTGACTTCTAGACCAAGCATCACCTATAGTAGAGGACACACCTTACGGGACTCCCTTTGCCACAGTTTCATACCACCGGATGTATCTGACACTTGGCTGCCTAAACCACTGAGCGGCTCTTACAGATGCGGCCATTGCAATATTTGCTGTTACATAAAAGATAAGATCACCAGTTTTCAATACAACACAGTGCTCACACATAAAATTTGTAAATTCATCAATTGCAATACAACATTAGTCTAAGGAGTGAACTACATTCAGGTGCCGGGAATTTTTAACAATATTCTGTTCCACTTTGTATGCCCCTCCCCATTCCTTTTCTTTTCTCTTATTCTATTCCCTACTCTTTTACTCTTATTTTCTGCCTCACTGGTCTGCTTTCTTACATACTCCACCATACTCCTCTTTCTCTGTCAGTCACAAGAATCCTTCCAATATGGTGGACGCTCTGCCTTCATGACGCTTAGTCCCTTTTCTTTGTTGCTGAGCCTATTTAACTTAACGGCTGCAGCAACTGACGTAACCTGCAAGATTCGTCAGTTACGCGACCAGTAATCCCTACACTTACTGTGAATCAGGTGAGAACGCTACTCGTGATTGTTAGTGTAATAGGGGCACTTTCGGTTTGATTTATCTAGTAAATTTTGGTTCTCCTTATGTTTCGTCCATATTACCGTTCGCTATTTCGATAGTTCCTTTTTGGCTCAGGTACTATTGACATACGCCGGTTTTGCCAATTTGCCACTTTCTGTGACTTGATACAGCGTTTCTGCCGGCTCGCTCATAATCGAGCGGTTTTGCTGCTAAACATATTTTGTTTTCCTGGAACTGTGGGGAGTAACGCTTGGGGACCCCGGGTCTGGGATCTTTATCTCCATATGTTATCTGTTAGTACTTTTTTACACCGCCTGGCTCTCTTTATTAAACAATTTTTGCCTTTTTTACAAAAAAAATCGCCACTCAGAGCCAATAACAGGTGATATACTCCTGGGGCACGCAGTATACCGGACTGTTTCTAGTTACTGCATAGGAACCACGCGTATTGTTTTAAAATATTACCTTTGAGTTGAGTGTGCTGCAATCAATTCATGATGTTTCCATCCTCAAACTGAGTAGCAGTTTGCCCACAACCTTACTATTTTTATACTTGTCGGCTTACCATGGCCTTGCTTTCCCGTGTCACCATATGAAGGACAACTGGGACTACTTATCCGCACATTATTGGCATTTCATGCTACCAACCTTCATTAAAACTTTGCTCTACCTCTTGACAGAGTCACCTGACATTATACCCTTCTGGAAACCTTTCGGAAATCTTATTAGTCATAACACTGACTTTTAAGGGTATGTCTTTTTCTTTGGCACCTCCATTACCATTGGTTTGGTTACTGTATTTACAGAGTCTTCATAAGGATAGGAGTAGCTTTATCCAACATTGGCACAATTGATTCTCACAACCTTTAGTTCCTTCTATATCATGGTGCTCACCTAGTCTGTCTCCCTATGCCCACCTTGCGTTAGTTTCTCTTCCTTCTTTCTCCTTTTCATTTTTTCTGCTTGGTCTCCACCATACACTGTATTTATTATAATATTATTAGCCTTATACCCTCACATCGTCTCATTTACAAACGGACTTGGGAATTTCTATGATCCTTCCGTGATTTTTTGTCTTCCCTCTTGTACACTCCTTTTTTCTTCCTTGGTTCTTTATATGTTGATCTGTATGTATATACTTATGTACTATGGTGAACATTCTTTTATTTAATTGAGGTAATCTTCTTCTGCTATTTATACTTCCCATGTGTTCATGGTAATTTGTGTTATTTTGCTATCTTAAATTTACATCCTTGAGAAAGTCCTTGTGATGAAACACGTGTCAGTTGTTATCGGATGTATCACTGTTTGAGCAAGAAATAAAACCTCAATCAACGATCACACAGTGTCTATTGGATTGTACACTTATGTTGACATTTGGAGTGACTCTTTGGACTACATCAGTGTGGCCTGGTCTTACAGTGATTTTGTTTAGGTGTGTTTATACCTGTGGTGGTTGGGTGGCAGACCAGGTTGGCATCCTTGGCACTTGTCTGCACATTTGTCTTTCTACATTCTGTATACATGCTATAAATCGGATGTGCGAACCCTAGTGCATTAACCACCTATTTTTTGCTTGTGTCTAGTGAGATTACTGCCTCCTGGAGGAGCATATTGAGGGTAGACACCACTATCTGTCCCCAGGGAGCAGAAAAACAGGTGCTTCTAGGTTTGGAGGAAACACAGGCCCAAGCCCAGGGGGGTCACTCTCCCTAAAGTAAAATTGTGCATCTTTTATTCCCTGGTGTCTAGTGTGCTTTCTGACCCCCAGGGTCAGATTAGGAGTGAACACTGCCTATCTGACCCCGGGGTACAGAAAGAATGAATGGCCAGGAATGGGAGGGGAAACAGGCTCATGCCCGGGGGGGGCTGTTACTTCCCCAAAAGAGCAGTGATGTTTGCCTACCATGGTGTCTAACCGGTTTATGTCGCATGGAGGGGCATATTGAGAATAAAACACCCCGTATCTGATTCCCAAGGGTAAAAAGAGTTTGAAGGGAGCACAAGCTCATAACTGAGGGGGGGAGCTGACCCCTCACCCCAAAACAAGAGGTGCCTTTTTTAGTCCTGGGTGTTAAGTGTGCTTTCTGCCCCAAGTGAGGCAGTTTGGGGGTGAACACCACCTAACAACCTTCTGGGGGTGAGAAAGACTGATATGACCTAGGTGAGTGGGAGAACAGGTCCATCACCATGGAGGGTGCTCCACTCCACAATCATCATTCCTTGTGATCTAGTGAAGAGGATACCTTCTTGGGGATCACATGCCCAATGTGATCCCCGAGCAGGGATCCACTCGGGAAGGGAGTGTTTGATCTCATTGCTACCTCTCCCATGTTGCTCAGTGCAGAGTTATGCCCTCTGACACCAGTATAAAGTAGGACTGGACCATGCCATTAATGTTGTCTCCCACAACTTTTGTTTTGCTGTGATGTCTTCCAGTTGTGCATGTTTGTATTACTGTAAAACAAAAGAAAATCACACTTGATATGCTTTCCCTTGTTTGATATCTGAAAAGAAAATGTTTCTGATGTTTTAAACAGAGGACTTTTTTTCATGTATGAAGGATGACTGTTGATATCCTCTGCAGTATAAAGGTTGTGAGTAGGATCTATGCCTGCCATTTCTGTTCTTATTAGATCTTGACTATACACAGATTTAGCTTTCTCTTGTCCAGACCTATTGTTTCCAATTTAGGCAGAGTATGCTTTGGGTTAGTCCCTTGCTTACAATGGAATCAGTTTTTTGTCTGTTTCAGTTGTCTCTTTTACTATTCTGTTTATCCCACCCAGGAGTGTTTTGATCACACAGCATTCTGACTGGTTGACTTCTAGCTTTTGTCTGTAGACATTGCTGGGATTGAGGGAATTCCCTTTTTCTTTTACTTTAATCACTCAATAGGAATGCATGTATTATCCTGATCCCTCCCCTGTATACTATGTCTCCCTTTACTTTGTCCCGCCCCCTGTGCTCTACGTTTTTTTCATTTCCTCCTTGGGTTGTTGAACAATAAACAACATTAATAATCATGAAACATTTTGTAGGAAATCATCTTCAAACCCATCTACTCATGAATAACCATAACTCGGTAAAGAGTTAGCAATTTTTATTTGCCTATTTCTTACAATTCTAAATCATCCATTAGTTCAAACTTTATTCAGTTTATTAATAAAACATGATCACTTAAGAAGACATATGCAAAAAGGTAATTCCATAAGCTACAACAATAGCATTGACAGTGAAGTTCAGCAATTAAGATAGTCAGTCAATTTTCACTGTCAACGTCACCCTTCAACAGCCTACCTAACCAAGATTAGCATTATCATGTGGGTCTTCATGCGAAAACAATTTGGAAAAAACATTAATTTGTAAAAATCTACCTAAATGAGGATATCTATAATCAGCGCAGTTGGTACCTAGAAGAAAAGGCATAAAATCTTCATTCATATTTTTATAGCTACCTATCCAGGATGGATCAGCAACAGATCAATCTTCGTCTTCAGGTCATCAATTAGTCAGCTACGAATCAGGCTCACAGTATGAACCCAACATCATCACCTAGGACAGCGTCTCCGGATGTCATCAATTTTCTTCCCGCAACTCTGAGCTCACGCCCCTTGTCATGACTTTTTATTAGGGTCTCCCAGTCCATTTCCTTAATTGCTAATTGGTCATCAGTCAGCAGATATGACTTTAACCTATAGTTTTTGTTTACCAAATCTACTAATTTTCATATGTTCCAAATCACAAGAAGCGGATTGGTTCCTTATGCGATGCCCTTATCTTCTGGCTCATTAGGTATCAAAATTGTTGCATATGGCACTTCAGTCAGTGCCTCTATTGCTCAAGTCCTGGGAAAGTACATTTACCCTGCTCTACACATAATTGTAGCAAATTGTCTTCATCATCTCCTCTCCGCCGGTATATTGCAGAAAATTCTAGCTAAGTAACTTGAACTTCAAATGGGTCAAGGTTGCATACAGCAGTTTCCAGTCCTTTGAAGGCGTTCGTTTTTTTCCTGTTCAGAGTGTGCGAGGCCCAGTAGAACTAAGCCTTCAGTCCAACTAACTTAATACTATAAATTAATGGAAAACATAGGTTAGACATCTCATTATGACATATTATTACATTTTTTTTCATATATTTTAATTATTGCGTACAATTTCAGTCGTTTTAGTACACATGGTGATCATGTCCTGAGGGCACATTTTTCAAACATGCATATTATTTTTCTACGTTTAAATTCTCTATACATTTCTCATCAGTAATAACATATAAATCATTAATAATTTTCTTAATTACCATATCTGCTTCAACAAGGTGAAAAACTTGATATGTGAATTATCAAATTTTTCTGAACTATTAAGCACTGTTACTAGCGACCACGTTTCCAATGTAATAGAACAGATTGATAATTTTATTTAATGCAATTTGTGTATGTATTAATTGAATTTGGGTTTTAAAATCCATGTCACCCTCCAACATTAAGCACTGAGGGCCTGATTTATACTTTTTTAGCACTACATTTGTGTCATTTTGTGACGCAAAAGCAGAGCAAACTTACAAAATATAATTGAATTTTGTACGTTTGGCCGCTTTTCCGTCACAAAATGATGCAAATGCAGTGCTAAAAAAGTATAAATCAGGCCCTAAGTTCTTGACCTCCCTACCCATTGAGAAATAAACACAAATGAAGGGCTTCTTGAAATTTCACAGCGATCTACAGTTGTAGGCATTCCCTGAAGTCCTGAGATCATAGGTAATACATTATCACAAGGATTATCCAGTATTTCTCATTCTTTCACATCCTGGAGTGCTGGAATTATGCCTTGTCATTATTTTACATTTCCAAACCCATGTGACTAAAATAAATTGTCTAATAATTATGTGACAGCTAGTAAGCCTTTCCAAACTTAAGGTATCCATCCGTCCTCCATTTACCTTTATCCATGGCACATTCATATCCTTAAGAAAACACAGGGAGACACAGAACTATTCATCTTTGTCATTCTATGGAAGTCCTAACCTCAAGATTAAATGAGGAATTTTAAAATTAATGATTGCAGAGAGGAAATATGAAATATAAAGCCTTAGGTAATGTAAACGCTGAAACGTTTATATGCTAAAATCGTTCAGGGACTTTGTATATCAAGGGGCACTATATACAGACTGCAGACCTAAACCACACATATAAAAATAAATTATCTATGAGAATGGTTGCTAGCATTTGTTAACCATTTGATTGCCAGGCTGCCAGTGCATTTATATTCATTCTGTATCTCCAATATTCCACAAAGTTTGCACAAAAATTGGAGGTTCACTTCCCTCGACTTGCTGCCTTCTGCACATAATGTATGTCCATGTCAAAAGGGTATACAATGTATACATTTTATGACGTTTGCTACATGTCAATAGGAAAGTAGAGGAGTATGCAATGCATTGGTTCCTCTGTAAAGAATCCCATTTACTCCGAGCACCCATCACAACATATGTGACTGATATATGGATAATGAGAATTGTAATAATATTGTGCACGATAAACTTGAAGTACTAAAGCATAGGTGCTGCAAGAGTTCAGAAGTACAACAATTCAACTAATGTGGTGTTGCGTATGAACTATTTCTTATTAGCAGTTGAATAAAACAAATGTTTCTTGTGCTCCTGATAAGTGAACTGTCAGCCTCGGCTGGATTTTCACTTTACTGCTGGTGGTAAGGCCGATTACTATATGTGCGGACCCTGTCTGACTTTACACAGAAAAGCTAAAAATGTAGAATCCATCCAAAACAATTCCTGTGGCTCTGACTGTTTAAATCGTTTCCATTCAACTCCTTCTTAGGTGACATAACTAGCCTGAAGTTGGTTCTCCTGTTCTCTGTGCTAAAGAGACTCATGCTACAACTCACGGATAATGGACAATTGAGCTGATCTTTGGATGCTATTTTGTGTTCCCCTTCAATGAAGGACTGGCCTGCCTGTTTAGTTATGTTTGTCCAAATTGATATGTATTTTTTATCAATGCTTGTAAAAGCAATCACAACTGATTTGCATATGACTGGGTTCAAACTGAGGAAGCTTGGTGCGCAAAATAACAATAGACTGGGATGCTGCCCCGAGTAATTACTAGAAGCTGAGCTTAATGCAAGCACTCCATTCATCATTTATTGGTGTACTTCATTGCAACACCCTAAGTGGTACAGGTATGTCCAAACTTAGGTCCCGTGTACACTGTGCCACTTCCAAGCTATGCCCAACTGATGAGCCCTAATAAAGTTGAAATCAGTCTTGGGTTGCTTGTATTGCAGCTTGTAGAGGTCTGACCTGGCAGTTCAGGTAGAACTATTCTAAATGGAGCTGGGTCAAGACTGATTTGTATATGGCTGGGTACAAACTGAGGGCCTAATTCACAAGGTTAGAGTTAGACCAAAATTCTAACTTAGACTAAAAGTCTAACTTTACTACTTTTTGTTATTCACAACTGTAAGTTATTATGAGTAAAGTTAGACTTTTAGTCTACGTTAGCCTTTTGACCTAACTTTACCTTTGTGTATACAAAAAAAGTAGCAAAGTTAGACTTTTATTCTCAGTTAGAATTTAGGTCTACATTTGTCTATGTCAATCGGCCCTCAGGGCCCAATTCATAAAGGTAAAGTTAGACCAAAATTCTGACTTAGACCAAAAGTCTAACTTTACTACTTTTCCGTATTCACACGGGTAAGTTACTCTGAGTAAAGTTAGACTTTTGGCCTAAGTTAGAGTTTTGGTCTAACTTTACCTTTGTGAATACCAAAAAAGTAGTAAAGTTAGACTTTTGGTCTAAGTTAGACTTTTGGTCTAACTCTACCTTTGTGAACCCTCCCCCCACCCGGATGGTGTGGTGTGTAAAATGACAATGAACGGGATGCAGCCCAGAGTAATTACCAGTGGATAAGAATAATTCAAGCGTTCCATCCATCACTTTTCTGTGTACTTCAGTGCAACGCCAAAGTGGGATGAGTGTGCCTTGATGTGGGTCCTTTGCACACTGTGCTACTGGAACCAAACTATACCCAACAGATTAGCCCTAATAAGGGCAAACCCAGTCTTGGGTTGTTAGTGTTCAAATTCAGGGAAGACCTTGCAGGGTAGATCAGACTTTCTGTTCTTCTAAGAGTAAGGTCAAGATTGATTTGCATTTGGCTGGGTCCAAACTGAGGCTATATGGTGTGCAAAGTAATGATGGGATCGGATGCGGTCCAACAGAATTACCCATGGCTGAGATTAATTCAAGCATTCCATCTAACACGTATTTGTACACTCCATATATAAATTAAGGCATGTTTCCAAATTTACTACTCCTGGTTTAGTCTGATTCTAGAACGTCAAGGTTGGTTTGGAACGGAACCTATGCTGATTTCCATGTGACTAGTCCTAGTCTTTAATTGCACAAATGAGCTGGAAAGGATAGAAATTAATGCTTCGAAATAAGAAAGTGAATGGTCTAAAAATAACATCAGATAGGGGTGTTAAATTAAAGTTTATCTATTCACCACTTCTGAGCTAAGCTAAGTACTCATTTTGAGTATGATGAGCAGCCTAACAGCCAGGTAGGTCAGAAATGCCACACGCTTTGCTCCTCTGTTGCAGGACCTCTGTAATAATTAGATAGTTCTCAGGCAGGGGGATCTCTGTGCCTTCGGAGAAGTTGACATTGGGGGAATTCCATTATAGACATGGAAGGTTGGTTAAACAGTGCCATGATTGGTACACTCACTAGGCAAATTGTTTTGTTTTCATAAAACAAACTCATAGAGCAGAAGTTTGTTTCTTGAAAAAACTAAACAATGACATTAACATGAAGGGTGTTTTACCCAAAGTAGATAGGGACCATTGTGCACTTTCTGTACTTAAACCCACCATGTCTCAGATGGCCCTCAGGTAGATGTTCCATGAGGTCAATTTTTATACCAACAGTGCCAGTGAAGTCATAAACAGTATAAATCCAGTCATTCCCCTGACTATAAATGGAATGAGGGAACCACAAGATTATTGTGTTAGTGCAAGGCTGGTTTACATCCATCCTCCTACTCCACCAAATGTGAAATGACTCTCCTAAACACCTATGATGGCAAAGGTCTGTCCAGTGTGGGTGACACCTTGCCCTGCCATAGAACATGAAGATGCATCATATTTACTGTTTGAGGCACCACGGCATAAGGTTCCAAGGAGGCGTCAGAAATTCTGATGCATCTGAGGGAACTCTGCCACAGTGCACCAGGCCCTAAAGTAGCATATTGCTGAAGTTGGCCTCGCAACCAGCACAACTTCAGCAATGCATCAAAAATCAGAGGCGATGTGTCATTTCTGACTGACAAAAGTAGCCTTTTGAATGGAACCAATGAAAAACACTTTAAAATGGTGGAATAGCTCCTTCTACACTCTTACACTGGTCCTGGATGTAATGTATGCAGTATGGGTATGTGTCACATTACAGTGGCCATAGTCTACCTATGTGTATGTAGAGATCTCAGTAAGTGTGACATAGTGAGTGACAGTGTAATGTGAGTGAATGCAAGTATATGTTGTAATGTTAAGTGGCAATACATGTATTTCCTACCTTATGTGTGTACTTACCTATTGTCCTTTGGAGTACGCTTGTCTGTGACAACCCTGGCCTGTCCCTTTCATGGAGTACACAACGTCACATAGCCTTGTTGCAGTGGATGATGATATCATAGATATCCTGGTCCCAGGTTGGACAAGGGGCCCTAAAACATGATTGTCATTGGTGTAGAACCACTACTAGTAGAGGGGATATGAAATGCATACATATTCCAGTGCGTAAAGTGATTTCAAATGGCAGATTATTTTTACAAAACCCTGCGTCTATTCCTATGCCTGAGTTAAAGAGGCGTAGGTATTTTGAGGCATTCCAGGCTGAGTGCTACACATCTCAAAGATGCGTCACACATTGAAAACCTTGTAAATGTAACTGCATCAGTTCTAAGTGGGTTTTTACAAGGGAATGCCTACCCTGCATACATTATAAACTACGTGGCGCAGCTAGTTCCAGCACAGGTATTTTTTGTGCAGGCCATCAAAAAGTGATGCATTGGTCCAATGCATTGTTTTGTAAATATGGGGCAACATGGATCAGAGAATGCACCACCAATGCATCAAAAGTAATGACGCAATGGCGGCACAGCCTTCTTGTGAATAAACTCTTGTATGTTTACTTTTGTGAATCCAGCACTCAGTATTTCTGCCAATGTGGTGCAATCAGCATGTCCATCATCCTTTGGATTTGTCAGAATCTTCTGCATCTCTTGTCTATTTATACTCTTCATGAAACCATCATTTAATTTTCATATCCTCTGTTTTCCTGTTTTGTTAGACCTATGACTACACATCATTTCTGAAATTGTCCCTAAATGCGTACTGCAGATGGAGACATAGGTGCAGCAAAAGTGCAGTCATTATAAAATGCTAAATGATATTTATCCAACATCTGTAAGGGACTCCAGTTCATTATTTATGTCACATACCCAACAATCAATAACACTTCATTAGGCCTAATCACTCTCAAACTCACTTGTTAGACACTTGGTTTATCATATGGAAGTCCCACATTTATTGGCTTATGGTTACCTACTTCTCTAGGTGTTATATATTTATCTTATAGCAATCTCCATTATCCAGTATCTGTATACATCATCCTAAAAAGATCTCCTCTCCCGTTATTTTTTCAAACAAATTGATCAGTACGCACTGAAAAAAGAGAGGAAAGGCAACAAGTATCAGACAAAAGAGCATATTACAAAAAAATAAAAGAATTTAGATATACAGAGGATATATCTATCGTGGTGAGCAAATTTGCACCCTTACGTTTATATAATTTATTCTGAGTGAGTGAGTGAGGGGGACCATCTTGTATCGTATTCTGGATCACAGTTCTCATGCAATGAGCAATAAATTGTAGCCAGAACATTTTTTCAGAACCAATTTATGTTAGTTTATGGGAAGAAGACTTTCTGCCCCTTCGATGGAGGAAAATTGTATTGGAAGCAAATGTGACTTTTCAGGGACGACACATTGTACAGATGCAAATGTACTGTTTCACATGTGTGAATGTGCAAATCACTTCCTATGGCTGTAGGTAGAAATTCACAAACATTTTCTAGGAGCAAACCTATGAACCTGAAACTGTCACAAGACTCCAGGAGTACTCTGGTAACTGTTGGCAATTGGGCTATTATTTGTATGGCCAGCACAAATAATAGTTCCTCAGCTGTCCCTCGTGGGAACCAAACACCCCATTGTAGTGCTTGATGCTCACCAGGTAGCGAGGTGGAGCAGTGTAAGGTCTTCTCAAGGGAGGTGTTGGGGGCTAGGAATCATGAATCACTGGCATGCAATAATACCATCTCTCAATAAATGATTTTCCAGTCAGTACTTTTTATTTGGAAAAGGAGAAGTACATTTATTATGCACACACTACTAAATGTTACGCAATAATTTACAAAATATACATTGGCAGATGGAACATACCACAGCTGGCATTGTACAACCAGTGCTGACCCCTTAGAGTGGTCACAGAAACATATCAAGTGTGTTCAAACAGTCATGGTGTTATAAGGATATTACGTTGGCATGAATCACTGTTGCAATTGCAATATTGGTGGATCAATAAATATGCAATCTTCATGTAAATGCAATAAAAAAATCTGAAATAAACTTTGAGTTTGTGCATTCTTTCATACACTTGACTTTAGACTGTAATGATCAGAACAGCATTGTAATGTAACCACACAATTAGCCCCTAGAGGGTATAACCACATGAAAGCAATATAGCGAAAAACAGTGCAGTGTAGTTATACATTCAGTTCCTATGGAGCATAAACTCATGAAATATCATTATAATGCAATTACATTAAAAGGCACTACAGTGTAACCATATATTCGATGCAGTGCACACATTAAAGGCATTCCAGGCCTCTCAAAATGTTAATACATACGAGACATCCATAAAACAAATTACCCTCAGCTGTAAAGCAAAAGCTCCAACCATGAAAGAGCATAGAAAGGCCTTCAATAGTGGGAAAGTTGATGATTTTAGAGTCCCTCAACTTAGGGTGTGGACCCAAAAGATGATCTAGGGAGAAAGAGCACATTGTGTTGAATGCTTTGGTGGTGGTTCCATCATCCTAGGACCACCACAGGCTGCGTTATAGGCAAAAAATGTGAATCAAATAAAAGACCTTTGCAATACATTATGGGGCGAATTTCCCTAGTGCAGTGAATATTATAATAGCGGCTCTCCCCTGTGCTGGGGAGAACCACAGTGACATTTTCTTCCTGTTTTTCCAGTAACTGCAGCCTTGCGAAACATTTTTCCTTTGATTGTGGGGGTGCCCAGTCCCACACGAGCCCTCCAGTTGTAGCCTTTGGTGGAGGGCAGCTCGAGGAGCCCACCCCTGGTTGCTCTCGAAGGCTCCATGAGCCAACAACACGACCACGTGCTACCTTGAGAGCCGGCAACCTGTATTTGGATATGCTGGCTCTAGTGGACAGATGCACATTTTATGATGGCTGCCTTCCGCTCCCTCCAGACACGGGCATGGGGAAATGGGAGCATGGAGCACAAGAGGGGGGTGGCGGCACTCCCCATCCTCCTCCTCTTTAGAGAGGTCCAGGGATGGGATTCAGGGCCCTTCTGGTCTTCAGCAGGGAAGCGCTATGGCCCTACTCCATAGCCCTAAACTCTGGAGTAAGCACAACAACACTTCCCTATACCACTGCATCAATCGGGTCCAGGGATGGGGACCAGCCAGCATTGAATTTGGGCTGGGGTCCCAGGAACAGGTGGAGGGGACCCCACCCATGCCCTCTCGCCCAGCCTGATGAACCCCAGCACTTGGACCCATCCCTCATGCCTTGGTCTACCTTGATGGAGATCAATCTCTCGGCAGTGGAGTCCCACGCGCTACAAGGGAAGAAAGGAGGTCAAAGGTCACCAAAATCTAAAATGCCATAACTCGGGCTTTGTTGGACCGATTTGGACAATCCTGGGCTCATTTTACTCCTGATGGTGAGCTCTGTCCACCAGGGACAGTTGCAAAAAACCTGCTCACATCAAAAGCAGTGTAGTCCTCCAAAGGTTGGTCCTCATGGTGGCTCCCTGCACCAGTTCTCCTTTATAACTTTGTTGGTGGGCGCAGAAGAGTCCAGGGCTTCCCCCAACTGGTCCTCAGGGGGAGTAAGAGGACCTGCCTCATTGGCCCTTGGGGAGACACATTGGTCCTGGGGTCCACTGGACAGAGTTCTGGGTCCTAAGTGGAGGGTCAGGGGGTTCCTTCTTCCATTTCTTCATGGCAGTCCCAGGATCCAGCAGTGAAGCAGATGAAAATTTGCAGGCAAGAAAGAGTGGCCCCCTTGTGCAAAAGTTTATAAAGGGGAGAGGAAGGTTCCAGAAGACAGTCATGCCTAACCAATCCGGGGGTGCCACATCACCTTTCCACCCCTGTCTCAGCCGTATTGCACAGCATGTTGGGGCAATCCAAAATGGCATTAACAAGGAGCTACTGGTCACATCAGCTCCTGGGGTCTCAGCTCCACCCCTCACTGACATCACTGCCATGGACCTGCACACTAGAACTTCAAAGGCACCCCCCATCCAGTGGTTTCACTCCATTTGTTTGGGAACTCTCCTTTTTCCAGGGGGCTTGGGCAGGCCCATTCCTTGTACAGTGTGACAGCTGGGTGATTGAGACAGAGCATTCCACCCCACCTCTTTCCTCCTCAGGAGCAAGGAGAAGTAGTGCTGGAGAGAATGTAATTACTAGACAAAGCAGGGTGACAACAGGCCTGGGCTCTGATCCTGAGCTGAGCCAAGGGAATATGAAAAGTTTGAATGACTCACAAGATGTATAGTTAGCATTTTGAAAGTGGCACATTTGACTATCCTGCAAAGGTTATACCTTAGTTCAAGACGTCAATGGTCTCTCTAGGCCCAGGAAAGGGAAACTACACAATTTCCTCCCTAGGTACAGTAAAGCACACTGCCTTCTCCCCAGTAGTGTACACTTTCCTCATGAGGCCTTTCCCAGGTGAATACCTATACCTGCAGAGTCTCCATTGCGCCAACCTACCTGTGCGCTGTTACTGGGCTGTGCACAACAATAATATCCCACAGGCAGCCCACACACATGTGCCCATGCATGTGCACACATGTTAACGTGTACACAGCCAAGTGCCCTTTACCCTTGCTGCTTCGCAGAGTCCTTATCTTAAAAGGTGGGCTCTGGCAGAAAACATGCGCAGTCCATTTACCATGTGATTACCGCAGGTGAGACACCAGTATTGAGGCTCACCCACATTAAAAAGTTCAAAAACTGGTGCAACAGGAACATTTGTAAATTCCAAATGTTCTGAAATCTGCACCCAAGCAAGATAATCATTTTATGGGTGCAGTTTTCCAAATGTGTTTGTGAATTGGGTAAACCAGATGACCAATTAATTTTTCACAGACTAAAACATTATCAAAAAAAGTTAGGCAAGTGTTCAAGTAGCAAAATTCTTCTAGGCCCAAGTAGTAGAGCAACTATGCCCAGTTTCTTTCTGTTCTGTAGTTTGCAAAATTAAATTTTTCGCAAATCCCTTAACAATATATACTCTACTAGTCTTGGTAGATACAATGGTGGAGGAGTATGGTTTTGCATTATGGAAAAGCAGGAGCCAAAGCCTTTGGAACAAACCAGTCATAGCTATCATCATATGAATTTTGAAGGAAAATTACAAGTACCCACACATGTTTGAACAGCGTACAATAAAATCCTTCATAGAGCCAACTGTCAAACCTGAATGTCAGAATAATTTCACAAAGACCAACATTTAAGTTTGAAATAATTATGAGTCCATCGAGGCACTGCTAGGTTGAATCAATGAGCAATCTCAGTAACTCATGAAGATAGCCAAGTAATCCAAATGTACATTAGATAACACCACTTTTTGAAAAGAATGTGTCACCAGCAGCTGACCATACACAAGGCTTTGCATTCCAATGTCCACCCTCCATGTCATCAGGCCGCAGAAGCTAAACATCAGCCTCAACCCTTTCTGTGCACTGAACAGGTAAATGGCCTTTAAATCCATTGGCAACCATGCAGGCAACATCAATAGTGCCTCTATAGAGTCATGTATTAACTTAAAGGTGTACATGCAGAGTATGTGTATTGACATAAATGGCATTGAAGGATGTGCACAGAATGGGTGATGGGTCTATTCCAAAATTCCCCATAAGTCCATAGAGAGATCACTTGAATTCGGATCTGTGCATGAGTGGCCAGTCCCACAGCCTTACAGAGCAGGAGAACTAATTGACTTCACCTGACTAGAGGCAATGCAAACCAAGCAAGGGGGTGATTGCCGGTTGTCTCAGCCACTGTGCAGTTCATTGGTGTGTCAGGCAACACACATGTTGCTCAAATACTCCAGTTGGGAACTATCTAGTATTGTCAGTGAGTCTGTCTCCATCTCCAACCACCAGTGGGAAACAACTGACTATGCAGCAGGGACACACATGGCAGAGATGTGGGTGTAAATGTAGATCAGCATTGAAAGCAATTATTAGCTATAGGGGCATATTTACAAGCTTCTTGCACCACCATTGCAACTCTTTTTGTGATGCAACAGTGGCACAAACCCTGAAATCATATCTATGAGGCCACACAAAGCCACTTTGTGTGACTTTGAATGACCTCATAGATATGGAGTAAGGCAAAGCAGCTCTGCCTTAGTATATGCAGAGGAGGTGTCCCATGGACGTTGTGGTGGGTATTTCCACACAACACCCATGGATTTTGATGCACCCCTAGATTTATCTCACACATGGAGAGGAAGGGGATGCACACTGCCACTTATTCCCCTAATCATGTACTCACCTAAATCCACTGAAGGAGGGACAGATCACCCTCCAGGGTTTAGGCCTACCAACAACCCCCTACTACATGCAAAACATATTGTTATGGATGGATAGGCCTCATCCACATAGTTGTGGCATGCTTCATCATTGTCCTGTCTGTCTCATCAGATTAAGATGATGCTAACCTGATGGTATCAACCTAACCACAGGAAAATAATTATTTTTCCTGGGAACAGAGTTCAAAACAAGGTGTCTCCTGGTAATGTAGGGAACCAGTTTCCTAATAAAACTACCTCTGTGCTATTTCAGGATATCTCCTTTATTGTCGACTGCACAGGGCACAATTAAAATAATTGCTGCTTCTACCTTTGTGGATCAGCTTCTAATGGGTAACTCAGATTCAGTAAAAAGACCCCTACACCTGAACAATTATTTCATGCCAACATGTTTCAGCCCCTCCTCAAAAATGCCCTACCTGGAGTAATAACCCCTTCTAGGTCATGGGTTTTGGGCCTTCGTCAGGGCTAAATATTGGTTGCGGTCACTACTGTCAGTCTACATGTCACACAGGCATGCAATAGGTATGTCTATTTCTCCTTGTCCTTTTCAAGTTGCCTAAGAAAGAATGCAAAGTAGAGGTGGATAAGGCTATTACTCAGACCATCCTTTTACTCAAAGAACCTCCTTGTGAATCACACTGTGTTTATTGTGATAAAGAGATCACACGGTGAGACAGCAAAAAAGCACTCTGTAAGAAAAAAGTGCATCACACAAAACCATAGTCGTGCACATACTACTGTTGTGAATGCAGTGCACACTGGGACATCTCAACTTTGTGTGTCCCACACTTACCTTGCAACAGTCAGGAACACACCATCAGTCACTAGAGGGTGGAGTCTCACCTGTAGTTACATACTGGGAATATGATGGACAGAAAATTATATTGTCTCAAGGAAGATGTCATGTAAAGGGTAATTAATGGTGAGTTACCACACACTCTTTTCCTCTGTCTATGGAGGTAATCTAGCCCAGTTTGTCCACTTAAAAAAGGGAGGCAAACCTTCAACCGCAAACTTCATAATACTTTTCTATCCCTCAAAGTGTCATTGTGAAAGGTGGCTAGTGCAGTATCTAAATGCAGTGAGGAATAACTCACGAAAACACTTTCTCATTACCCACACACCTTTCTCTACATGCATACTTATCAGGTTGAATGGATAACATAAGATCAACGGGCCAGATGTACGACAATTTCCTTTTGCAACTTGCAAATTGACAATGTTTCTGATTTGCAAAGAAAAATGTACTGAAGTGTCACAGACACATTTAGCGATTCCCATTCGGGTTACAATTGACATGCCTGATCAATATTCATGAGGCAAGTCGCAATTTGCAACCCTTTGGAAATTAGCAATAAAAGAGGAATTGCGCCTGTTGGGGATAGCAGACCACCATGTCTGTGTTTGCTTTTAAATAATGCAAAATTTTTCAAAAAATGCATCTGTTTTCCTCAAAGGAAAATGGGATGCATTTCAAAAAGAAAAAGAAACCTTTTCTGTTTCATTTTTTAAGGGTAGGCAGCAGTCTGTGGGATCACTGTCTGCTCTTAAAAAAATATTTTCACTACCATTCACAAGTGGTTCTGATCTTATCTGTCCTAGTAGGAGATACGGCTTGATTATTTATGCTGTACAATCATCATCCTGCACAAGGGTGATGGTGGAATATGCCTGGAGTCAAAGCCTATTTTATGCTATACCACTGGGAACATCTAGGTGTGGAGTGTTTATATGACATTCAGCTGTGACCAAGGTATGTCATCATTCAGTCCCTCCTTGTCGGTTTGTGAATGATACAACCATCTTTGCTCCATTCTAAACAAAGTCTGGGATATGTCACTCGCGCCTTGCTCTTTATGGTCAATAACATACCACATGAAATCATCTGTTTTGTGGCCCGTCTCTTAAAAGTCATGCATCAGCTTGGTTGCAGTCTTTTTACATCTGAGTATGATTCTGTGCTCGTTGATGCATATTTTAACAGGTCTAGTTGTTATACTACTGACCACAAGTGCAGCTGATAATGGACACCATATTTTTTGTATTACAGTTAGTGAAATTGTGTAGGGTCCATGGTTATTCTACGCCCAAATCCAACTCCTCTCTCTTCTTTGTCAGATGGGATATTTTACATTTACTACAGGGGGAATGGTCAGTTACCTGTGGGAGACCCAAAGGGTATCCTGTTGATTATATTTAGTTGTGAGTAAAGATCTTGCGTGTACCGAACTGTCACGCAGGCTAGTGGCCTGTCTGCAGGAGATCATGGGCCTCTCTAAATCTACATTCCCAGACTTCAGAAACCTCCAATGACTATTTTCTTCATTCATTCCCAGATTTACAAGTCCTTGTAAACCTGGGTATGCCAAAACCTCAGGTATGGCGCAACAAGGAGGAATATCTTCATTTTTCCTAATTTTTTCCACTTGCACATAGGAAGGGGAAAAAGCCTCCCATGATTGTTTTTGTGCAGGAAGGTGAGACCATGTTGCCGTTAGGTGGAGCAGGTGCACCACTTTCTTTTAAATATGACCCCAAGGGATAGATGTATTTAAAAATAGCATAAAGCAGCAAAGCTACTATAGGGTACCATTCTAATTCAAAATCCTAAGCTTACATCAGCTTTAGAACATTTCACACATTGGATGTGGACTGTACAGGGCAGCATGTATTCAAATGTTAGAAGGGAGTAAACAGAAATATGATTTCCTACTTAATGTCTGCCTCAAGGAGTCATTGTTTTTGATGCAAAGTTAGGACTGACATTTTTATAGATCTGGCTTTGCATTAAAATCCATTATGAGAGTGCTGGAACATTCATCCATGGAACACTGTGCTGGAAATAAACACTTTATCATGGCTTTGTTCTGCTTTGTATTACTTTGTGTGACTTTGTGGTGGAGAAAAGTCTTCATAAATCTGTCATTAAATGTGCCTTGGCAGGGCTCTTCAACGCACCACTCCTCTACATGGAGGGAAAGATATGCAACATGGTTCAATTAGCTATTTTATGAAAGAAGCTCAATTGTGTCTTTATTGTACAACTCTTGATCTCTGATAATTAGCTGATTTGAATAAAGATAAATAGTACAAGGTTAATATAAGAGAAGTTTATCTATTCCCAAAGTTTAGAGAAGGACTTGGGGGCATATTTATACTCTGTTTGCGTTGAAATAGCGTTATTTTTTTTTACGCTATTTCTGTGCAAACTTAAGTCCATATTCATATTTCGACGTTAGACCCATCTAGCATCAAAATTTTGGCATTAAAGTAATTTTCTGCCTGCAGAAAACTACCTTGCGTCATTGAGATGCATTACCCTGAGGGAAGAAAATTACTGTAAGGCCTAGGCACCCTATTTATCCTCCCGTGCAAAAATGGGAGGCGGGCCAAAATAATGACGCTAAGCTTTCTTAGTGCCATTATTTAAAGACTTGGTCAGGGCAAGCGTTAGGGGAACTGTGGGCCTTTTTTCATGGTCAGAGGCCATGGAAAGAGCCCACAGGTGCCCTTCCCTGATCCCAGGGACACCCCCACCCACCCCCACCCACACCAGGAAGACACCTACGGATGGAGGGACCCCATCCCAGGTGAGTAGAGGTAAGTATATATATATTTTTTTCAAGTGCCATAGGGGGTCCTAACTTGGGACCCCCTACATGGCACTGGCCCCAGTGGCATGGCTGGGGGGCATGACTGCTGTTTTTACCTAGACAGGAGTCATGTCCATGGGGGTTGGGCGCTGAAATATGGCGCTAATAAGGTTAGAGTCATTTTCTTGACTATAACCTGACTAGCACCATTCTTTGACGCACAACCTCCAGTTTTCCCTACGCCTCCCCCACCTAGTTAGCGTTAACTATTTTGACGCTAACCAGGCCTTACCACCAGCTAATGTCATTCCATAAATATGAGGCACGGCCGGGGTCTTGGGATGGCGCTAGCGGGCGGTATAGCGTATAGATAACCCAGTTTAGCGTCAAAAAGTATAAATCAGGACCTTGGTTTTTGACATTGGCTCTAAGTCTGATGTTGATTCACATTCAATCTTCTCATAGAAGAAGAAAGAGACATAACTGTTATGTTTTAGGATACAGTATCCCTTAAAAATAATGAAAAAATTATTATGAGAACCTGGCTGCTTGTTGTGAGAGAGGGTCTCTTTTTTGACATGGTTCTCCCCCCACTGTTTGCCTGATGTGTCCTAGAAAGTATAGTGCCAGGGCCCAATATCCCTGCCCCAGAGCTCTTTCCCTAAATCTCTTGTGATGCATTGGCACAATTGGATACACCCTAAGATACCACTATAAGTCCCTAGTAAGTGGGCACCTATGTGCCCAGGGCATGGGATACTATGGATAGGCCGGTGAGGGCAGCAGCACTGATTGTGCCACCCTCTAGGGCTATGCATCCAGATGCACCTAGGACTGCCATAGCAGGCAGAGTGTTCTGGTGCAAACCTAAAACACAAACTTGACATGGCACACTACCTGTGTGCCCTGTCCACCATACACCACAGTTACCATGGGTAAGACACCTGTCTGGCAGGCCTTACAGCCCTAAGGCAGGATGCTCCTTAGTATATGTGAGAATATAGCTGCATGAGCAATATGCCCCCATTGTGTCCTTGCCAAACCTAGGACATAGGGTGTGATCAGAGCAGCCATTTTAATACATGTGATGGACATTGGTCAACATGAGTTTCCCAGCTACATGATGGCCACTCTGAACCCTGGGTTATTTGGTTTCAAACAACTCAGAATGATAGATACAAACTAGTGCTAGTTTTGGATTTATCCCTAAATATATGCAGGGGTCACCTTAGAGGTGCCCCCTGCAAAAGCTAACTATTCTGGCATGGTTTCTGACTGGTTCTATCTAGCTGCCACCTCCAGAAAGCCAATATGCAAACCTTGCGGTAGAGCCCTGCCTCTCCAGTTTGTAAGACAATGCCCATCCTGGGTAGAGGAGCTAACACCCCCTCCCTCAGGAATGTGCACTGCCCTGGCAGTGAGTTTCAAAGGGCTTACCGCCCTTGAAACTCAACCCCCAAGCCTGATGCCTGATGCCTGCTGCCTGCAGCAGCAGACATCCCCCTTTACAAGCCTCCTCTTTTGTTTGGAGCAAAGGCGGGAAACATAACAAAGGGTAGGAGGAGTGACCTCACCTGGCATGCACCACCCCTAAGATGTTGTCTGTGAGGTGGACCCTCTATTTCATTTTCCTCCATCTTGGATGGAAGGAATATAGCCAATTAGGCTTAGGACAGTGAATCCCATTGGACACTACCAGGTTCCCCCTAAAATGCCCACTACATTCAATATTTAGTGGGCATCTCTAGACCAAGAGTTTAGATTTGAAAGGAAAAAGAAGACCAGCCCAAAGAAGAACCAAGGCATGAGAACTGTGGACCTGCCACACAAAGAAAAGGCACCAAAACCCTGTCTGCTGCATCCAGGATCCAACAATCGCCACTGCGGAGGAGCTGGACACTGGACTGACCTCAAGAAACCCAGAGGACCTCCAGGCTTCCCAAATCACTCAAGATCTCCCTTCTGAGTGGAGGTACCACTCTGTAACCAACAAAGCACCAGCAACCCAGTGAGGATCACTTCACTGACTGGCAAATATCTCCTGAACCAGAAGGTACCAGGTTTGATTGCACTGCCCCCTCTGATGGCCAGACAGTACTTATACCTTGGGAACTGGTCAGCTGACCTCGAACAATAAGAAAACCAGCTCCCCCAGAGCTGAAATGGAGCAGGAGGAAGCCCCAGTCAAGGAGCTTCAGGAACACCCTGGGTCTCCTGCCAGAGTACCCCCATTGTCCTCTAAGCCACCTTCAAAGATACTTACCTCCAGCTCAAAAGAGCAAAGTTTCTGGATCAACAACTTGTTCTGCACCCGACCGTCATGCACCCAGCAAATGAGGAACCAGTTGTGCCCCAAGGCTCCCTCACCCCTTGCGACCTCAACACCACAAGGGGACCCCAAGGCACCACCTTTAAATCTGCAAGAACCACCCTTTTCCAAGTGGTCCCCCTCTGTGGCCCTTCACCTGCTCCAAGAGACTTTTCAATGATGCTCCTGCCAGAACCAGGAGCCGCCCAATCCTCTCCAGCTGGCACAGTATGCCCACCAATGACCTCGACCAACCTGAAAAAGCAGAACCTGGGAACACAATTGTGTGATTTTTTTATGCATTTTTAAAAGTGACTGCCTATTGCTTCCTATGGTGCGTATTTATGCACAAAAAAGACTGCATTTATTAAAACTTCAAAAATCCATATCTTAAAAAGTACTTAACCAATTATTATGATCTTGGTCTCAAACTTTAAATAAGAATCAGAAGTATGTTTATAAATTGGTCTCAAGTTATTTCTTGGAATGTGTGAGACGCATGATTGATACTGTGAGTACAACAAATGCTTTGCACTTCTCCAAGACTAACCTAACTGCTTGACCAAGCTACCTAAAAAATTAGAGCATTAGGTGATTAAATTTTTTCCTCTGGAAACCAATGTGTGGTTGCCTGGACTCCCCTGCACAGTGTGCCTAGTTTTGCAAACTATTTAGAGGGCCAGCCTCCTAAACTTGTGTTAATCACATTCGCGTACAGTAATTCTTTGTTAAAATTTCATAAAGATATGTGGGAAGGCAGCTGCTGAATGGTATACAAGTATTTCTCGAGGAAAAAATGCTTGCCTCCACAATGCTAATTTTGATCAAACAAATAACAAATTGCCTTGACTGAACAGGAGGCAATGCATTCTACAGCTGATGTGAATCACCTTTCTAGTGGTGAAATTAGCATGTTGTGCTTTTTCCTTTCAAGAACAAAAATACAAAAACATGAATAGTACTAGTGTGGTATCCATAATTCTCTTTGTCCTATTGGATTGCATGCTGTAGCTTTCAACAATTCTTCCTTGAAAGAGCAGTATGATGTCCAATCTTACTGGATAAAGGAGAAAAACCTAAAACTATCAGCCATATTTGTTCTGATATTAGGTATCTCATATATTAAAAATGCCTATTAAAGTACATAGAGTAATTCCATTATTGGAGGAATAGCAGCTATGCAAGTAGTTTCAGCAAACCAAAGCCCAATGAACAGGTGGCTTCCCGGATGAAGGGTTGTTTAAAAAAGTTGCACTGCAAGGGAGACCTTGAAAAGGAATGTGGGGGGTAATGTCAAAGGTACTGATAGCTCACAAAAGCAATTTCATTGATCACCTCATTATAAAGTTGACCACAGATCATTCAAACTATTCTGATATAATGTTAACTCATTTTACAATATGGCACCTAAGAGCCTCCTTGTTGATTGAAGTTACCTGAAGCTGATCTATACAATGGTGAAGATCTGTAACATTAAACAGTTCAATAGACAATGCATTAACCTGATATGCACTAAGGTTAACTCCCTTGAAAATGATGAGTGCCCCTTTATTATGGGAGCCTGAAGAAACAAGTGTTGTGCACTAGTGGTTAGTAACACAAGTAGAAACAGTCAATCTATGTGAATAATAAACTAGATGGTGAAATAGAGAAGGCTGAAAGAAGCTTCCATAAATACAGTAAGGCTACCGGATGCAGTATAGATTAAGCTGTATAGTCATGAATTGGACATGCTGTTAAGTAGTGTCATCTATCAGGTGATCAGGAATTTTAAGCTGATCTCTTTTGTTAATTTACCAACTCTCTCAGTGGGTGGTTTAACCAAAGAACAATTTATAAATAACATAATCTAATGTATTTTCAAGAGGTTTAACAATTAACCACATGCTTTGGGATAACATGTCATTGCAGGGTGTCCTGATTTGACTTTACTGGGATTCAATTATGGGCATTAGAAAAACAAATCTTCCACCTAAGATCTACCTTGAATCAATTCTGTGTGTTTGCATCTGTCCCTGGAGTAGCCCAAGTTATCACTGGATTTGAACGACTCTTGGTTGGAGATAGAACTAAAAATAAAACTTCAAAAGATGCAACGTTAAAATAAATTATATTATTTAAAATAGTTACAAATATAACTAAATTTCAAAAAGTATATGAAAGCCATGCCTATTTTACCCATTTATGAAATATTTTAATAACTTACCTTGAACTTAAAAAATAATGTAATAATTAATGTTATTAAAAAACAATGACATTAATTTCGATTAATTACATTCATTATTAATGCACAAAATGTTTTGAAACAGGTGGGATTTTTTTTTTGTTTAGACTTCTGAAAGATTGTTTTTTTTAATTTAATTTAACTTTTTTCCAAAAGTTAAAATTTGAATTGAACATGAATTGGATAGGGCTGTAACATTTTATTTATTTTGGTCCACATTTAAAGTAAATTTTGTCAATTAATTTACATTACTATTTAGTATAAATATATCATTATTAATATGCATATGGAAACTCTGAACTGACTGTTAAAAATGGGGTCTCTGGTTGGCTGTCATTTCGCACTCAGTCCAAGTAGGGATCCAGTGCAGAGTCGATTCCGGTGCTGCGGAGCAGTGGAGCTGAGGTGTCATTGCGAAGTGTCAAGTCTTTGCTGTGGAGCAAGTGAGATAAGGCACCATCTGTGTGAAGAGGTGGGTCCTTATGCTCCGGTGGGTTGATGTCTGGTGGGGTGACGTCATGGGGTCGTGGTCATGCCACAGGGCTGCAGACCCTGTGGTGGAGTCGGGTGTCAAGGACGTCGGAGACATGACACTTGGGACTCATGAAGTCATGGTATGTCAGCAGGGCTGCAGCGGTATCAGGCCTGTGATATCGGGTGGGGTCTTTGCACTCCAGCGAGGATCACAGCTTTGGTTGTAGGTGGCGTCGCAGGGTCGACGTACTAGTTTTTCTTGTGTTTCAACCAGCTTTTACTCCCAGGGGCCCTGAGACTAGAGTAGAGACAACCTGGCTAGCTGGCATCCACAGCAAGTAGACCTAGAGGCTAGTAAGTGTAGTTTTTGCTGTCCCTTAGACTTCTTAACAGAAGGCAAGCTCAGTACAAGTCCTTGGAGACACTTCACCAGCAGGATTGCAGAAAGCAGAATCCGGTCCTATCCCTCTGAGGCAGAAGCAGCAGGAGGAGCAGGACAGCACAACAAAGCAACAGGCAGAGTGATAGGTCCTTCTCAAGCATCATGCTCTTCTCCTTGGCACACATCCCTCTGGGGTTTTTGGGTCTACTACTTATACCAGTTCTGGCCTTTGCAGTAGGCAAACTTCAAAGGAAAGTCTCTGTTGTTCACAAGATCCTGCCTTGCCCAGGCCTGGCCCCAGACACACACCAGGGGGGCAGATACTGCATTGTGTGAGGACAGGCCTAGCCTTTTCAGGTGCAGGTGCTAGCTCCTCCATCCCCACTCTAGACCAGGAGACTCATCAGGATATGAAGGACACTCCCCAGTTCCCTTTGTGTCACTGTCTACAGGGAATTCACAAACAGCCCAACTGCTAGTCTGACATGGAGTCCACAAGCAGGCAGAGGTATAGAATGGTTAAGCAAGAAAACACCCACTTGCTAAAAGTGGCATTTTCAAACTGACAATCCAAAAAACTAACATTACCAATTCTTCCCTTTTTCAATTGTGTGTTCAGAGACCCCAAACTTCAAACCTCTTCTGCTCCCAATGTGAACCTGCACTTAAAAGATATTCAAAGGCAATCCCCATGTTAACCTATGAGAGAGTTAGGCCTTGCAATAGTGAAACCCGATTTTGGCAGTGTTTCACTATCAGGACATGTAAACCACACTAATACTTGTCCTACTTTATAAATGCACTGCACCCTGCCCATGGGGCTACGTAGGGCCTAACTTAGGGGTGACTTGCATGTAGTAAAAGGAAAGGTTTGCACCTGGCAAGATTGAATGGGCAGTGCAAGACTGTGAATGCAAACACAGCAGTGGCAGGTCTGAGACATGTTTACAGGGCTACTCATGTGGGTGAAACAATCAGTGCTGCAGACCCACTTGTAGCATCTGTTTTACAGACCCTGGGTACCTCTAGTGCACTTTACTAGGGACTTACTAGTAAAGAAAATATGCCAATCTTGGATAACCAATCACCAATACAATTTAGCAGAGAGCACTTGCACTTTAGGAGTAGTGGTAAAGTCCCCAGAGTATTAAAAACAGCCAAAACAAATTACAGGAGGTCAGAAGCAAAATGTACAGGGAAACCACGCCAAGAGCTACCAGTTCTAACACTCTCCTATAGGTTAACATGGAGAAGTGTAATTTCCCATTAGGAGCAGATAGAATACTGGAGTTTAGTGTCTTCAGACTCACAATTTAGAAACACATTGGTTAGTAAAGTTGTTTTTTAAATTGCAGGTCTGAAAATTACACTCATAGAAAGTTGGCATTTTCTTACTTTAACCATGCTGTGCCTTTGCTTGTCTCTGAATACATGTCTGGGTAGACAACAGCTGGGCTTTGTGCATTTCCTATAGACAGTCACACACAAAGGGAGCTTGGGTGTGACATCTGCATCCTCATGGCCCATCATCAAGCTGATAGGTCTTCGTGGGCTAGATGGGAGGGAGGGGCTGACATCTATACCTGAATAGATCTGTGGTTCTCCTTACACAAAGGGCTGCATACCCCATGTGGAGAGTGTCTGGAGCCAGGGAATTAAGAGAAGGGACCTTGTGATCTTCAAAGACCTCTTTGAAATGGCCCCAACTTCAAAGGCACATTTTGGCTATAAGTACTGGGACCCAAACCTGACCAAATCAGTTCACATTGGGGTTCGGAGTAGTAATGAGAAGTACTAAAACCTACTCTACAATCCTTAAAACACCAGTAACTCCAAGGGCTTGTTGGCTTGCCCCCTGTTCTCGAGGTGTCAGGCCATTAAAGGACTTCATGTCCTTCTTTTTATTACTCATTGCCAGACAAACTATTCCATTAACTCCAGTGTGCACCGAGTGCTCAGCTCTGCAGAAGGAAGGACTTCACTACAAGGATTGAGCACTACACTTTCACCTGAGTCAGTGCTCTCTTTTTAAGTTGTAACCAAGATCAGCTACACACACCGATTAAAATCACCACCTTCAGCCTGAGCTGATGCCACAGGACTGGGGGAAGACTTCCAGTGTGTCCCCCCGATTGTCGTGACAATTGGACTTCACCATTATGACAAGTCAGCAGAGGCTGCACGGTATGATGTAGAGGAGCATGAACCTACTTTGACAACTGAGGATAGCTTTACATGGCTCAATGTGGCACCACTTGCACCAGGAGAACTGCTCCTGTGCCGAGAGGTACTATGTTTAGGGACAGGACTTGTGAGGTCCTCTGTCTTCATCCTGTGCATGCACAGCGGCCAAGTATCCATCACCTATCGGTTGTGAGGGACCTGTAGATCATTTCTAATTTGGGTGCACCCATAAAGCTTGCTTAAAAAAAAAACTGCTCTGTGCCAAGCTACATGAGGGTGAGCACAGGTTAATTTAGGGTGTATATCTGACTTACCCTGATTAGGATTGTGGTCTCTACTTGGACAGGGATCATACCTCTGCCAACTAGAGACCCAATTTCTAACACCACTATCCCATACCACACTCTATGACACTATGTTGTATGTCATTCCACTCTCCAACACTCCACTCTATGCCATTCCACTATGGTCCACTCCATGATACTTTCAAACACTCCACTGTATGCTATTTTGCTCTCTGCCACTTCACTCTACACCTCTCAACTCTTCAACACTCCACTCTATGCCACTCTAATCTAGGCTACTCCACTCTTTGCCACTCCAGTCTACCTAACTCTACTCTACCATACAATACTTCACTTTAATGCACTCCACTGCAGAACACGGTACTCCAGTCTAGTTTACTCTATGCCACTGTATGACACTCTACTCTACTCTACAACACTCTATACAACTCACTCTATAACACTGCAAGCTACTTTACTACTCTATGACAAACTACTCTACTCTACTCTAATCCAGTACTCAACTCTATGGCACTACACTCCATGCTACTCTATGACACGCAATGGAAAAAAACCATATGACATTCAACTGTACCACACTGTACAGCACTCTACCCTACTCCACATCAATTCACTGCAAAACACTCTAATCCACTGTGTGGCACTCCACTGTATTGCAGACTTCCAAACTTTCCAACACTCTACATCATGCCAGTGCACTTCCACGTATGACACAGCAGTTCACTCTATGAGACTTCACTGCACCAAGAGATACACCAAGCCACTCTATTCCATCTCATGCCACTCAACTCTCCAACATAACACTCCACTTCATTACACTTTACTCCATTCTATCTCACATGACTCCTCTCAACTCCACTCTACTTTAGTCCACTATATGGCACTTTACCCCACTCTACACCACTGTTTGACACTCCACATTATAACAATATGCTCCACTGTATATCATTCTAATCTACAAAACTCCACTACACTGTATGTCACTGTACAAATCTTTACTTCACTCTATGCTGTACACTCCACTGTACAACTCTGCGCTCCACTATGGGCCTGTACACTCCACTGTACAACACTTTATGAGACTTTCCAACAGTCAATGATACAGCACCCCGCTCCCCTGTACGAGACACCACTCCAGGTTAGGATACTTTATTCAACTCTATGCCACATCACTCCACTCTACTCCACTCCACATCATTCTACTCCAAAACATGCATATCCTCTCCAATATTCTTCACTCCACACTATGGCCCTCATTATGACATTGGCGGTAAATCCCACTTACCGCCACGCTGACTGCCGCCAACTTACCGCCGCGGCGCGGATATCCATTCACCAGATTATGACAAACATACACAGATCTGTCAATATTCAGCCACATACACACTTCTGCCAGCCCAAAGGTCCGTGATAAACTGGCGGTATCAAAACCCACACCATTACGCCAACAGAACACCGCCCATCACATTATGACCCACGAACCACCACGACGGACGTTCAATGGCGGAAAACCATTGGCGGTACATATTGCCCCGCTTAAAATCGACATACACAAACAAAACAACACCACATTGGACAATTCAAACAACACACACCTGACACCCATACACACACCACACCCACCCACTCACACCACTATAAAACACACACCCACATTACCACAACCCTTTGTTTTGTAGCCATTTTAGTTATAGCTCCATGCATGTTATTTTAACACACTAGGCCGCTATGCACTCTAACCTAGATTTATTTTATTTGGCTTTATTTTATTATTGTTACAATAGCCACTTTTACGGTCTTGTTTTATTTTCCGTTTATCTAACTGTTTTTGCCTAGGCCAGCACTCTGTTCTCAAAGAAAGCATTCTTGATCACTCTGTGCTTCTTCCAAGGCTACAGCATGGTACATTGCCAGTGAACGTGGTAGAAGTTTAGTCTCCAACAGTCGTAGAAAATACATATCCTTATGTAGGGACATTTTCTCAGAGCATCAGCTGTGTTGTTATGAAAACACTTCCTTGTCCCTTACATGTTAGAGGGAGATTCCAGCCAGGGAACCATGACTGTATGCTGATTGATAAATGCTTTGCTACAGATGCTAATGTAGACAGCAGGCCTTTGCTCAGGTCTTCCCATGGGAACCTGAAGGGCAGAATTAGAGCTTAATATTCTGTGGTCTATCCTAGCCTAGGTAGGAACTAGTCTGTTGATTATAGTGACAATATGATAGCGTTGTTCTTATGCTTCACTCTTCTCGTCACAATTTTAATACTGTCATGTTGTGTCGTCCTGGTTATTGCAGCTCATGCTTTGCTATCTAAGATGCAGTAATTTTATAAAACCCATTATTGAAACATATACTGCCTCTGATTGTCTTTTATATGTGAGACTGAATTGTAAATGAGAGAAACGGATGAGACCTGAGTGACCACGACGTCCCTGAGAAGCCAAGTATGTCATTTGCTCGGCTGCCCAGTCATCCCTATCCTTGGGTGGAGATGAGGCACTGCTAGTTAGCCGGAGCAAAACCCGGATTGGAGCGATAGTAGCACCTGCAGTGGGTTAGACTTAGGCCCTCATTACAACCCAAAAGCATGGCAGAAACAGTGTTCTGAGGGGAAACGACTCACCTCTCGACACTCAAGGAAGAACCAGGACACCATGGAGCCCAAGTTACAGGTCCTACCCATGTTGTTTTACCTCCTCTTGTATCAGGAGCAGTAAAGACGCCGGTGACGACCACGGTGAGTACTGCACCTAGCAACCAGTGGACGGGGGAGGGAAAAGAGAGTGACACACACACACGCAGCACCCAACACCCCCACCCCCACCCTCACCCACAACACCATACACACAAATACATGCAGCAACATTACATATCCACCCCGTCACCCCCTGGAAGAACGCAAGGACAAAAGGAAATGATTGTAACAAGTGTAATCATTGAAAAATCAGATAGGCCAAATTGAAATATCAGCATATACAAATATGTACACCAACTACACAAGTCCAGATATGAATGAAATCATTGTCCGTGGATCAGTGTCCCAAAATGCATGGGCGAAGCCCACACATGATACCTGACTCGAAACGGAGAGAACACTGCAGGGGCATCAGATGGAAAATAAACAGGCACCTCAGGGGGAGGGTTGGGGGGGCACCTCAGCCAGATGAACGGACGACGCCACTGCTCCACGAGGGGGCTCCATGTCCACTGATTGGTCCTGGGGAGTGCAAAGCCACAGTCTCTCAAGTCTCTCAAGTGGGTGGTTTGCCCACTGATTTATCCTGGGGAGTGCAAAGCCACAGTCTCACAAGTCTCTCCAGTGGGTGGTTTCCCCACTGCCTTATCCTGGGGAGTGCAAAGCCACAGTCTCACAAGTCTCTCCTGTGGGTGGTTTGCCCACTGCTTTATCCTGGGGAGTGCAAAGCCACAGTCTCTCAAGTCTCTCAAGTGGGTGGTTTGCCCACTGTTTTATCCTGGGGAGTGCAAAGCCACAGTCTCTCAAGTCTCTCAAGTGGGTGGTTTGCCCACTGCTTTATCCTGGGTAGTGCAAAGCCACAGTCTCTCAAGTGGATGTGATTCTCCACCGGTTCTGGAGGGGGCATTGTGCCCAGAGTGCTTCATCCCCCCAAGGACTGAGGTAGTGGATGTGAATCTTCACTGGTTCTGGAGGGGGAATTGTGCCCAGAGTGCTTCATCCTGCCAAGGACTGAGGTAGTGGATGTGATTCTCAACTGGTTCTGCAGAGGGCTTAGTGCCCAGAGTGCTTCATCCTGCCAAGGACTGTGGTAGTGGATGTGATTCTCCACTGGTTCTGGAGGGGACATTGTGCCCAGAGTGCTTCATCCTGCCAAGGACTGAGGTAGTGGATGTGATTCTCCACTGGTTCTGGAGGGGGGTATTGTGCCCAGAGTGCTTCATCCTGCCAAGGGCTGAGATAGTGGATGTGATTCTCCACTGGTTCCGGAGGGGGCTTAGTGCCCAGAGTGCTTCATCCTGCCAAGGACTGAGGTAGTGGATGTGATTCTTCAATGGTTCTGGAGGGGGCATTGTGCCCAGAGTGCTTCATCCTGCCAAGGACTAAGGTAGTGGATGTGATTCTCACTGGAACTAGAGGGGGCTTAGTGCCCAGAGTGCTTCATCTTGCCAAGGACTGATGTAGTGGATGTGATTCTCCACTGATTCTGGAGGGGGCACTGTGTCCAGAGAGCTTCATCCTGCCAAGGACTGCAGTAGTGAATGTGATTCTCCACTGGTTCTGGGGGGGGCTTAGTGCCCAGAGTGCTTCATCCTGCCAAGGACTGAAGTAGTGGATGAGATTCTTCACTGGTTCTGGAGGGCGCATTGTGCCCAGAGTGCTTCACCCTGCCAAGGACTGAGGTAGTGGATGTGATTCTCCATTGGTTCTGGAGGGGGCATTTTGCCCAGAGTGCTTCATCCTGCCAAGGATTAGGTGAGTGGATGTTATTCTCCACTGGTTCTGGAGGGGGCATTATGCCCAGAGTGCTTCACATGCCGTGTGGCAGGTCCCAGGATGTCTCCTGCAGCCTCGGAGGGCTGCCCACTGGGGATGATAGCCATGTCAGCTGTGGTGGCACTGTCTGAGCACATCGCGGGGCTGGTGGCGGTGGTTGCGGCGGTGTCTGTGGCAGAGGTGCTGGCGGTGGTGCATGTGTCTGCACCTGTGGAGGGACACAGCAGGACAGCTCCTGCAGCCTCGGATGCCTGCCCACTGGGGATGATGCTGGGGACTGTTGGTGAGGCAGCAGACATGCAGGTGGCAGTGCAGGTGGTGGTGCAGGAGGCGGTGCAGGTGGCGGTGTCCACCACTGTAAAGGTTGACAGAAGGGGTGACTCTGGTCCCTCAGCCGGAACCTCCGTGCCCTGTCCTGACCTGCTCTTCGCCTTGTGACCCTTCCCCACTTTTGATGTTGCTGCTGGTCCCTTGGCACTGTCCCCTTTTGGCTTGGAGGAGCCCTTGCTTGGTGGTTGGTGCGGCTTCTCCCTCCGGCATGTGGGCACCTTCTTTACCTTGGCAGGTGGTGGAATGGCCTGCTCCTTGGCCTCGCTAGGTGGCACACTGGCAGCCCTGATGGGTGCTGAGACCACTGTGCTGGATGATTTGGTGGCTGAGGTGCTGGGCTGGGACCTGGACAGCCTGGCCCTAGGGGAAGGACGGTAGGGGGAGGTGTAGGGAAGAGGTCAATGTTAGCCAGGAAGAGTTTCTTAGACACACTGGGATGGGAAGATGGAGGGGGTTTGGGAGTGGAGGAAGAGGTTGTGGTTGTAGGAGGTGTACGTCTGTTGAATTTGGGGGAAGGTGCATTGGCTGGAGGCTGTTGTGAGCTGGATGGCTGTTGGGTGGGTGTGTGCCTACGGTTGTGTACTTTGGGAGGAGGGCTCACAGACACACTAGGAGAGGACACAGGGGATGTGTGCATGGTAGTGGGGGTGGTGATTGCACGTGAGCAGTGTGTGGTGATGGGCGTGCAGGTGATGGAGGTAGTGGATGAAGATGTAGTGCATGCAGGTGTGAGTGGAGACGAGACAGGGAGGGAGGAGGAGGACGTGGAGGAGGGGGACACAGTGGAGGTAGTGGATGTTGGTGTGTCTGCATGGGGATGGTGCTTGTGTGAGTGCCTGTGGGATGTGTGGTGCTTATGTTTGCCATGTCCACTCGTGTGTTGATGAGTGTGCATGCTGGTCTGATGGTGTGCTTGGGATTGGTGAGGTACAGGGGATTGGGTGTGGGTAGGAGAAGTTGGAGGGGGGAGGCTTGACACAGGGGCAATGGCTGCCATCAGTGCTGAGGCCAGAGCCTGAAATGCTCTCTGTTGGGCCACCACACCAGAATGAATGCCCTCCAGGTATGCATTTGTTTGCTGCAAATGCCTCTCAACACCCTGGATGGCATTCAAAATGGTTAAGGGATCTCAGGAGGTCAATAGCCTCCTCACTGAGGGCAGCAGGGCTGACTGGGGCAGGGGCTTAGGTGCCTGGGGCGAAGGAGATGCCCACCCTCCTGGGTGAGCGGCCACTGGAAACTCGATGAGGGGCTGCTGGGAGGGCAGTGCTGGTAGGGGGGGTGGCGGCTGTACCTGTTGATGCGGTGGGCACAGAGGTGCCCGCCACCGCAAGGAAGCTCCCATCAGAGGAGGAGCCGCTGTTGCTGGTGTCTCCTCCTATCCCCGTTGTGGAGCTCCCCTCGCCCTCCGTCCCACTGGTGCCTACGGACTCCATTACTTCACCCTCAGGGCCATCCTGCTCCGGTGCCACTGCTCCTCTGCCAGATGATGCTAATTCACAAAAGGACAGGGTGACAAAACAAAAAGAGGGGTAAAGACAGAAGAGACACTGGTCAATGTCTGCAACACCACTACGGTTGGCGGACACAACACACAGGGAACAGCCCTATGCACTAAGCCATGCACTAACAGGGGAAGGGGAAAGCACATGCCCATGGTGGACTCTTTCTAGACCCATTTCATGCCCAGCTGGAACCCATAGGAGCCTGACTAGGTGTAGAGGGAAAATACCACCTTTGGGGTTGGACTCAGAATGAGGCTGCAAATCAATGGATCTACCGTTGCGCGTCTGCCCTGGCAAAGGGGTACCCACAGCCCACCTTCCCCACCCAGACACCTTGTCAAGCGCACACAGTCAGCTGAATGAGAGTGTACTCACCCCCTTGTGGCTGCTGTGAAGCCCTCACGGGCCCATCCAACTCAGGATATGCCACTACCAGGATCTGGTACATCAGGGGGGTCATGGTGACGGGCACCCCTTCCACGTTGGGAGGCCATCCCTAGCTGGGCCTCCGCCGTCTTCTTGCTCCAGCTGCGCAGGCCCTCCCATCTTTCCGGCAGTGGGTGCTCCGTCTATGGTAGACCCCTTAGGGTCCGCACTTCCTTGGCAATGGCACGCCAAATACCCTTCTTCTGGTGGGCTTTGATCTAGAGGAATAGTGTACTAAAAATGGATGTTACTCCCCTACACAGTTCTTCTCACACATTCGCCACAAACCTCCCACCCTGGCCCAGAAAAACATGAACACACCATCCTCACATGCTGGCCTGTCCCCCCACATCTCTTCCATCCACAACACTCCATACAATCATGTGCCATCCACCATGCACACAGTTTACTCACCTGTTTGTCTGAAGGACCATAGAGTTGTGTGTAGTGGGGAGGACCCCATCCACCAGTTTTTCCAACTCCTTCGCAGTGAAAGCAGGTCGAAGCAGCATTTGCAGTGTAGGTCCTCTCCTGTTGAAGGGCAGGTATCAAGTGAGGGAACAGATTGAAAATTGCAATCACGTCCATGGCGGTGTGTCCCGTCACTACCAGCATACATTGTCATTGGCTCCTGGAACCCATAGGGCACAATGATAACCAATGCTGAATTGCAAAGTGGTCTTCGACCACCTACTGCGATGCTGCACAACGCCAGCACAGTTACCTCATTTCCCCTTGTCCCACCTTATAGGTCAGGCAGCCGCCATTTCAGGGGGCCACATGGCAGGCCAACTAACTGTGTCACACCTATTTAGGCCAGGAATGCGGACAGACAAAGGCACATAGAGAAAATGTAACAATTGTGCTAAACAGCCTTGTGAAACCCATGTGGTGTATGACCCTCTGCTCCCCGTTCTCCTCCATAGGGCACATCCGCTGGGGCAGGTGATGAGATGGCAGCATCCTGTGGTGTACAGACCCCTGGTGGACCTGTCGACAATGGAAGACAGACACATCATTATCACTTACAGACTTGATCGTGCAACAATCCAGGAACTGTGTGCCCAGTTGCAGCCAGACCTGATGTCAGCTATCGGCCATCCAACAGGAATCCCCCCTCTAGTGCAGGTCCTGTCAGTGCTCCATTTCCTGGCAAGTGGGTCTTTTCAAACAACAGCAGCCATGGCATCAGGGATGTCACAGCCAATGTTCTCTAACATGTTGTCCAGAGTGTTATCTGCCCTGCTGAAACACATGCACATATAAATCGTTTTTCCTCAGGTGGAGGATCTGCTCACAGTGAAAGGTGACTTTTAGTCCCTGGGACATATCTCCAACATGATTGGTGCCATTGATGGGACACATGTGGTATTTGTCCCCCCCCCGCAGGAATGAACAGGTGTACAGAAACTGTGAAAGCTACCATTCTATGAATGTGCAGATGGTGTGTTTGGCAGACCAGTATATCTCCCATGTGAATGCCAAGTATCCTGGCTCTGTGCATGATGCTTACATGTTGAGGAATAGCAGCATCCCTTATGTGATGGGGAAACTCCAGAGGCACCGTGTGTGGCTAATAGGTGAGCCCAAGGTCCCAACAAAGTTTAATTTGGTGTCTGGGTATGGGAGATTCCCTAATGTATGGAGGATGTCTAACGGTTGTCCATCGATATTTACAGGTGACTCCGGTTACCCCAACCTGTCATGGCTACTGACCCCAGTGAGGTATCCCAGGACAAGGGCAGAGGAACGCTACAATGAAGCACATGGGTGAACTAGGAGGATAATAGAGTGCACCTTCGGCCTCCTGAAGGCCAGATTCTGGTGCCTTCATCTGACAGGTGGATCCCTATACTACTCACCAAAAAATGTGTGCCAGATCATCATTGCTGCTGTATGTTGCACAACCTGGCTTTCCGACGCCAGGTGGTGCCTTTTCTGCAGGAGGATGGGCCTGATGGTTGTCTTGTGGCAGCTGTGGAGCCTGTGGACAGTGAAGAAAAGGAGGCAGAAGAAGATGTAGACAACCGTAACAACATCATCTTGCAATACTTCCAGTACGACACAGGTAAGAGAATGGCACTGCTTCCCACATCTCATACTATTGTGGGTCCTAGCATAAATCTGCCTTTTTACCTCTGTGTATGGACCCTGACTTGTCACTTTGGCTTTCCATTTCACAGATCTGGATCCCACTTTGTTCCCTCTGCTATGTTTACTGCTGGCCAATAACTGTGTAACATTGGTATGTGAACAAGTATATTGACATTGCTCTATTTCAGAGAGGTTGTAATTACACATTTGTGAAGCACAGACTGACTCCAGATTGTTCTGTGATTCAAGGGTGTTTATTTCTGTGCAGATTAGTGAAGGGGTGTGTGCAATGGGCTGAGGTGATGGTGGAGGAATGTCCATGGTAGAGTTCAGTCTCTTGGTCTCACAGGTGCAATGTCCATGGGGGAATAGGAAGGGGAGCAATAGCAGTTTAAGGTGGACAGGGTGACAAAGTGGGCAGAAGGGTGACAATCAGGAGGGTCTTATTTCCTGGCGAGGGTCTTGGCAATGTTCTCTGTCTTGTTCCTGGATCTCAGGGACCGTTTGTGGGATGGTTCTCCTTCTGCAGAGGGTGGGGTGCCGGTGGCCTGTTGTTCCTGTGGCGGTGCCTCCTTTCCACTAGCGCCGGCGGAGGTGGAGGGCTGTCCATCTTCCAGGCTAGTGTCAGGGACCTGTTTGTGTGCACTGTGTCCCTCATGGTGAAGACAAGGTCTGCCAGCACCCCTGCAACGGTGACCAGGGTGGTGTTAATGGACTTCAAGTCCTCCCTGATCCCAAGGTCTTGTTCCTCCTACAGCCGCGGAGTCTCCTGAAACTTGGCCAGTACTGTGCCCATGGTCTCCTGGGAATGGTGGTATGCTCCCATGATGTTGGATAGTGCCTCATGGAGTGTCCGTTCCCTGGGATTGTCCTCCCCCTGTCGCACAGCAGTCCTCCCAGCTTCCCTGTTATCCTGTGCCTCTGTACCCTGAACCATATGCCCACTGCCACTGACCCCAGGTCCCTGATTTTCTTGGGTTGGTGGGTTTGCCTGATTTCCCTGTAGTGGTGGACACACTGCGGATTGCCGTGTCCTGGGGACAGTGGCATGGCCTGCTGGGTGGGTGCTGTGGTGGTGTTTCCTGAGGGGGGAGGGTCTGTGGTGACCTGTGACAGTGGCAGGGAAACCGACTGTCCAGAGGTCCCTGATGGGCCGGGCTGGTCATCTTGATCCAGGCATGCAGAGCTGCTGTCACCACTCTGCGCCTCTTCTGTGGGGGGACTGGATATGTCTGGCACCTCCTGTCCGGTGAAGTTAGGTATGGGTCCTGTTGGGGTGTAAATACATAGTTTTAGTATCTGTGTGTCATCTTGTGCATTGGGAGAGGTACCCTCTACTCCTGTCCTTGCATTATTGTGTTTGCCCTTTTGTGATAGCTGGTTTGGGGTCTGTGTGGGTATCTGTACTGGACATGCTTTGGTGATGGGTGTCCATGCTTTGGTGTTGCATGCAGGGCCTTGGTTTTTGGGATGTGTGGGTTGTGATAGTGGGGCATATGGGAGGTGCTGGAGTGATGGGGTGAGGGTGAGGGTGGGGGCATGTGATGGTATGCAGGTGGGGTGGGGGGATTTGGTAAATAAGATATGACTTACCAGAGTCCAGTCGTCCTGCTACTCCTGCGAGGCCCTCAGGATGTAGTATTGCCAAGACTTGCTCCTCCCATGTTGTTAGTTGTGGTGGGGGAGGAGGTGGGGGTCCACCGCCAGTCCTCTGTACAGCAATCTGGTGTCTGGATACCACTGAACGCACCTTCCCCCATAGGTCATTCCACCTTTTCCTGATGTCATCCCGTGTTGACCCTGTTGATGCTTCTCCGTCATAGCTTCATCTTCCTAGCAATGGAGGTGTGCTGCACCTGTGATCCGAAAAGCTGTGTCTCTATCCGGATGATTTCCTCCACCATGACCCTGAGCTCCTCCTCAGAAAACCTGGGGTGACTTTGAGGTGCCATAATGTGGTGTGGGTGATGTGTGAGGTGATGTTTGTTGTGTTGTGTGATGTGTTGTGTTGGTGTGTGTTCTTTGAGGTGCGTGGATGTTGTATATGTGATGATGTTGTGTGCCTGTGGATGCTGGTGTTCTGTTTGATATTCTCTCTCTCTCTCTCTCTCTCTGCTTCTACCAAAAAAAACATTGTAAGTGGTTGTGGGTAATGTGGGTGTGTGTTTTATAGTGGTGTGAGTGTGTGGGTGTGGTGTGTGTATGTGTATCAGGTGTGGAATTGTCCAATGTGGTTGTGTTTTATAAATGTGTGTACCGCCACTGGAATACTGCGGTTGTAGTGTGGGCGTTTATCTTGTTGGTATTGCCAGCTTATCACTGTCCTTTGGTGTGGCAGACTTGTGTGTGTGTGTCTGTATTGTGGGGGATTCTGAGATGTGGGTCGTAATACTTGTAGTGGAATTCCGCAGCGCAACGTTATGTTGGCAGCCTTCAGCACAGCGGGGATTTAACGCCAGGGTTCTAATGAGGGCCTTAGTCTCCCACGCAGCAGACTATTCTGCTGCTCGAAATCCAGTAGTATCATTAGTATAATGAGAGCCTCCGTGACACCTTTACCATTACAAACAATTGCCACCAGAGAGACAGCAAGTCCACAGACACAACCAAAGCCACACACTACTCACAGCTATACACCACTCACGCACTCAATATCACACACCCCAACACATTACCCAACACACCCTCACCTACACACCTCATACAACACCAATGGCACCACAAAGACACCCCCGCTTGACAGAGAAGGAGCTACAGGTTATGGTGGAGGAAATCATCAAGGTAGAGCCACAGCTATTTGGAACACAGGTGCAGCAAATATCCTTTACAAGGAATATGGAGCCATGACAGAGAATAGTGGACAGGTGGACCCCCACCTCCTCCCCCACAACTAACAGCATGGGAGGAGCAAGTCTTGGCAATACTGCATCCTGAGGGCCTGGCCAAAGTAGGAGGAGGACTGGTAAGTCAACTCTCACCTCTCTACCTGCATGCCATTACATACCCCCACCCTCACTCCTATCACTCCACCACTACCCACACACCCCACCATCACATCTCTGTCATCCCAATGCCAAGCCCTGCATGCTCTACCAATGCATGGACACCCCTCACAGCCCTGCATGGACCCTCATCACTAAAGCATGGACACTATAGAGAATTAGCTATCATACATCAACGTACACAAGTGAAAGCTGCCAGGGCAAATACAATCAAAGAGGGCAAGTCATGGATGCGCAAAATGTCAGACACAGAAACCTTAACACATCATTTACATCCCTACAGATACCCCAGCCAATGTCAGCAGAGAGGAGGTGCCAGCAATATCCAGTCCCCAACAGAAGAGGCCCACAGTGATGACAGCATCTCTGGTCTTCAGGATCTGGATGACCAACCTAGCCCATCAGGAACCTCTGGACAGCCGGTTACACAGGCCCAGTCACACACCACCACAGAGCCTCCCCAATCAGTAAACAACACCACAGCACACAACCGGTGTACCCATACCTCTGTACCCAGGACACGTCAATCAGCAGTGTGTCCACCTCTACAGGGACCCCAGGCCACACTTCAAACCCATGACAATCAGGGACGTGGGGTCAGTAGCAGTGGGCACACGGTTCAGGCGACAGAGGCACAGGCCAACAGGAATACTGGGAGGAGTGCTGTGCGCCGGGGGAGGACAGGCCCAGGGAAACGACTCTCCAGGAGGCACTTGAATAGATCCTGGGAGCCTATCAACATTCCCGGGACACGATGGGACAGATCGTGGACAATGTGCAGGAGAACAGGTGGCTGTAGGAGGGACAGTACCCGGGGATCAAGGAGGACTTGCAGGCCATCAACAACACCCTGATCTCCATAGCAGGGGTGCTGGCAGACATGGCCAATATTATGAGGGAGGCAGTCACACAACAGGGGGCCCGTGCCACTAGCCAGACATCTCAACAGCCTTCCACCTCCGCTGCCGCTTGTGGACAGGAGGTCCCGTCACAGGACTGACAGGTCACCAGCACCCCTCCCCCTGCAGAAAGAGAACCACCCCCCAAATGTTCCCAGCGATCCAGACAGAAGCCAGAGACACTTGCCAAGAGCCCCCCAGGAAATGAGACTCTCCTGATTGTCACCCTTGTTTCCCACTCAGTCACCCTGTCCACCTTGAACTGCCATTGCTCCCCTTCCTATATCCCCTTTTGCAATGCATCTGTGCTACAAATAGACTGGAACAATACCCTGGAATTTCCTACATCATTACCCCACCCCCTTGCACTTGATGCTCAATATTTTAGCACTTCAATAAACACCCTTGCAAAAAAAAGAAGTTTGGAGTGTGTCACATTTTTCAAGTATGTATTCATTTAAAAAGCTACAAACATTGCAATTCAACTGTACAGAAAATGAGCATAGATTAATGACCTGTAGCTGGCTGCAGTGATCACACCAGGAGTATATGTCAGGGCACTAGCAACTGCAAAATTAATTTCCAATGGGTACAGTAAGTGGGCATGGCAGTGAGAAATAACAGCATGCCAGTGCCACAGAAATTCCAACAAATTCAATAGAAATGTGAAGTAACACTATCTGACCTGTGTGTCATTGGAAGTATTTTCTTATCACTGATGTTCTGTTGTCCTCATCCTCATCCTCTATCTCCTCATCTTCATTGGCCACTGCTGCCACACGGGCAACTTCAGCCTCCTCCTTCTGCAAAAAAGGCACATGGCGTCTGAGGGCAAGGTTGTGCAACATGCAGCATGCCACTACTGTCTGGCAGACCTTCTTGGGTGAATAGCACAGTGATCCACCTATTAGATGGAGGCACCGGAACCTGGCCTTCAGGAGGCCAAATGTCATTTCTATTATCCTTCTGGTTCATCCATGAGCCTCATTATAACATTCTTCTGCCCTTGTCCTGGCATTCCTCACAGGCGTCAGCAGCCATGTTAAGTTGGGAGTAACCAGAGTCACCTGCAAATTTAGAAGGACTATATTTAGCCACACCCTATCCCATTTGTCCCACACCATATCCATACACCAACATATACTGGGTGAGAACCAGGGCTCACCTATTAGCCACACCGTGTGCCTTTGTAGTTGGGCCGTCACAAATGGGATGCTGCTATTCCTCAGGACAAAGGCATCATGCACCGACCATGGATACTTAGCATTGACGTGGGAGATGTACTGGTCCGCCAAGCACACCATCTGTACATTCATAGAGTGGTACCTCTTCCGATTTCTGAACACCTGTTCATTCTGACGGGGGAACAAATGCAATATGTGTTCCATCAATCGTCCCAATGATGTTGGGGATATGTCCCATTGCATAGAACTAGGCCTTCACTGTGGCCAAATCTTCAACATGGGGAAATACAATATAGCTGCACATGTGTTTAATCAGGGCAGACAAAACTCTTGTTAGCACTATCGAGAACATTGGCTGTAACATTCCTGCTGCCAAGTGCACTGTCACTTGGAAAGAACCAGTTGCCAAGAAATGGAGCACTGATAGAACTTGCACAAGAGGGGGGATCCCAGTGGGGTGACACATAGCAGATATCAGGTCTGGCTCCAATTGGGCACACAGCTCTGTGATTGTGGCCCTGTTAAGTCTATAGGTGAGGATAATGTGTCTTTCCACCATTGTTGCCAAGTCCACCAGGGGTCTGTACACGGGAGTATGTCTCCATCTTCTATTCTTCTGCAGTGGAAGCAATCTCTGGGGCAAAAGAAGGAGGAACTGGTCACAAACTGAACATTGGGGCTACAACAGAACTTTGCCTGCTGTTAACTTGTAATGGGTCAGTGTGATTTGTACAGTATGCCCAATTCACCAGTGATGCAGCAAATATCCAGGCCCTTTCCGGCCCCCCTCTGAAAAGACATCTGCTTGTCCTGTGTGGAGGGACAGGTCGAAGTGAGGTAATTTTGCTGACATTGTGCGCCATTGGGGGAGGCGGTCGGGAACCGCCGTGCAGCTCCTCATTGGATAACATTGGGCCCTATGGGTTGGTGGCCAATGTTGATCTACGCCGGCGGTGACGGTATGCACCGCCGCGGACGTGTCCACCATTTTCTATCTGATCCCTCACTTGCTACCTGATTTTCAACAGGAGAGGACCTAACTGCATTTGCTGCTGTGACCTGTGTCTGGAACCTACCATGGCCTGTGTGACTGGGGAAAGGGCCCCAGCCTTCACTTCGGCGGAGTTCGAGAGACTGGTGGATGGGGTCCTACCACAGTACGGACTGCTGTATGGGTCTCCAGACCAACAGGTAAGTACACTGTGGGCACAATGCATGTGGCATGAATGCATGGAGTGGTGTGTGTGAAGGCCTTGTGTAAGGGGGTGGGTGGATGTCCTCTGGGTGGCGTATTGGTTGTGTGCTGGGCCATGTGTGTGTTAATGGTGATGTGAAGGAGTATGGTGGGCATAAGTGTAACAGGCAGGACTGTTTGACTAATTCTATTTTCCTGTGTGTATTTTGTTCTGCACATCAGCGCCCATCAAAAGAAGGGTATATGGCGTGCCATCGCCAAGGACGTGCTGACCCTGGGGGTCTATGGTAAGCAGAGCACCCACTGTCGGAAACGGTGGGTGGACCTGAGACACTGGGCACGGAAGACGGATGGAGGCCCAGCTGGGGATGGCCTCCCAATGAGGAAGGGGTGCCCGTCGAACCCTGACCCCCCTGATGGCTCGCATACTGGCAGTAGCCTATCTTGAGCTGGATTGGTGCTTGAGGGAATCACAGCAGCCACAAGGGGATGAGTACAGTGCCCATCATTACAACTTATGCATAGTTGGGTGGTATCCAGGTGGGGGATGCAGTGGGTGCCCCTAGGCCAGGCATGACATTGCAGCATAGGTCCCCTGGTGGCTAGAGTTCGGAAAGGAATATTTTGCTACCTAGCTCATAGGCATCCACTACTGGTCAGGGCTGGGTGGGTCCCAAGTGTGCTGCATTTGGTGGTGTGTGCCCCTCCCCATGGCTTGGCTGATAACTATTTCCCTGGTAATACTATGGCCTATTGCGTAGGGCTGTTTCCTGTGTGTGAGGGTGCTGTGTACATCAACAGTGGTGTTGGTGCAACCATTGACCAAGTGTATCCTTTGTTTCTTCCCCCCGTTTTTGTTTTGTCACCCTGTCCCTATGTGCATTAGCATCATCTGGTGGAGGAGCAGAGGAACCAGTGATGGAGGGAGCTGCATCCCACAGGACCCAGGAGGCAGAGTCCACCAACGCTGAAGGCACCAGTGGGATGGAGGGCGAGGGGAGCACCACAGCGGAGACTGGAGGGGACAGTTCTGACACAGATACCTCCTCCAATGGAAGCTCCCTCGTGGTGGCGGACACCTTGGTGACCACCCCAGCTACAGGTACAGCCGCCACCCCTGTACCAGCACCGCCTTCCCAGCAGCCCCCCATTGAGTTGCCCATGCCCGTTTACCCAGGAGGGTGGTCATCTCTTTCGCCCCTAGGCACCTCAGGCCCTGCCCCAGTTAGCCCTGCTGCCCTGAGTGAGGAGGCTATTGACCTCCTGAGATCCATCTCTGTAGGGCAGTCAACTATTGTGAATGTCATCCAGGGACTGTCAGCCAAGATGCAACGACTAATGCATTCCTGTGGGGCATTCACACTGGATTGGCGGCCGACCCAGGCTCTGGGATCCTCTCTGATGGCAGCCATTGTCCCTGTTTCGACCCTCCCCCCTCCAACCTCCTCTTCCCAGTTCCATTCTCCTCAACCCCAACCTATCCAAAGCACACAGGCAGACGAGCATGCACACAAGACAACACACAAGAGTGGTGCAGGCAAACACAAACAATACACTTCATCCCACAGGCACTCACACAAACACCATCCAGATGCAGACACACCAACATCCACTATTTCCACTGTCTCCCCCTCCTCCTCCACCTCCCTCCCAGTTTCGTCTACACTCACACCTGCATGCACTGCATCATCATCCACTACCAGCATCATCACCACACCAGGCAGAACACACACCTCAGTGGCAGACACCTCCACAAAAGCCATGCACACGTCCCCACTGTGTCTAACCCCCTCCTAAGGTACACAAATGCAAGCACTCAGACACCCAACAGCACCTCACAACATCATCCAGCCCATGCACCTGCACCCAAAATCGACAGACAGACACCTCCAACAACCACTCCCTCTTCCTCCACTCCCATTTCTTCTCCCTCTTCCTTCCCCAATGTCCCTAAAAAACTTTTCCTATCCACGCTTAACCTCTTTCCTACCCCTCCACCCCCATCATGCATGTATGGCTAGGGTGGGAAGAACCTAGCCAAGCACCTCAGCCACCCAGTCCACGGGCCCAGTCGTCACCAAACCCACTTGTGGTGGGAAAGGATCTAGGCCACATGTCCTGAAGATGAAGGAGCCTGCACCAGGCAGCCTCAAGGGAAAGGAGCCTGCCCCAGCTGCCAGAAAAAAGCAAGGAGCCTGCCCCAGCAGCTGCTAAGAAGGGACAGGAGCCTGCCCCAGCTGCTAGAAAAAGCAAGGAGCCTGTCCCAGCAGATGATAAGAAGGGAAAGGAGCCTGCCCCAGCTGCCAGGAACAGCAAGGAGCCTGCACCAGCAGGCGGGAAGAGGCGGGGGAAGGAACTGTGACGGTGACCCCACCACCAACCATGGTTGTGCAGCCGTCCAAGGCTGCAGGGGATGGGCAGGAGCCTCCCCCCTCCAGCTGCACCACCACCTCCAGTGGGCAGCTGTCCGAGGCTGCAGGGGATGGGCAGGAGCCCCCCCCACCAGCAGCACCGCCACCTCCTCTGAGCAGCCATCACTGCCGGCTGACGGTATGTAACCCTGCCTCCATTGCCTGCTGTGCGGCCTGACCTCTTCAAATCCAGTGGGTATGACACCCACCTGAGAAACTGTGACTTTGCACTCCCTAGGATCAAGAGCACAGGGCACGATGCCCCCTCCAGAACCAGTGGGTAAGACAGCCACATAGCCAAGATACCCCAGGAGCGAGATCACAGGGCATGATGCCCCCTCCAGAACCAGTGGGTAAGACAGCCACATAGCCAAGACACCCCAGCATCAAGAGCACAGGGCACGATGCCCCCTCAAGAAACAGTGGGTAAGACAGCCACATAGCCAAGACACCCCAGGATCAAGAGCACAGGGCACGAGGCCCCCTCCAGAACCAGTGGGTAAGACACCCCCATAGCCAAGACACCCCAGGATCAAGAGCACAGGGCACAATGTATCCTCCAGAACCAGCTGGTTGAGACACCCACCTGAGAGACTGTGGCCCTGCACTCCCCGGGACCAAGCAAAGGGCATGTTGCTCCCTCCAGAGCAAGTGAGTAAGTCACCCACCTGAGAGACTGTGGCCTTGCACTCCCCAGGACCAAGCACAGAGCATGTTGCCCCCTCCAGAGCAAGTGGACAAGTCACCCACTCTAGAGACTGTGGCTTTGCACTACCTAGGACAAAGCACAGGGCATGTTGCCCCCTCCTGGAACCAGTGGTCTTTTTCCATCTCCCGTCTGAGGTGCCCCCCTTCCCCTATACCCCTTAGGTGTCTGCCTATTTATCAACTGATGCCCCTGCAGTGTTCTCTCCATGTTGATGCAGGTGACATGTGTGGCCTTGGACTTTGGCCTGTGGCCATTAGGCCTATGAACATTGTGGACTGGGATGTGTGCGTTTTTGTGTACATATGTATATATTTATTCTCTTGCCTAAATTATTTTTCTTGATGTGTTGCTCTCATTACATTCACTTTTTCAAAATATTTTGGTCCTTGCATTATTCATCCGAGTTGCGGGTAAAAACGTTTTAGTGATACAGCTGATTGTGTGTATGGTGTTGGAGGTGTGTGTGTGCTGTGCGTGTGTGTGTCACTCTTTTTTTCCCCCCTTCCCTTTTGTCATAGGCAGCTGTATTCACTGTCATCGTCTTTGCCGGCGTTGATGTTCATGGTGGAGCAGAACATAGAAGATCATGGGGAAGACATGCAGCTCGGGCACCATGGGGGCTTGGCTGTCCCCTGTGTCTCCAATGGTGAGTTCTTTCCCTTCTGAGTTCAGTTTCCGCCAGGGGCTTATAATGTTGTTGGTACCGCCCCGGAAAAGGTGGAGGTTTCAAAGGTCTTAAAATGGTGGGCGGAACATTGACTTCCACCTGGCTGTAGGTAGCTACCGCCGTGTGGCTGTTGTATCCGCCCTGGCGGTCGGTGTGGTACATTGACTGTCTATCGGAGATCTTTCCGCCAAGGTCATAATTTGGCGGTAATTACCGCTGGCCTGTTGGCAGCTTTACCTCCACTTTAACACCAACCACCAGGGTTGTAATGAGGGCCTGTGTTACTCCACTTTACTTGACTTCACTTCAGTCTAATTCACTGCATGACACTTTACCTCACTCTGCTCCACTGTATGACTCCCTACTCTTTTCTATGCAAATCCACTTTATTAACCGCTTCTACACTATATACCACTCCAGGCCACTATACTCCACTCTATACCCATCCACTCCACACCACTGTATTACACTGTAAGACACTATAGGACACGCTGCTCCACTCCTCTCCACAACACACCCTTCTACTGCATGACCAGGCACTCCACTTTACAACACTCACCTCCACTGTATGACACTGTATGATACACCACTCTACGACACTCCACTATGTGTACAAGACTCTCCACCACTCTACTGTATGATGCTCCACTTGACAACACTGAACTATACAACACTGAACTTCACTCTATGCAACTACATTGCAGAACACTCTTTTCCACTCTATGCCACTGTACAACACTCTACTCGACAGGAAGGGTGTGGCTCCACGGGATATGTATTTACTACGTATTATTGTTTTTGTGACACAAACAACTTTGGATTGATATGGGTTAAAGAATATACATTTTGCAACCTTGAAAAAGTCCATAGGACGGAACACGTGTTGGCTGCTGCTTGGCGAGTTCAACTTCAATACCTATTTATAAATGACTGGAAAATAAGCCAACACTCAAATATGTGAAATTTTTGTGGCGAGATGAATGCTTTTGTAGCTTGTGGATTTATTACACACCTTTTTTTGTGTGCTTCGTTACCCTCGAACATTAGGCCAGTTAACAATACTCAACTGAATGACACACAAAACTACAATTTGAAACACACTTTTATTAAAAAATCAAAACCCATTTATATTCAATGAAAATAAAAAAAGGTTAAAACTAATTTATAGTTAAGAAAACTTTGTTCTTTCTAAACAAACTCATGGTAAACTCTTTAAACGCTAGAAATTCTAAAGTTGTAGTAATAACTTCAATTTGGAATTTAAACACCCCCTTTGGATTTCTATATGCCTTGCACGTCCCTGCAGAATCTTGCCGCCTCACTCGCCCCATTACATGAACTATAACTCATCACTCCATTCTACTCTGCAACACTACACTCTATGCCGGTGTACTCTACACCACTGTAAACTACACTGCACCACTCTACTCTACACTACTAGACACAATCTGATTGGTTGCCACCAAATCAAGAAAGATGTTTCATCAGCAGCCATCTTAGGACTTGGGGGCTCAGTCCCTTGTCCTAGCTAAAAATAAAAACAAATAAAGGGCCTCAAGTAGCCCTGGGGGAGTCTACCTGGTTCTCAGGAGAAACAAACTGTAATACATTTTTGTTTTATCAGTGCTGTGGATCTCCAGGGAATGCACTACTCTGATTAAGAAAAGGCATTCTCCTCCTGGGGAAATATATTTTAGGGGGTAGGGAGTGTGTTCGGCCCCCTCTTGAACCTTTATGAGGCCCCAGGGAACCTCATCTCCCAGGGCTGTTTCCTAGGAATTAGAGGAGGGGGATGCTGCAGGGAGTAGAACTGCAGGGAGGAGCAGGACATTGCCGACAGTACTTAAGGGTCAGAACTCACTCCCACAGTGCCATCAGTGGAGACTAGCCCATGGCCAGTTGTGACTAGTCAGCTGGAAATCAGGGAAAGGCCTTTGGAAGATTTGTTAGCCCACTAGCCCTTAAAGTCAGTCTGGGGTCCTGGGCTCAAGGCAGGCACTTTTAGACTTCCTTCAGGTTTTTAGGACAGCAGGGCCAGTCTGTGAGTAGGACAACCACTGGCATCACCCTAGCAAATGAGGTAAGTGATCCCAGAGGTGACCCTACTCACAACTGCAGCACCTCCTGTGTGTTTTACTGTAAACTATCCCACAGTGCCTCTTTTACCAAAATCCAAGATGGCACTACCTTTCTTCCCTTAGTTAGAGCTTCCTGGGCACACCCAGAGGTATGAGTATGATAACAGGTAAACCCTACCTTGTTGTAAGTCCAAACCCGTCCTCGGGCACTTCCCCCAGCCACTGGGTTTTAAGCCAAGCTGACTAGAAGGATAAAGGAAGATGACAGGCCTGAGGTCAGGTTCATCTGCATGAAACATTGTAGACCACTTTGAGGTGCAAAGAGCCCTTTGAAGTGTAAGTAGCTGCCAGGGCATCTTGTCAATGGATGATCAACACTCCCAACACCCATTTTTGTCTGTCTCTGAGCAATCCTCATCCAACTATGGGGGAGCCATTAGCAGTTAGTTGACAGCTGAAATACTGGCAGAAAGCCCTCTAAATGTTTAGGCAGGGAAAGGTAACTTTTTCTAAAAGTATTTTTTTTTAAATAGTTAGTCAACATTCTATTTCACATTACATTGAATTTTGAATAGGTATTTAAATGAGTTGTTGAATTATATTTTTAGGTCCTTCCAAATCAAAATTATCACTGTTAGGTGTATTAATGTAATCCAATGATTTCACATGGGGCAGTTAACCACGCCACAGTGAGAAAGGCTTATGGTGTCTTTTCATTCTCAGGACATGTGTAGCATTAATTTCTACATGTACTACTTTAACATACCATGCCCCCTTCCTTATTGGGCTATTTGGCCTACGTTAGGAGTGACATCATTTTTTAAAAGGATGGTCTAGGCCTAAAGGCATAAAGGGTGATTTTGACAGGTAGAAAAACTGCACAGCAAGACTGCAGGAGCCAGCCAGGTGACATACTTTACGGTGCGACTGTAGATCTTGGCACAATGAGTGCTGCAGCCCACAAGTAGCATTTAAATTACAGGCCCTTTTGGACATTTTCAGCACATTCTAAGGGAAAATACAGTTCAATCTTGCGGGTCAGAAGGAATAAAGTGCACAGTGTTGTAAAGCTAACAGAAACAGTTCAGGTGCACGTATAGGGGGATACCATAAAAAAGACAGCCATTGTAACACACACCCATATGTACTTACATGTATACTATATACATGGGCAGACATACAGGGGCATATTTATACTCCGTTTGCGCCAAATTTGCGTCGTTTTTTTCAACGCAAATTTGGCGCAAAATTAACGCCATATTTATACTTTGGCGTTAGACGCGTCTAGCGCCAAAGTAGGAGTAAAGAGCGTCATTTTTTTGCGTGAACGCCTTCCTTGCGTTAATGAGATGCAAGGTAGGCGTTCCCGTCCAAAAAAATGACTGCGCCGCAAATGCGTCGTATTTATACTCCCGGGCAAAAATCACGCCCGGGAGTGGGCGGGTCAAAAAATCCCGCATTTGCGCCGCTTTTTAACGCCTGGGTCAGGGCAGGCGTTAAGGGACCTGTGGGCTCAAAATGAGCCCACGGCTGCCCTCCCATGCCCCCAGGGACCCCCCCTGCCACCCTTGCCCACCCCAGGAGGACACCCAAGGATGGAGGGACCCATCCCAGGGACATTCAGGTAAGTTCAGGTAAGTATAAATATTTTTATTTTTATATTTTTTTTGTGGCATAGGGGGGCCTGATTTGTGCCCCCCTACATGCCACAATGCCCAATGACCATGCCCAGGGGACAGAAGACCCCTGGGCATGGCCATTGGGCAATGGGGCATGACTCCTGTCTTTACTAAGACAGGAGTCATGTAAATGGCGTCTGGGCGTCGTTAAAAATGGCGCAAATCGGGTGGAGGCGATTTTATAGCGTCAACCTGACTTGCACCATTTTTAAGACGCCCTAACGCCATTTTTCCCTACGCCGGCGCTGCCTGGTGTACGTGTTTTTTTTTCACGCACACCAGGCAGCGCCGGTCTGCTTGCGCCGGCTAACGCCATTCAATAAATACGGCGCCCGCATGGTGCTTCAGAATGGCGTTAGCCGGCGCAAACATTTTTGCTGCTAAACTGCGTTAGCGCAGTTTAGCGTCAAAAAGTATAAATACGGGCCACAGTATATATAGTGCATAAATATATATAGACTGTTATATGCATTTTTAATTAGCTAATTATGGCCCTCATTACAACATTGGTGGTAAAAGGCGCTTACCGCCGTGCCGAAGACCGCCAATACACCGCGGCGGCGGCTGGAGACCGCCACAGCTATTATGACACACATCACGGAATCCGCCGAAATTCAGACACCCACACAAGTCTGCCACACCAAAGGTCAGCGATAAATATGCGGAAACAAATCCTCCACCTCCACGCCAACAGAAACACGCCCATGCTATTACGACCCACGAATCCACACGGCGGTCTTTCAACCGCGGTATTCCGTTGGCGGTACACACCGCCGCGCTCAAAATACACACACCTCTCCAAAACACCGCCACATAGGACAATTCAAAATACACACACCTGATACACATACAAACACCACTCCCACACATCCAATACAATATAAAACACACACTCACATCACCCACAAACCCCTACGACCACAAATTAGAGACGAAGGCCAGAGAGAGACAGCACAGAATAGATAACACCATCACACAGAGGTACACTACACCATCACCCACAGAACATCCACGCACAAAACACCACATACCACTACACCCACCACACTCATCAACACATACACCACCCCACACATCACACACACCACCCCATGTCACGCCAAAGACACCCCCGCTTCTCCGAGGAGGAGCTCAGGGTCATGGTGGAGTAAATCATCAGGGTAGAGCCACAGCTATTTGGCGCACAGGTACAGTACACATCCATAGCCAGGAAGATAGAGCTATGGCAAAGAATAGTCGACAGGGTCAATGCTGTGGGACAGCACCCAAGAAATAGGAAGGACATCAGGAAGAGGGGGAACGACCTACGGGGGAAGGTGCGTTCAACGGTATCCAGGCACCACATCGCGGTACAGCGGACTGGCGGCGGACCCCCACCTCCTCCCCCACAACTAACTACATGGGAGGAGCAAGTCTTGTCCATCTTGCATCCTGAGGGCCTCGGAGGAGTCGGAGGAGGAACGGACACTGGTAAGTCTGATCTTCACTATCATATCCCCCACCCTACCTGCATGCTATCACACACCCCAACCCTCACACCCTCCCCTATCACCCTAACTCCTCACTAATCTACCCATAACACCAACCACCCATCCCAACCCCAAGACCTGCATGACACAACTAAGCATGGACACCCATCACTAAAGCATGCCCACTGCACAGACCCACAACACCCCCCAACCATCACCACACAAGCCCCCACACAGGAATGCCTGCACTGGGGTTCACGCACACCCATCCATAACACACCATGAAACACACACATGCAATAATCATGTTCTCATACCCCTGCAGGAACCCGAAGGACCGTCACCACACCAGAGGGTCCAGACAACACCACTCCATCCCCAGAAGAGGCCCACAATGACGACAGCAGCTCTGCCCTACTGGATCTTGATGACCAGCCCGGACCATCGTGGGCCTCAGGACAGTCGGTTCCCCTTGCCCAGCCACAGCCCAACACCGAACTGCCACCCTCTGGGAACACCAGCACAGCACCCACCCAGCGGACCCATACCTCCCTACCCAGGACAGGTCAATCAGCGGTGTGTCCACCACTACTGGGCACCCAGGCTAACCCACCACCCCAACAACAACAGGGACATGGGGGCAGTGGTAGTGGGCACACGGTCCAGGGGACGGAGGCACAGGAACACAGGGGAACTGGGAGGGCTGATGTGCGACAGAGGGAGGACAGGCCAAGTGAACCCACTCTCCACGAGGCCCTATCCTCTATCATGGGAGCATACCACCACTCCCAGGAGACGATGGCAATGGTCCTGGACAAGTTGCAGGAGACCCTGCGCCTGCAGGAGGAGCAGTATTTGGGGTTCAGGGAGGAGCTCAGGACCATCGGCTCCGCCCTGGGCACCATCGTAGGGGTGCTGACGGACATTCAAAAGACTTTGAGGGACACCGTGGTACTCCAAGGGGCCCCTGACACTAGCCAGGATGACGAACAGCCCACCACCTCCGCCGGCGCTAGTGGATAGGAGGCCCGGCCACTGGACCACCACACCAGCACCCCACCCCCTGCAGATGGACAACCACCACGCAAGCGGGCCCTGAGATCCAGGAACAGGACAGAGCAAGATGGCTAGACCCCCGCCAGGTAATAAGACTACCTTGATTGTCCCCCCACTGTCCCACTTTGTTACCCTGTCCAGATTGGAACTGCCCCAGCTCCACTTCCAATGGCCAGATGTGCAATGTACCTGTGAGACTAATAGACTGGACTCTGCCATGGACATTATTCCACCATGACCTCTCCCCATTTCACAACCCCCCTACATTTTTATGCACTTCAATAAACACCCTTGAAACCTCAATAATATTGGAGTCAGTCAATGATTGTGAACTTTGTATAGTCAATTACAGTGTTAAAAAAGGTTAGCCATTGGAAGGTCAACATACCTATGTCACACATCACAAGCCTTTCAAGGGTGCAAGCTGTTGACACGTAGGTCAACACATTAGTGAATCTGAAATGGAAGGGGACAACTCAGTTAACAAATAGGGAGTGAAATGTAGGTACAGGATAGAGGTAGACGTGTGAGATGTAATATAGGGGGTCATTCTGACCTCGGCGGTAAAAGCCGCTTACCGCCGGTCAGAAGGCCGCCACAATACCGCCGCGGCCGCGGTCAGCCGCCACGGACATTCTGACCCACAACTGCAAAACCTCCAAAAATCCGCCCTCCACTGCAGTCCGCCACATCAGCGGCCAGCGGTAAACTGGAGAAGACCAAACCTCCACCGCCACGCCAACAGAAATACGCCCATCCCATTATGACCGGCAAATCGACGCGGCGGTCATTCAACCGCGGTATTCCATTGGCGGTACACACCGCCGCGGTCAAAATACACACACCTTTACAAACCCGTACCACATTGGACAATTTGAAAGGCACACACCTGAAACACATACACACACCACTCCCACACATCCAATACCATATAAAACACACACCCACATCACCCACAAACCCCTACCAACAAAAACCAGAGACGAAGGAGAGAGAGACACATCAGAGAATAGATAGCCAGCCACACAGAGGCACACCGCAACATCACACACACCACATAGAAGCACAAAGCACCACACACCAACACACACATCATCACATACACCACCCCACACCTCATACACACCACCCCATGGCACCACAAAGGCACCCACGCTTTTCGGACCAAGAACTCCGGGTCATGGTGGAGGAGATCATAAGAGTGGAACCCCAGCTCTTCGGCTCACAGGTCCAGCACACCACCATAGCAAGGAAGGCGGAGCTCTGGCAGCGGATCGTGGACAGGGTCAACGCGGTGGGACAGCATCCCAGAAATCGAGAGGACATCCGCAAACGATGGAACGACCTACGGGGGAAGGTGCGCTCGATGGTCTCGCGACACAACATCGCAGTGCAGAAGACTGGCGGGGGACCCCCACCCACTCCACCCGAATTCACCACATGGGAGCATTCTAACCCCCACCCTCACCCCCAACCCCCCAGCACACATCCTCCCTGAGAATGTCTCCCCAGCACAACCCACCCAACACCAACCCCTGCATGCCACCCCCAAACTATGGACACCCATCACCTAAGCATGACCACTGCACATACCCATCCGCCCCTCCCACAAAACACCCTCACAACACCTCCCCCAAGGGAATGCCAGCACTGGGGGACAAGGGCACCCATAAAACGCAAGCTAATGCACACACAGAAACAATAACCATACCCTCTTACCCCATGCAGGACCCGAACAACAACACACCGGTCAGGAGGGACCAGAAATGTCCATCCCACCCCCGGAACAGGCCACTAGTGATGACAGCAGCTCTGTCGACCTGGAACCTGACGACCAGCCCGGACCATCGGGGACCTCTGGGCAGTCGGTTCCCCTCACCCATACACAGGCCATTGCAGACCCAACCCCCTCTGGGAACAACAGCACAGCTCCCACCCAGCGGGCCCATGCCTCTGTCTCTAGGACAGGTCAAGCAGCGGTGTGTCTACCACTACAGGGCCCCCAGGGTAACCCACCAACCCAACAACAACAGGGACCTGGGGGCAGTGGGAGTGGGCATACCGTCCAGGGGACAGAGGCCCAGGGAAACAGGGCAACTCGGAGGGCTGCTGTGCTACAGGGGGGGGAGGAGAGGCCCAGGGAACCCACTCTCCAAGAGGCCCTCACCACCATCATGGCTGCCTACCACCACTCACAAGAGACGATTGCGACGGTACTGGCCAGGTTCCAGGAGATCCAGGCACAGCAGGAGCAACGCTACATGGGGTTCAGCGACCAACTCAGCAACATCTCAACCGCTATGGGGAGCATAGTCCAGGCCCTGAACCGCATAGAGGACACGTTTCGGGACCATGTGGCATCACACAGGGCCCCTGTCACTAGCCAGGAACAGGAACAGCCTACCACCTCCGCCGGCGCTAGTGGACAGGAGGCCCCACCACAACGACAGCCCACCAGAACCCCACCTCCTGCTGAACAACAACCGCCCCGCAAAAGGAGCCTGAGATCAAAAAAAACGACAGAGTAGGATGTCAAGTCCCCCGCCAGCATCACATACCCCCTGAAGTCCTCCCACTGTCCCACATTGACACCCTGTCAAACCTTGAACTGCCCCGGCTCCATCCTGCCACAGACATATGGACAATGCACCTGTGAGACTGAGAACTGTACTCCCCCATGGACATTACTCCACCCCCACCCATCACTGTTTCACTATCATGTACCAATATCTATGCACTAATAATAAATCACACATTGCACTGAAATCAATCAGGACTCAGCCTGTCTTATTTACAAATGTATGACACATTACATATCAATTACGTATTGTGAACATTGTGAATTACACATACCGAGGTAACTTAGCATTAGTCCATGGGCCAACCAAGCCGAGGTCACGCAGTGGCTCATACAGCACAGAAAAGGGAAGGGAAAATCAAACATCATGTTCATAGGTCTGGGGGGAAACCGACAAAGTTGAGATGCAGGAGGCTTTCAGGAAATGTAAAATGGCATGGGTGATTATTACCTGTGTGCTACTGGAAATACGTTTCTATTACTCTGTCCCTGTTGTCTGTGTCGTCCTCTGAGTCTTCATCCTCTTCACTCTCCGCAGGCTCCACAGCTACTTCAACACCACCATCTGCACCATCCTCCTGCAGGAAAGGAACCTGACGTCGCAATGCCAGATTGTGAAGCATACAGCAGGCCACGATGATGTGGCACACCTTCTTTGGTGAGTACATCAGGGATCCCCCAGTCATATGCAGGCACCTAAACCTGGCCTTCAGGACGCCAAAGGTCCTTTCGATGATCCTCCTAGTTCGCCCATGGGCCTCATTGTACCGTTCCTCTGCCCTGGTCCGGGGATTCCTTACTGGGGTCAGTAGCCAAGGCAGGTTGGGGTAACCAGAGTCACCTATTAGCCACACACGTTGTCTCTGTAGCTGCTCCATCACATAGGGGATGCTGCTATTTCGCATCACATACGCGTCATGCACTGACCCTGGGAACTTGGCATTTACATGGGAGATGTACTGGTCAGCCAAACAGACCACCTGGACATTCATCGAATGATAACTTTTTCTGTTTCGGTACACCTGCTCATCGTCTTTTGGGGGTACCAAAGCCACATGGGTCCCATCAATGGCACCAATGATGTTGGGGATATGTCCAAGGGCATAGAAATCACCCTTCACTGTAGGCAAGTCACCCTCCTCTGGGAAAATGATGTAGCTCCGCATGAGTTTCATCAGGGCAGACAACACTCTACTCAAAATCTTTGAAAACATAGGCTGAGACATTCCAGATGACATGGCCACTGTGGTCTGGAATGACCCAGTTGCCAAAAAATGGAGGACTGACAAAACCTGCACCAGAGGGGGAATCCCTGTGGGTTGGCGGATGGGGGACATCAGGGCTGGCTCCAGCTGGGCACACAGTTCATGGATAGTGGCACGGTCAAGTCTGTATCGAAGTATTATATGGCGTTCTTCCATTGTCGACAGGTCCACCAGCGGTCGGTACACGCGAGGATTCCTCCTTCTCATCCCAAGTCCCAGCGGACGGTGCCTAGGAAGGACAACATGGAGCACAGAGTCAGCCAAACCACAGGTACGTACAGACAGCTTGCACAGTTAAAGAATGGCAATGGGTTGAAAGGTGTGTATGTGTGGCAATGCAAGGCCTAGGCCTGTGTGTCGCAGTCAAAATTAAGCCATGTAGGCCCTTGAAATGGCGGCTGCCTGACCTGTGAAGTGGGACAATGGGATGTGAGGTCAATGCGCTGGCGGGGCACACCGTGGCGGTAGGCGGTCGAAGACCGCGGCGCAAAGCCGCATTGGTTAACATTGAAGCCTATGGGTTTCAGGAGCCAATGACGAAGTGCGCCGGCGGTCGCGGTACGCACCGCCGCGGTACGCACCGCCGCGGTACGCACCGCCGCGGGCGTGACCGCCATTTTCTATCTGCTTAATCACTCGAGACCTGATCATCCACAGGAGAGGACCTATACTGCAAGTGCTGCTGTGACCTCGGTCTGGAAGATACAATGGCTGCTGCAACTGGGGAAAGGGCCCCTGCCTTCACGTCTGAAGAGTTGGAGAAGCTCGTGGATGGGGTCCTCCCCCAGTATGCGCTACTCTACGGTCCTCCAGACCAACAAGTGAGTACACCGGGTGCACATGGAATGGGCTATGCCTGTGTGGATTGGGGTGGATGTAAGTTGGTGGGGTGGAGGGCGAATGAGGAGTGCAAGGCCCGACAGATGAGAGCATGTGCCATATGGCAAAGTTGGTGGGGGGGGCCAATCACATCTAACATGCAGGTCATTGATGATTTCCTCCTTTCCACCCTGTACATGTCAAATAGGTCAGCGCCCATCAGAAGAGGAAGTCCGGAACTTGGGGGTCCACAACAGACGGGGCACCCACTGCCGCAAGAGGTGGGAGGACATCCGCCGCGGAACAAGGAAGACCGCAGAAACACTGCTGGGGATGGCCTCCCAACCTAGGAGGGGTGCCAGTCGCACCATGACCCCCCTGATGTCCCGGATCCTGGCGGTGGCCTACCCAGAATTGGATGGGTGCTTTAAGACATCACAGCAGACACAAGGGGGTGAGTATCAGCACGTTCTCCTATCTTTCTGCGCAGTGGAGGCGTCTGGGTGGGGGAGGAGGGCTGTGGGTGACATTAGGCCAGGGCGCTTTCTGTAGTGTAGTCCTCTCCCTTAGGCATGGCCCTGTGCCCCCGGCCCCCACCTCGGTAGGGTGACAAGTACAGCCATTGAAGGTCCAGCATCTCCCATGTGCGCGTTTGACGTCTCTTGGCCTGTTGTCCTAGTCAGTAGTACTGAGTAGTGTACCCCAAATGCGCGGCTTAGTGCATTAGGCTCCTGTGTCTGTCCTCTCCGCCAACGGTGTTGACATTGCATGCACTCAACCTGGTCTTCTTTTTTCTCCCCCCACCCATTCTCTTCATCTTTTTGTGCATGTGTGAATTAGCATCATCAGGCGGAGGAGATTTGGCATCGGAGCACGAGGGAGCTGCAGGACACAAGGCCCCGGTGGGCTCAGGAACAGACACCGAGGGCACCAGTGATCCGGAGGGCGAGGGGAGCACCACGACGGGGACCGCTGGTGAGAGCAGCGAAAGCGACACGTCCTCGGATGGGAGCTCCCTAGCGGTGGTGGCAACATCCGTGCCCCCCGCCTCTACAGGTACAGCCGCCACCCAGCGCACCAGCCCCGCCCTCCCAGCAGCCCCTCAGTCTTCGCTCCGTGCCCGTTCGCCCAGGAAGGCGCGCGTCTCCTTCGCCCCAGGCACCTCAGCCCCTGCCCCTGTTGCCCCTGCTGCCCTCAGTGCGGAGCTCATTGACCTGGTAAGGACGCTCATTGTTGGGCAGACGACCCTTTTGAATGCCATCCAGGGTGTGCAAAGGGAGGTGCAACAGAGCAATGCGTACCTGGAGGGCATTCATTCGGGTCAGGCTGCCCATCAACGAGCGTTCACTGCTCTGGCCTCAGCACTGACGGCAGCCATTGTCCCTGTTTCCAGCCTCCCTCTTCTTACTGCCTCCAGCCTTTCTCTGTCTCCTGTTCCTCAGCCTATCCCATCCGCACCATCAGACCAGCCTGCACACACCTCAACACCCAAGAGCAGCTCATCCAAACACAAGCACCACAGATCCCACAAACACTCACCCAAGCAACACCCAGATGCAGACATGCCAACAGCCACTGCCACCCCTGTGTCCCCCTCCTCCTCGTCTCCCTCCTCCCTCCCTGTGACGTCTACACTCACACCTGCATGCACCCCAACATCAGCCAGTGCTTCCATCACCACCTCACCCTCCAGTACAGTCCACACTCGTGCAGTCACTACCCCCACTGCCATTTACACGTCCCCTGTGTCCTCTCCCACTGTGTCTGTCACCCCCTCTTCCAAGACACACAAACGCAGGCAGCCACCCACCCAACAGCCATCCACCTCACGACAGCCTACAGCACCAGCCCCTTCACCCAATGACAGCACACCTGACTCTCCTACAACCACCTCCTCTACCTCCACTTCCATCTCCACTTCTCCTACCCTTTACCTTGGCCCTAAAAAACTTTTCATGGCTAACCTTGACCTCTTTCCCCCCGATGAGCTCCCCCATCCATCTTCAAAGAGTCCCAAGAGCACCGCAGCCACCACCAGCCCAGCTTCAGGTGTCACTGTTGTGCATGGGTTCTGGAGCCCACCCTTTGCCAGCAGTGACACATCGATCAGCAGCAAGGACACGTCCAGCCCCCCCCCGGCAAGAGGACCCGCAAAAACAAGGGCCGCCGTGCGAGGACCGACAGGGCTGCCCCCAAGGAGCAATGTGCGGCCACTTCACCACCCACACCATCTAGGGGAGGCAAGGGCCCGAGAGCCCCATCAAAGGAGCGGAAGGGCAGCAGGAGCGCGGAGAAGGTGGACCCCACATGCCACATCCCAGCTGGGAAGGAGGACACTAAGGAGGCCAGGAGTCCGTCCCCGAAGGGTCCAGAAACGTCACGGTCCGAGGGCGACTGAGCAGGGAGTCCAGGCCAGGTCTGGCTCCCTTGACCTGCTGGATGAGCACCGCTGAACAGGGCCCGCGGGGCAGAAGAGCACCGCTGAACAGGGCCCGCCGTGGAGAAGATCACCGCTGAACAGGGCCCGTGATGAAGAAGAGCACCGCTGAACAGGGCCCGCCGTGGAGAAGAGCACCGCTGAACAGGGCCCGCGGTGAAGAAGAGCACCGCTGAACAGGGCCCGCCGTGGAGAAGAGCACCGCTGAACAGGGCCCGCCGTGGAGAAGAGCACCGCTGAACAGGGCCCGCGGTGAAGAAGAGCACCGCTGAACAGGGCCCGCCGTGGAGAAGAGCACCGCTGAACAGGGCCCGCCGTGGAGAAGAGCACCGCTGAACAGGGCCCGCCGTGGAGAAGAGCACCGCTGAACAGGGCCCGCCGTGAAGATAGGCACCGCTGAACAGGGCCCGCCGTGAAGATAGGCACCGCTGAACAGGGCCCCGCCGTGCAGAAGATCACCGCTGAACAGGGCCCGCCGTGGAGAAGAGCACCGCTGAACAGGCCCGCGGTGAAGAAGAGCACCGCTGAACAGGGCCCGCCGTGGACAAGAGCACCGCTGAACAGGGCCCGCCGTGGAGAAGAGCACCGCTGAACAGGGCCCTCCGTGAAGATAGGCACTGCAGAACAGGGCCCGCCGTGAAGATAGGCACCGCTGAACAGGGCCCCGCCGTGCAGAAGAGCACCGCTGAACAGGGCCCGCCGTGAAGATAGGCACCGCTGAACAGGGCCCCGCCGTGCAGAAGAGCACCGCTGAACAGGGCCCGCCGTGAAGATAGGCACCGCTGAACAGGGCCCGCCGTGAAGATAGGCACCGCTGAACAGGGCCCGCCGTGAAGATAGGCACCGCTGAACAGGGCCCCGCCGTGCAGAAGAGCACCGCTGAACAGGGCCCGTCGTGAAGATAGGCACCGCTGAACAGGGCCCGCGGTGCAGAAAAGCACCGCTGAACAGGGGCCCGCCGTCTCAAGCACCGCTCCGCTGGGCCCTTCTTCTCAAGCACCGCTCCGCTGGGCACCGCCGTCTCAAACAGCGCTCCGCTGGGCCCTTCATCTCAAGCACCGCTCCGCTGGGCACCGCTGTCTCTCCACCTCTCCGCTGGGCCCTTCCTCTCAAGCACCGCTCCGCTGGGCCCTTCTTCTCAAGCACCGCTCCGCTGGGCCCTTCCTCTCAAGCACCGCTCCGCTGGGCCCTTCTTCTCAAGCACCGCTCCGCTGGGCCCTTCCTCTCAAGCACCGCTCCGCTGGGCCCTTCTTCTCAAGCACCTCTCCGCTGGGCACCGCCGTCTCAAACACCTCTCCGCTGGGCCCTTCCTCTCAAGCACCGCTCCGCTGGGCCCTTCTTCTCAAGCACCGCTCCGCTGGACCCCGCTGTCTCTCCACCTCTCCGCTGGGCCCTTCCTCTCAAGCACCGCTCCGCTGGGCCCTTCCTCTCAAGCACCGCTCCGCTGGGCCCTTCTTCTCAAGCACCGCTCCGCTGGGCCCTTCTTCTCAAGCAACGCTCCGCTGGGCCCTTCTTCTCAAGCACCTCTCCGCTGGGCACCGCCGTCTCAAACACCGCTCCGCTGGGCCCTTCTTCTCAAGCACCGCTCCGCTGGACCCCGCTGTCTCTCCACCTCTCCGCTGGGCCCTTCCTGTCAAGCACCACTCCGCTGGGCCCTTCCTGTCAAGCACCGCTCCGCTGGGCACCGCCGTCTCAATCACTGTTTATGGTTCACTGTGCCCACCATGCCTCCTCCTTGACCAGTGGAGACTGTCATCCACCTGATGGGCTGTGGCTTTGCACTCCCCAGGATGGTACAGTGGGCAGCCCACCCACTGTAGAGACATTGAGAGACTGTGGCTTTGCACTCCCCAGGATGGTATAGTGGGCAGCCCACCCACTGTAGAGACATTGAGAGACTGTGGCTTTGCACTCCCCAGGATGGTACAGTGGGCAGCCCACCCACTGTAGAGACATTGAGAGACTGTGGCTTTGCACTCCCCAGGATGGTACAGTGGGCAGCCCACCCACTGTAGAGACATTGAGAGACTGTGGCTTTGCACTCCCCAGGATGGTACAGTGGGCAGCCCACCCACTGTAGAGGGCATGGTGGCTCCTCGTGGATCTGGCGTCGTGGACTCATGTGGCTGTGGTGCCCCCCCCCTTCCCTTCCCCCTGAGGTGCCTGTAGTTTTTACATCTGATGCCCCTGCAGTGTTCTCTCCAAAGGACTCAGGTCTCCTGTGTGGGCTTTGCCCTTATTTCTCAAAACTTTGGCCCACGGACATGATGAATTCGTAGGATGTGCTGGACTTGTTACTTCAGTTATACACTGATGTGTATGTCATTAGTTTTCTTGTGAATATCTTTCATGGTTGTACGATAATTTTCAGGAGCTTTTTGGTACATAAATATTTATTCCAAATTTGATTATGTCCTAGCATTTTTCTGGGGTGTTTGGGTGGTGTCACTGTGACTTCTTGCTCTGCATTGGTGTGTACATAGTTGGGGTGTGGGGGGGTCGCATATGTGTGTGCCCGTAACCTTTCGTCCTCCCCCCTCCCGTGTGTCGTAGGTGCAGTACTCACCGTTGTCGTCTGCGCCGGACTTCGTACTCGTGGTAGATGAGAAGGTAGACGAGAGCAGGTAGGATGTTTAATTCGGGTTCCATGCTGTCCTCCTTCCTCCTGGAGTGCGTAGTGGTGAGCGTTTTCCCGTCCGTAGTCTGTTTCCGCCGTGTTTTTATCGGCGGTGCTCCCGCCCCAGAAAAGGTGGCGGATTGGTGAGTTGTGATAGTGTGGGCGGTACATTGTCTGCCGCCTGGCTGTTGGCGGTGACCGCCACGCTGTTTGTTTGTACCGCCGTGGCGGTCGGAGTGTTAAAGTGGCTGTCTGTGTTGGCGGTTCCCGCCAGGGTCAGAATCCCATATTTTTTACCGCCAGCCTGTTGGCGGGTTGGCCGCCGCTTTAACACCGACCGCCAGGGTTAGAATCACCCCCATAATGTGAAACATGAAATTGTACTCACCTGTGTCTCATTGAAAATATTGCTGTATGACTGACTCCCTGTTGTCGTTTTCATCTTCATCAGCTTCATCCTCATCACTGTCCACAGGCTCCCCAGGCTCCCCCGCTGCAACAACACCGTCATCTGGATCATCCTCCTGCAGAAAAGGCACCTGGCGTCGCAATGCCAAGTTATGGAGCATGGAGCAGGCGATGATGATGTCGCACACCTTCTTCGGTGAGTACAATAGGGACCCACCTGTCATAAGGAGGCACCTGAACCTGGCTTTCAGGAGGCCGAAGGTCCGCTCGATTACCCTCCTAGTCCGCCCATGAGCCTCATTGTAGCGTTCCTCTGCCCTGGGATTCCTCACTGGGGTCAGTAGCCAGGACAGGTTGGGGTAACCAGAGTCCCCCAATAGCCATACATGGTGCCTCTGGAGTTCACCCATCATATCAGGGATGCTGCTATTCCGCAGGATGTAGGTGTCATGCACTGAGCCAGGGAACATAGCATTTACCTGGGAGATGTACTGGTCTGCCAAACAGACCATCTGGACATTCATCGAATGATAACTCTTCCGGTTCCTGTACACCTGTTCATTCCTGCGGGGGGGACCAGAGCTACATGGGTCCCATCAATGGCACCTATGACGTTGGGGATATGTCCAAGGGCATAGAAGTCACCTTTCACTGTAGGCAAATCCGCCACCTCAGGGAAAATGATGTATCTCCTTATGTGTTTCAGCAGGGCAGCCAACACTCTGGACAGGACGTTGGAAAAAATAGGCTGGGACATCCCTGATGCCATGGCCACTGTTGTCTGAAAAGACCCACTTGCTCAGAAATGGAGCACTGACAGCACCTGCACGTCAGGGGGGATTCCAGTCGGATGGCAGATTGGTGAGATCAGGTCAGACTCCAACTGGGTACATAGTTCCCGGATTGTGGCACGGTCAAACCGGTAGGTCACGATGACATGTCGCTCTTCCATTGTCAACAGGTCCACCAGCGGTCGGTACACCGGCGGATTCCGCCATCTTCCAATATGTCCCAACTGACGGTGCCTAAGAAGGACAACAGCAAAAAAACTGTCAGCTTTCCTCCCGGTATGTACCCACAGTCATACACAAGACTACACCAGACAATGAACCCATCCGGGAAATGTTTTGAGTGTAGGCCTCGGTATGTGTGACGCAATAGTAAATTAAGCCATGTGGGACCCTGAAATGGCGGCTGACTGACCTCTAAAATGGGACAATGGAATTGTGGGGTAACTGCGCTGGCGTTGCACACCGTCGCGGTAGGCGGTCGTAGAGCGCGGCGCAATGCTGCATTGGTTAACATTGGACCCTATGGGTCCCAGGAGCCAATGAACAGGTGCGCTGGCGGTGCTGATGCGCACCGCCGCGGACGTCACCGCCACGGACGTCACCACCATTTTCTATCTGTTCAATCACTAGATACCTGACCTTCGACAAGAGAGGACCTACACTGCTAGTGCTGCTGTGACTTCGGTCTGGAAGCGATGATGGCTGCTGCGTCTGGGGAAAGGGCCCCTGCCTTCACTGCACAGGAGTTGGAGAAACTTGTGGATGGGGTCCTCCCCAAGTACACGCTACTCTACGGTCCTCCAGACCAACAGGTTAGTACACAGGGAGCACGTTGTATGGGCTAGGCCTGGGTGGAGAGGGCTGGGTGGATGAGGGAAGGGGGCAGAGTACATAGAACAGTCATGCATGGGGATGAATGGGCCACAGGGATAGAGTTGGGAGGGGGCCAATTACAACGACGGTGCAGTAGGTAATGACTGTTCCTCTTTCCTTGTGCATGTCATGTAGGTCCGCGCCCACCAGAAGAGGGACATTTGGCATGTCATCGCCAAGGATGTCCGGACCCTGGGGGCCCACCAGAGACGGGGCACCCACTGCCGTAAGAGATGGGAGGACATTCGCTGCTGCAGCAAGAAGACGGCGGAGGCTCAGCTGGGGATGGCCTCCCAACGTGGGAGGGGTGCCCGTCGCACCATGACCCCCCTGATGTTCCGGATCCTGGCGGTGGCCTACCCGGAGTTGGATGGGCGCTTAAGGACATCACAGCAGACACAAGGGGGTGAGTTCAACCTCATGCAATGGACTTTGCGTGCTGTAGAGCTGTCTGGGTGGGGGTGGTGGGCTGTGGGTGTCCCTAGGCGAGGGCGAGTTAGGTAGGCAAGGCCCCTCCGTTATGTAGGCCACGTGGCACTCTACCCCAGCTAAAAAAAAAGGCAAATTGATGTATAGTTGCCCCTTTGCCATCTATGTGGGCAGATGTCTACCATTGCCATGTAGGCCATTTCCCAGGAATTGCATGTGCAGAGGGCAGGAGCACGGCGTAATGCAGGGGGCTGCTGCGTTTGTCTTGTCCGCCAATGGTAGCGGTATGCCATGCACTAAAACTCTCTTTCTTTTGTCTCCACCCTTTTTCTGCTCTCCCTGTCCTTCTGTACATCAGCATCATTAGGCGGAGGTACAGTGGCACCGGAGCACGAGGGAGCTGCATCCCACATGGCCATGGAGGGCCACACCACAGACTCTGATTCCACCAGTGGGACGGAGGGTGAGGGGAGCTTCACGTCGGCCACAAGATCACCAAACAGCGATACGGACTCGTCCCCCAATGGGAGCTCCCCTGTGGTGGCGGCACCATCTGTGCGCCCCACTTCTACAGGTACAGCCACCACCTCCCCTACCAGCACCGCCCTCCCAGCAGCCCGTCAGCGTTCGCCCCGTGCCCGCTCACCCAGGAGGGTGGGCATCACCTTCGCCCCAGGCACCTCGGGCCCTGCCCCTGTCACCCCTGCTGCCCTCAGTGAGGAGGCCATTGACCTCCTCAGGTCACTCACTGTTGGGCAGTCTACCATTGTGAATGCCATCCAGGGTGTAGAACGAGAGTTGAAACACGGTAATGCATTCCTGGAAGGCATCCATTCTGGTCAGGCTGTCCTTCAGCGAACCCTGCTATCTCTGGCCTCAGCACAGATGGCAGCCATTGTCCCTGTGTCCAGCCTCCCCCTCCAACTTCCTCCACCCAGACCCAATCCCCTGTACCCCAGACCATCCCAAGCACACCTACAGACCAGCATGCACACAAGTCAACACCCAAAAGTAGCTCAAGCAAACATAGGCACCACACTCACCACAAGCACTCACACAAGCATCAGACCCATACAGACACAGCAACATCCACTGTCTCGACTGTGTCCCACTCCTCCTCTTCTCCCTCCTCCATCCCAGTGTCGTCTACACACACAGATGCATGCACCACATCTACAGGCACTAGGACTCGCACCAGGACACCGAGCACCACAAGCCGCTCACCTGCACTCACCACCTCCACTGCCATATACACGTCCCCTGTGTCCTCTCCCAGTGTGTCCGTGACGCCCCCTCCCAAAGTACACAAACGCCGGCAATCACTCACCCAACATCCATCCACCTCACGACAGCCTCCAGTACCTGCACTTGCACCCAAAACACTTAAAGTGACACCTCCTACAACCACCTCCTCTTCCTCCACTCCCGGAGCCCCTCCAACTACCCATCCCAGTGTACGTCAGAAACTGTCCCTATGTCAAATTGACCTTTTTGCCCCCACCCCCCCCCTCCAATTCATCAGTCCTGTCGTAGCACCTCAGCCAAAATGCCTCCAGTACCAGTGGTGCGTGTTCTAGGTTTTTGGAGTGCCCCGTCCACCAGGGCAGGCAGTAGAACCCGGAGCCAAGGCACTGTCAGCCCACCCCCTGTGAAGGCTCCGAAATTGGAGATTGGACGACGGGACTGTGTCAAGACTCCTGGTGGTACAAACAGTGAAATGGGATCCAAGGCGGTTGGTGAGTCATCTGTAACTCAAAAGAAGGTGGGGAAGGTCCCGAGGAAGTCTCCCCAACCTGTTGTGAGTGTCACGGCGGAGAAGTGCGCCATCATTTCCGGCGGTCCAGACACAACCGCCAGCACCGTCGTTACTGGTCAGGAGACCACCGTCAGAGTCATAGCCCAGGAGGGCTCAAGTATCGTTACTGGTCAGGAGACCACCGCCAGAGTCATAGCCCCGGAGGGCTCAAGTATCGTTACTGGTCAGGAGACCACCGCCAGAGTCATAGCCCCGGAGGGCTCAAGTATCGTTACTCGTCAGGAGACCACCACCAGAGTCATAGCCCAGGAGGGCTCAAGTATCGTTACTGGTCAGGAGACCACCGCTAGAATCATAGCCCCGGAGGGCTCAAGTATCGTTACTGGTCAGGAGACCACCGCCAGAGTCATAGCCCCAGAGGGCTCAAGTATTGTTACTGGTCAAGAGACCACCGCCAGAGTCATAGCATAGGAGGGCTCAAGTATCGTTACTGGTCAGGAGACCACCACCAGAGTCATAGCCCAGGAGGGCTCAAGTATCGTTACTGGGCAGGAGACCACCGCCAGAGTAATAGCCTAGGAGGGCTCAAGTATCGTTACTGGTCAGGAGACCACCGCAACCTCCGGAGTCACAGCCCAGGAGGGTCCAGAATCTCACAGCCCCGCTGGGCAATGATGGAACATCATGCCACACACCAATGTCAGTATCTGAACCGCCATCTTAGGCTACCGCTGAACAGTCCATAGGCAGCCATGGCAAAGCACCGCTGAACAGTCCATAGGCAGCCATGGCAAAGCACCACTGAACAAGGCCAAGACCGCCATGGTGAAGACCGCTGAACAGGGCAAAGACCGCCATGGCAAAGCACCGCTGAACAGTCCATAGGCAGTCATGGCAAAGCACCGCTGAACAGTCCATAGGCAGCCATGGCAAAGCACTGCTGAACAAGGCCAAGACCGCCATGGTGAAGACCGCTGAACAGGGCAAAGACCACCATGGCAAAGCACCGCTGAACAGTCCATAGGCAGCCATGGCAAAGCACCGCTGAACAGTCCATAGGCAGCCATGGCAAAGCACTGCTGAACAAGGCCAAGACCGCCATGGTGAAGACCGCTGAACAGGGCAAAGACCTTGTGGGTATGAATAGTCCGACACATCAGGCATCGTTCTCCCATGTGCAGCTGGGACAGTGACAGGACAGGTACTTCCACGGGGTGACTCATCCAGTCTGGGCACCAGTCCCCCTCCAGAACCAGTGGAGACCTGCATCTACCTGAGAGACTGTGGCTTTGCACTCCCCAGGATATGGCAGTGGGCAATCCACCCACTGTAGAGACTTAAGAGACTGTGGCTTTACACTCCCCAGGATGGCACAGTGGGCAACCCACCCACTTTAGAGACTTGAGAGACTGTGGCTTTGCACTCCCCAGGATGGCACAGTGGGCACCCCACCCACTGTAGAGACTTGAGAGACTGTGGCTTTGCACTCCCCAGGATACATCAATGGGCATGGAGCCCCGTCGTGGATCTGGCTTCGCATTCATGTGGCTGAGGTGCCCCCGCTTCCCTTCCCCCTGAGGTGCCTGTAGTGTTTCTATCTGATGCCCCGGCAGTGTTCTCTCGGATTTTGGTCAGGTATCTATTGTGGGCGTCGCCCATGCATTTTTGGACTGTTGGTGCACGGACATTGTTGTGTACATATCTGCACTACTTCTTGTTTTGTATATTTATTTTTGACAGATTTGGTGATATATATCCGTATATTTTTGAATGAGTTGTATATTGGCTAAATACAAATTTTGGGCGCTATTCGCTTTGTCATTGCATTCTTCCGGGGGGGTTGTGGGTTGTTACTGTGATTTTTGTGACTGCATTGGTGTGTATGTTGTAATATGCGAGGGTGGGGGTGGGGGTGTTTGGTGTCGGGTGTCCCCGTAACTTTTGCCTCCCCACTCCCCCGTGCAGTACTCACCTGTATGTTCTGCGCCTATTTCGCTGTTGGTCGTAGATGAGCAGGAATGCAAGGGCAGGTAAGATTTGTAGTTCCGGGTCCATGGAGTCCTCGTTCCTCGTGGGATGTGTTGAGGTGAGCGTTTTCCAATTGCAAAAGCTGTTTCCGCCGTGTTTTTATCCACGGTGAATCCGCCCCGGAAAAGGTGGCGGATTGGTGTGTTGTGATAGTGTGGGCGGTACATTGTCTTCCGCCTGTCTGTTGGCGGTGACCGCTGCGCTGTTTGTCTGTACTGCCGTGGCGGGCGATGTGTTAAAGTGGCTGTCTTTGTTGGCGGTTTCCGCCAGGGTTGTAATTCCATGTTTTTGTCCGCCGGCCTGTTTGCGGTATTACCGCAGCTTTAACACCGTCCGCCAGGGTTGTAATGACCACCTATATGTCTTGGGGAAGTAACATATATCTGGTTCTGTAATACTTATGCCCTGCAGTATTTGCAGCTATCTCACAAGCCTTATGGTTGCAAAGTGTTTCCAGTATCTAGACCCAGCCACAATCCTTCCTGCAAGACAGCAAAGGAAGTGTACAATAGTGAAGCAGAAACAGCAGACTGGGCCACATTTTACTGAACTAAGGGGCATATTTACAATCTTTTGACACAGTGTAACCCCACAATCCTTCTTGCTGCACTGCCCTGTGTCAAAAGAAAAGGGCAGGAATATGTCTTATCTACAAGATATGACATATTCCTGTACTTTTCACCTGCACTGACGCACAATGGGCTGCCATGCACCAACACAGGTACCCCAGCACCATGGTACAAAGGATTCTGCATTGCAGGATGATTGTTTTTGTGCAGAAAGAGACACCTTCCTGCACAAAAGCAATCAAGAGAGGCGTTTTCCTCTTTCCATGTATGCTACAAAAAGCAGCACACACAGCAAAAGGAAAAAACTAGCAAAATAAAGGTATTTCTGCTTGTTGGGCCTCCCTTATGCCTCCCCTGGGGAGACATAGGCTTTTGACGCATTCCCAGGTTTATAAATTCTTGCCAATCTGGGAATGTGTCAAAATTCATGGGTGTTGCGTGGGAACACTCACAGCAACACCCATGGGGCGCCTTGTTGATGCATAGTAAGGCAAGGCAGCGACTTGTGCTACGTTGCCTTGCTCCATATCTACAAGGCCATTCACAGCCACGCAAAATGGCTTTGGTGGCCTTGTAGATATGGGCCTGCAGCTTGCACCGTTGGTGCATCAAAAAAAGTGTTACACCGTCGGCTCAAGCCGCTTGTAAATATGGCCCTAAGCCTGGATTAGACTGTATTTCTCTGTTGTGGGATGCTGCTTGAACACTACGACTAGTCAAAAATGTACTGTGCCATAATAAAGCTTATGAAGAGTGCATACAACAATCCACTAATCCAACCTCTTCAATACACAGTTGTGTTTTGTGCCAGCAACCATTTCAAATCGCTTTATTTCCTAGGAGGAAATATTGTTCATATAACTTCTGGATTTTTCTAGCTAACCCAAAGTCAGACTTCAAAATTTCTTCTGCTTGGTTAGCATTTAATTAACTTTTGTGTACTTCTACAAGTATGAATGGCCTCGGTGCACTAAGAAAATAAAACAAACCACTACTAAGAAGTATGATCTCATTCCATTTATATGTGTACTTGCTTTTATTTTCGAAAGTAAAAAGCCTGAATAAAGAAAGCCCTTGTTATGTCATTGATTCGTCACCGCTTACTTCACAGCCGGTCCCTAACTCACAACAATACACCAAGCCTGTTGTCGTTACCATGCAAGTAAAGTGATTATGAATGTCAAACGGTTTGAAAGCATACAGGAATGATTGAAGAATAACACAAACTTAGGTGTGTCTGTATGTGAATAGCCATTAAGAGGGGCAATGGACTCTCTTGGGAGAGTCTGGTCTACCGGGGTCAGAGAGGCCTTTTATTCCACCGAGCATTTCCCAGTGGTCTGGAGCCCATGGGGGCTGGTTTTAAAAGCCAAGGGCGCTCTTGGTGCATATGTCAACTTGATAGGAGAGGGAGGATAGAGAGGAGAGAAGAAAGAAGAGAATAGCAGAATTGAAAAGAGTGTTTGTGCGAGGAGGCAAAGGGAGTGGGGCAGGTTTGATCATTTTTGCTAGGGTTGCCACTGGTTCCCTAGTTTGACCCTGTGGTCCACACCTTGGAACTTTCCACTTGACAGGATTACACCGCCAAATATTTCCAGGGTTGACACAGGTAGGGCAACAGTTTATGAACATCCACATGCAAGTTCTATACTGGGCGTGCCCACTCCCCATCCAAGGAGTAGATTTACTCACATCAAACTCTTCATGTGAGCAATTTTTTCATGATTTTAAACTACCTTTTGTGAATTGCAAAAGTTGTTTGGAGTCGCAGGGCCCACTTCACAACATTGCAGTTGTGACATATGTGTGCAGTACCCACAAGTATTCTTCAATTTCAGGAGTAAACTAGTTGTACCCAAGCCCTGCTCTTGGAATTCGTCAGTAATCCAAAAGTCCGACGATTAAGACATATATAGTCATAGCAACAATCTGGTGAACCAGGCCTGAAGAAATGCTATTTACAGTTGTATATCTAGGCCCGTATTTATACTTTTTGACGCTAAACTGCGCTAACGCAGTTTAGCGTCAACATTTTTTGCGCCGGCTAACGCCATTCTGAAGCGCCATGCGGGCGCCGTATTTATTGAATGGCATTAGCCGGCGCAAGCAGACCGGCGCTGCCTGGTGTGCGTGGAAAAAAAACACGTACACCAGGCAGCGCCGGCGTAGGGAAAAATGGCGTTAGGGCGTCTTAAAAATGGTGCAAGTCAGGTTGACGCAAAAAAATTGCCTCCACCCGATTTGCGCCATTTTTAACGACGCCCAGACGCCATTTACATGACTCCTGTCTTAGTAAAGACAGGAGTCATGCCCCCTTGCCCAATGGCCATGCCCAGGGGACTTATGTCCCCTGGGCATGGTCATTGGGCATTGTGGCATGTAGGGGGGCACAAATCAGGCCCCCCTATGCCACAAAAAAAATATTAAAATAAAAATATTTATACTTACCTGAACTTACCTGAATGTCCCTGGGGTGGGTCCCTCCATCCTTGGGTGTCCTCCTGGGGTGGGCAAGGGTGGCAGGGGGGTCCCTGGGGGCATGGGAGGGCAGCTGTGGGCTCATTTTGAGCCCACAGGTCCCTTAATTCCTGTCCTGACCCAGGCGTTAAAAAGCGGCGCAAATGCAGGGTTTTTTGACCCGCCCACTCCCGGGCGTGATTTTTGCCCAGGAGTATAAATACGACGCATTTGCGTCGCAGTCATTTTTTTGGACGGGAACGCCTACCTTGCATCTCATTAACGCAAGGAAGGCGTTCACGAAAAAAAAATGACGCTCTTTACTCCTACTTTGGCGCTAGACGCGTCTAACGCCAAAGTATAAATATGGCGTTAATTTTGCGCCGAATTTGCGTAGAAAAAAACGACGCAAATTTGGCGCAAACGGAGTATAAATATGCCCCCTAATGTACTGTGGACATGGAGGCTGGTATATAGTGTTAACATTTCTGCGCAAAGAAACGCAAATTTACTGTTCTCCTGCTGTTAATGCAGCAAACAGAAATCTCTGCATAATACCACTTATTATCTAGAGAATTATTTTCTATAGTTTTTTCGGTATATCGTTTTGGTGTGAATTTCCCAAAAAAAGATCAATTCCCCAGTACAGTAAACGGAGACCTATCTCTCGGGAGTCAACAGCCAAATATAAAAAATAGTGTAGTTGTATGTGGATACATCTTATGATAAGAGAGATTCCATTACAAGTAACAGAGGCCTAGGAAAAAAACAACTGTTTGGTAATGAAGAGGCATCTGTATTCTAAACTGATGAAGAGGCATCTGCATGCAAAGGTGTCATTCTGTGTTGTCGACTCACTGAATGCGGTTTTATAACGATGAAAAGCATGATTGTTTTTATGCAAATATGTATCAAACTGCAGCGAAATGTCTACTTTGATTGGCGATCCTTACATAATTATAGCGTTAACATTAAGTATAAGTAATGAAAATGCAGTGCACTCTTGCTTTCGAGGTTGATGGAAACCAGCTTTCTGGATGTTGAGCAATAGCTGGTGGAAGGGCGACATCTACTGGGGAAACATTGACAGTAGCACGAGTCTGTGACAAGTACTACAATAACTGAGGAGCATATTTACAAACTCCGTGGCTCAGGGCAGGAGAGCAAGTGACCTTGCTACACTGCCCTGCGCCACAGGGAAACGGCAAAAATGCACTGTATTTATAAGATACGGTGTATTTCTTTCCTTTTCCCCTATGCTGGAGCATAAATTGCTGCCTAGCGCCAACGCAGGCAGTTTTGCATCAGGGAGCAAGGGTGTCTGCGTTGTCAGCAGGATTGTTTTAGTGCAGAAAGGAACACCTTCCTGCACAAAAACAATCCAGAGAGACATTTTCCTTTCTTTGTCTGCTGCAGAACACAGCACCCATGGAAAGAGAAAACAACGAGGAGAAATAAAGATATTTCTCTTTGTTGCGCCTGCCCTCGGGAGGGGTACAGTTTTGACGAATTCACAGGTTTAAAGATTCTTGTAAATCTGAGTATGCGCCGAAACCCATTGAGTGTGTTTGTGGGAACACCCACTGCAATGTCCATGGTACACCTCTCTGATGCAGTGTAAGGCAACGCAGCTACTTACACTGCGTTGCCTTCGAACACAAGGCCATGAAAGGCCCCACAAAGGGCCCTATTTACAAAGAATTGGCCCAGGACAGCATTGCAAGTCATTTTGCTGCGCTGCCCTACACAGTTCAAAAGGGCAGGAACGCACTGTATTTCCAAGATGCAGTGCATTCCTGTCCTTTCAGCTGGCACACACATTGCAGCCAAGCTCCTGCTCAGACACCCTTACACGATGGTGCAAGGGTGTCTGCATTGTTGGCATTGGTGTTTTTGTGCAGGAAGGGGTACCTTTCTGAACAAAAACAATCACAAGAAGTGTTTCCCTCATTCTATGTGAGCTGCAGAATGCAGAACACGTTGAAAGAGGAAAAAATTAGGAGAAATTTAAGCATTTTTCCTCATTGTGCCTGCTCTGTGGAGGCATATGTTTTTGGCTCTGCCCCAGATTTACACTAAGTTGTAAATTTGGGGCAGTGTCAAAATCCATGGTGTTGAGTGGGAACACCCACAGAAACGCCAATGGCTTGTCTTCCTATTGCAGTGTGAGGCAACGCAGTGACTTGCCTTACACCATATCTACAACGCCATGTAAAGACATGCAGGGTGGCTTTGTGTGGCCTTGTAGACATGGATCTGCACTGTGTGCCACTGGACCATCAAAAAAAAGTGATTCTCCGGTGGCGCATGGGGTGTGTAAATAAGCCCCAAAGTGGCTTTGTGTGGCCTCGTAGACATGGGTCTACACTATGCGCCTCCTGTGAGTCACAAAAAGAGTTGCACCCGTTCACAATGGGGCTTGTAAATATGCCCTTAACTTCATAGGTTCTCTCAGGTGTAGCTACTAGATGTGCTAGGATGATGGCTTTTGGTTACACTTCTGTCACAGGTTTTATTCTTGGCATGGTAACTCAGCCTTTCACCCTGCCTGCGTTGAGAAACGGTGTATCAAAACATAAGATAAAGAAACCTACAGTTATTACAGTGCTTAAAAAACGTTTATGTCAATTCCTATATAATATGCTACATATAGAATCTCACTTATTATAAATTGTGATATTTTCCTGTCAATGCCTTTGTATGCTGGTTATTGGTTCAACATGAAAGAAGCTCATCTGTAGGCCTCAGCTTTCAATTGTGATTTGCTGACTCACCCCTTCATACTTTCAATATTTGTAAACTCATCACCATTTATATAGGTAATGAAAACAACATAATTACTTAAGTGTTTTTTTAACCAGATAACATAATAAATGTATATGTGTGACATAATAAGTGAATATGTTTACTAAGGTGCCTGGTGTAATGGATCGTGTCTTAAGACCTGATTTAGAGTTTGGTGGAGGTGTTAGTCTGTCACAACAGTGACTAAAATCCAGTCCGCTGAAACAGAAATCCCAGTATACATCCTATGGGATATAACAATCAGGTCCTTAGTACTTTTCAACTGAAAAATACGAATTCCCTGAAAACTATACAAAGAAAATCAGTCATTGAGTATATGTCTACCGTGACATGAATTGTGTAATGAAAGAGATTACATGTTAATAAGAAAGATACGTCCAAAATTTAAGTACTGGCAGCTGTACGTGATTTGAGGAGCTATCCAGTCTTTCAACTTTCTGAGATTGATGCAGTAAGTAGTATTGGGTAATTATTATTGTTCTTGTTATTTCTAGCGCTGCAAAAGGTGTAAATATTAGTGATTTATTTGACAGTACTTAATTTGTGCAGGTGATGGCAGGTGGTGGGGGAGGAAGGAAGAAGAAAACAAGAGGGGAAGAGTGACAAAAAGAGAAAGCAGTGATGAAACAAAACATGCAAGAATGAGATCAAAAGGTAGGAAATGTAGGGTGGTGGGGAGAAATCAAGGCAAGACAGCCTTGGCATTAGGTACCCTGGCATTCGGCAGTGCACCACGAGCTCCCAAGAAAATCTTTGAGCCACTAATATTTTTATTATTATTATTATTATTATTATTATTATTATTAACCCCATCGCTGCCAGGCCTTTTCCCCTCAGGTGCCAGGCCTTTTTTTGGCTATTTGGGGCAGTTTGTGTGTAAGCCCTCATAACTTTTTGTCCAAAATAAGCTACCTATGCCAAATTTGCGTCCTCTTTTTCCAACATCCTAGGTATTCTAGAGGTAACCGGAGTTTGTGGGTTCCCCTGAAGGAGACCAAGAAGTTAGCCAAAATACAGCAAAAATGTTTTTTTTTAAACAAAGTGGGAACAAAGGGCTGCAGAAGAAGGCTTGTGGTATTTTTCCTGAAACTGGCATCAACAAAGGGTTTGTGGTGCTGAAATCACCATCTTCCCACCTTTCAGGAACAGTCAGACTTGAATCAGAAAACCCAATTTTTTAACGCAATTTTGACATTTTACTGGGACATACTCCATTTTTACTATTGTTTGTGCTTTCAGCCTCCTTCCAGTTAGTGACAGAAATGGGTATGAAACCAATGCTGGAATCCAGACAGCTAAACATTTCTGAAAAGTAGAGCACATTCTGAATTCAGCAAGGGCTAATTTGTGTAGATCTTACAAGGCTTTCCTACAGAAAATAACAGCTGAAATAAAAGAATGTTGAAATTGAGGTGAAACAAAAAGCAAATTTTCTCCACGTTTTACTCTGTAACTTTGCAATGTCAGATTTTTTAAAGCAATATATTGTTACGTCTGCTGGGCTGTTCTGGTTGCGGGGCTATATAGGGCCTGTAGGTTCATCAAGAACCATAGGTACCATGAGCCAATAAATGAGCTGCACCTTGCAATGGGTTTTCATTCTATACCGAGTATACAGCAATTCATTTGCTGAAATATGAAGAGTGAAAAATAGGTATCAAGAAATCCTTTGTATTTCCAAAATGATCACAAGATAAGGTGTTGAAAAGCAGTGGTTATTTACACATCTCCGAATTCCGGGGTACTAGCATGTAAATTACAGAGCATTTCTCAAATAGACGTCTTTTTTACACACTGTCTAACATTTGGAAACAGAAAATGTAGAGAAAGACAAGGGGCAATAACACTTGTTTTGCTATTCCGTGTTCCCCAAGTCTCCCGATAAAAATGGTACCTCACTTGCGTGGCTAGGCCTAATGCTGTGACAGGAAACGCAACATGGACACATCACATTTTTACATTGAAATCTGACGTGTTTTTTGCAAAGTGCCTAGCTGTAGGTTTTGGCCTCTAGCTCAGCAGGAAACTAGGGAAACCTACCAAACCTGTGCATTTTTTTAAACTAGACACCTAGGGCAATCCAAGATGGGATGACTTGTGGGGCTCTCACCAGATTCAGTTACCCAGAATCCTTTGCAAACCTCAAAATTTGGCCCAAAAAACATTTTTTCATCACATTTCGCTGACAGAAAGTTCTGGAATATGAGAGGAGCCACAAATGTCCTTCTACCCAGCCTTCCCCCAAGTCTCCAGATGAAAATGGTACCTCACTTGTGTGGATAGGACTAGTGCCTGTGAAAGGAAATGTCCCAAAACACTATCTGGACACATCAAAATTACCAAATACAAAACTACCTGTTTTTGTGGGGGGGGGGGGCACCTGCGTTTTTGGTCCTGGGTTCAGCAGCCGTACAGGGAAACCTACCAAACCCAGACATTTCTGAAAACTAGATACCCGAGGAAGTCCAGGAAGGTGTGACTTGCATGGATCCCCCAGTGTTTTCTTACCCAGAATCCTCAGCAAAACTCCAATTTAGCTAAAAAATAACATTTTTCCCTCATTTGAGTGTGGAATCGCCGCACCGGGACATATTATCTACCTCCCTCAGTCTCCCAGTAAAAATGATACCTCACTTGTATAGGTGGGCCAAGTGCCTGTGACAGGGAACAGCCAAAACATGTCAAAACTGAGGGGGAACTAAAGCGGGTCCAAAATGGCAGTTGGTAAAAAAACATTTATAGGTTGACAAGTGGGGCAGAATTTTTATCAGATTAGATGAGACAATGCTGGGTGGTAGGAATTTTGTGGATTCCTGCAGATTCTGGAAGGTTTCATCACAAAAGTGGGGAAAAAATGTGTGATTTCCAGCAAAGTTGGAGGTTTGCAGGGCATTGTGGGTAAGAAAATGGTGCGGGTGCATGTGAAGCACACCACCCTTGACTTACCCAGATGTTTAGTTTTCAGTGTGTCTAGGTCTTATGGATTTTTCGACATGGCAGTGTTCCAAAGTCCAGCCCTCGCCATTCCAAGTGGGATGATTTTAAGAGTTAGCCAAATGTAAAACCAAAACCCCAAATAATCAAACGTCCTCTTGCTTGCCATGGTATAAGATGTTTTAGTGTGCGGGGGGAGAGCTGAAAGACAGTTACCCAGTTCAGTTGGGGTGGGGGCATAACCAGGCCCATACCTGTTGGGTGTGGATTGGGGGTAATTGCACTATCAGCCCACTAGTGGGCAGAACAACTTTGGCCCCATTTATTTGGGGTGGGGGTATGGCCATACCCCCACCCTCTTATTTTGGAAAATAAATCTTCCCTGGTCTCTGCTAGGCTTTCTGCCTCCCTTCCAAAAATAGGCCAATCTGCCCCCAAGGGGGGCAGATATGACCAACAGTAATGTGCCCCCATGGGGAGTGACCCTTGTCCGAGGGGCTTCCCCCTCAAACAAAACACTCATATGCACACACACCAATCCCTGGTGCCTAAGTGGTTTTTGCCCCCCCCCCCCCCCCAGGGCCAGATCGGCCTACTAGAAATAGGTTGGTCTGCCCCCAAGGGGAGCAGAAATGGCCTAAAATAAATCGCCCCCCCCCCGGGGAGTGACCCTTGCCTAAGGGGTCGCTCCCCTTTTCTGCCCCTCTTGGGAGCAGATCGGCCTAATAAAAATAGGGTCGCTCCCCATATATAAAAAAATAAAGAAACAAAAAATATATATATATACTGGTGTCTAGGGGTTTCTGCCCTCCCTGGGGGCAGATCAACCCAATTTTAATAGAAAAGGCCTAAACATATTTTGCTCCCTCATTCAATAATATAAAAAAAAAATCCTGGTGTCTAGTGGTTTTTGTCCCCCTTGGGACGGACTGGCCTAATAAAAATAGGCCGATCTGCCCCCAAGGGGGGCAGAAATGGCCTAAAAGTAATTTTGACCCCCAGGGGCAGATCAGCCTAATAGAAATAGGTTGGTCTGCCCCCAAGGGGAGCAGAAATGGCCTAAAATAAATTCGCCCCGCCCCCCGGGGAGTGACCCTTGCCTAAGGGGTCGCTCCCCTTGCATGAAATTGGCGGCAAAAAAAAATCCCTTGTGCCTAGTGGTTCGGCCTAGTAAAAATAGGGTCGCTCCCCATATATAAAAAAAATAAAGTACACAAAAAAAATATAAATATATATACTGGTGTCTAGGGGTTTCTGCCCTCCCTGGGGGCAGATAGGCCCAATTTTAATAGAAAAGGCCTAAAAATATTTTGCTCCCTCACTCAATAATATTTAAAAAAAAATCCTGGTGTCTAGTAGTTTCTGTCCCCCTTGGGACGGACTGGCCTAATAAAAATAGGCCGATCTGCCCTCAAGGGGGGCAGAAATGGCCTAAAAGTAATTTTGCCCCCTGGGGAGCAACCCTTGCCTAAGGGGTCACTCCCTACATATTAAAAAAAGAAAATAAACGAAAAATAAAATTAGCCCTGGTGTCTAGCAGTTGCCTAATTATAATAGGCTGATCTGCCGGCAGTGGGGGCAGATGTGGCCTAAAAATAAATTGCCCCCCTGGGGAGCGGCCCTTGCCTAAGGGGCGGCTCCCCTTATTCAATAAAACAAAAACAAAAACTCCCTGGTGTCTAGTGGGCATTTCTGCTGCCCGATCGCATTCCCATCGGGAAGCAGAAATGCTGAGAAAGACATCAAAGGAAAGGAAAGGCCTTTCCTTTCCTTTGCTGCCTCTCTTGGCCCCTCCACGTTATCTGAGGAGAAATGCTTTTGCATTTCTCCTCCGATCCACGCTGGAAGCTGGGCTTCCAGCGCAGAGGGGCAGGACTCTGATGAGGGTAGGGTGCGATTGCGCGCTGACGTCATCAGACGCTGGGAAGGGGATCGGGGGGGTGGGGTGGAAGGGATGGACTCCCCTTCCATCCCTGCCCTGGGGGCGCTCCCCCCATGAGCCAGTCCAAGGACGTAACGGTTACATCCTTGGTGCCTGAGCGCCGCAGCCTAGGACATAACCATTATGTCCTTGGCTGCCAACTGGTTAAAATTTAAGCACTGTGCACATGTCAAACATACCACTATATTGAGGTATTAGTTTTATGGAATAATCTAAGCAAGTGCAAGGATAGACAATACAAAAGAAGACCCTGTATGTTGTTTAATCAATACATATTTTCAATTCGTATTTACAGTTTTGCTATTCATTTTCCAATAATTTACTTAATTTTAAATAAAAAGAATATAGCGGGCATGCAAACCCTATTGGTACCACAGTTCTAGTCTTTCACTGTTTTAGTGAAGCATTTCATTGATGGGGTTTTGTAACACTTGTCAGATGTACTTATTCTACTTCTCATGCAGTTTAATGTTTTAACTCTGGTTAATTGGAACCACAAATCAATGCAAAAGTGGACGCACAGAACATTTCTGTTGTCATTGACTAAAGATCTATGGATAATAGGAATGTTAGCTGAGACAAGGATTCAAAGTTAAAATGACGGTTCTTTTGTTTCCGGGCTCATAAATATTTTGCTCACATCATTACCCAGACAAATATATGCAATGAATAGTTGTCCGATGACTAAGAGCCAATGAGATGCTTACATTAAAGCACTTCTGCAAAACAGGAGAACATTTCTTTCATTATGACTTAATGTGTGTCAGAGAGCAAACTTGAATCACAGTGATTTTGCTTAATATTTGCTTTCAATGCTTCATGTGTGCAGATTATCAGTTTGGAAGACTGTAAAAAATGTGGATGTTAATATGGGTGGAGGTACCCATACCAGATCAGTCCACCCACCCTGGTTATGAAAAAACACTGTTCTGACAAAATCGCTGATGTCAGCTCTTTGTAGCTGTAGCACACCTGAGCACAATTCCCAGAGAAGTAGTGCTAAATTCAAACAGTACTAACAATTTTGAAGTAAAGAATACAGGGCATCAAGCTTCAGAAATCAATTTGGAAGAATAGTAAAATATTTCATTAGTGTTAGAAATGGGGTCTCTGGTTGGCAGAGGTAGTCCCTTTTGTCCATAGAGGGACCATAATCCTAGTCAGGGTATGTCACACACAATCCAAATTATCCTGTGCCCATCCAATGGTACCTTGGCACTGAGCAATCAGGCTTAACTTAGAAGGCAATATGAAAGGTATTTGTGCAGTAACACAGAGAAAACACCACAAGAAATACACCAAACAGGTTTAGAAAAACTAAAAGATATTTATCTGGTTCAATTAAGGTCAAAACAATAAAGATTCAATAAGTACAAGTTGATATATCACTTTTGCAAGATTAAAAAGAGTCTTAAACTTTAGAAATCAACAGGTTTTTTTTGTTTGCAAAAAAACAACTGGTTTGCATCAAAAATAACATGCACGGAGTCCGCAGAGGAGGAAATGCGTTGATTTATGGCATGCAGTCTTGGTTCCTCACCATGATGTGGGGATCTTTTTGATGCCCAGGGATGGTGCGTGGAAATCCTGGGTGTGCGGGTAGATGTCACAGGTGTTGTGTCAATCCGGTAAGCCGATGTGTCGAATTTTCTGTCACATGGCAGGCACTGCGTCAATTCTTAAGTCAGGCTGCGTCATTCTGGTTCGGCTGTGCATCGATATGGTAGAGCTGTGTGTCAAATTTCCAGTCGCAAGGCAGGCGTTGCGTCGAATCTTCACTCAGGAAGTCAGGCTGGGTTGTTCCGGTTTGGCTGTGTGGCAATTTTCTCATTGCAAGGCAGGCTGTGTGTCATTTCCAGCAAGCCGTGTCTCAATTTTCAACACACAAGGAGTTTCTTGAAGAGATGAAGTCTTTTTGGCCCTAAGACTTCAGAAAACAGGAGGCAAGTTCAGTCCAAGTCCTTGGAAGGCACTTCTCAGCAAAGTCAGAGGGCAGCAGGGCAACAGGGCAACATCACAACAGCAGTCCTTCTCAGCAAAGCAGTCCAGATGAGTCCTTTGGGCAGCCAGGAAGTTCCTTTTGACAGGGTGCAGGTTCAGGTCTAGAAGTGTCTGATTTGGTGGGGTCAGGGACCCAGTTTATATACCCAAAAAAGCCATTGAAGTGGAGGAGACTTCAAAGAGTGGTTTTGAAGTGCACAAGTTCCCCTTTCAGTACAGGTCTGTCTGCCAGGGACCCAGTAGGAGGTTTGGCAGTCCATTGTGTGAGGGCAGGCCACTACCCTTTGAAATGTATGTGTCAGGCCCTCCATCCTTCTATCCCAGGAAGACCCATTCAGATGAGTACAGGAGTGACTGAGTGTCCTGTGTTTGTGGTTGTCTGTGTGAAATACACAAGGAAGCTGTCAATAAGTCCAACCCAGACATTGATTGGAGACAGGCTGTAAGCCACAGATGGATTTTAAGTGTAGAGAAATACTCACTTTCTGAAAGAGGCATTTCTAAAATAGTAATAATAAATCCAACCTCATCAATAAGCATGATTTTGTATTACTATTCTGGCCATACTAAATATGACCTGGTTACCCCGTTCTGATCGGAATCTACCACTCAAACAATATATGAGGATAGCCCTAATGCTATCCTATGAGAGGAACAGGCCTCACAGTAGTGGAAAACCAATTTAGGATTTTTCCATGTCCTGCTTTTACCTACATAGCACCCTGCCCTATGGGTTACCTAAGGCCTACCTTAGGGGTGACATATGTAGATGTTTAAGGCTTGGCAAGTTCTTTTAAATGCCAAGTGGAAGTGACTGTGAAACTGCACACACGGGCCTTGCAATGGAAGGCCTGAGACATGCTTAAGGATCTACTTATGTGGGTGGCACAACCAGTGCTGCAGGCCAACCAGTAGCATTTCATTTACAGGCCCTAAGCACATGTAGTGCACTTTACTATAGACTTACAAGTAAATTGAATATGCCAATTGGGTATGAGCCAATGTTACCATGTTTTTAGGGAGAGAGCACATGCACTTTAGCACTGGTTAGAAAGTAAAGTGTCCAGAGTCCTAAAGCCAGCAAAAATGAGGGCACAAAAAGAAGAGGCCGAAGGCAAAAAAAGGTTTGGGGGTGACCCTGCAGAGAGGTCATTTTCAACAATTAGCAAAACAACACCTAGGGGCATATTTATGAAATTATCATTCAGCGTAGAAAGTCACCTTTCTGAGCCACATGTTAGTGAAGGAGCAGGAATACGCCATACTTCACAATATACAGCTGATTCTTATCATTTCCCAGTGCTGGAGCACAATGTGCTGCCTAGCTCCAATGCAGGCATTCTTGCACCATGGTGCAAGGGTTGCCTGCATTGTAAGCAGGATTGTGTTTGAGCAGGAAGGAGCAGTTTCCTGAAGAAAAACAATTCCCTGAAGCATTTTCCTCTTTCTATGTGAGCTGCATTCTGCAGCACACATAGAAAGAGGGACAATTTGAAAGAAACATCATTCTCCTTGTTACACCTTACCTGGGGAGGCTTGGCAGTTTTGATGCATTTGCAGGTCTACTACTTATGGTACTTATGAGAATGCCTCAAAATCCATGGGTGTTGCATGGGAACACCTACGCACCACCTATGGAACGCCTCCCTGGAATAGAGTATCGCAGTGCAGAGATTTCCGCTGTGTTGCGTTACTCCAGGTTCATCAAGCCATTCAGGGGCATGAAAGGTGGCCTTGAGTGACTTGATAAATTGCACTTAGCAGTTGTGTTGCACGTCCACCCTGTTGCATGTTGTAAATGTGATACACCTACATGATAAATATGGCCTTAAGGTCATTAAAATAGTGTCAGGGAAACTAGATATACTGGGAAAAAGCACCAAGAAAAGTAATGTGCCAGTCAAAAGCAGTAATTTATGTTCAACTGTGATCTAGGTGAAATATCAAGATGACCACATTGGTGCAGAGTTTGTCTGTCGGGTAGTCTGTCCCGGTCAAAATATTCACCATGGGCCTTAGTCTCTGAAATGAAAGTCAGTATCTTCCCATTGTACAAGCTTCAGGGATGTGGCCGCCGAGGTTATCTTGTCAAGCCTTTGGTTTTTGTGCCAAATGCTCTGAGAGGGACAAACCTGGATTTTTTTAGCCACAAGGTCGCTATGCAGGTCAAATACATTTGTCACCTCACACAGGAGCAAGTTACCTTTGGGCTTAGTCACTTTTTGAAACTCAAATTCTTCCAGGGGCTAGGCTAGAAACCCTAGCCAGACAGGACTCTACGATACAATATTTATTTGCTGTGAGGTTCTGCTGAACCCATTTTCAGCATGGCAAAAAACTCAGAGTGGGTTGCCCACTGTGGGTGTAACCTTGCTCAGAAAGCCTCGACACCTTGTTCTGGACCTCTAGAAACTTGACTAAATCCCAACTTTTTCCATGTGGAAAAGTTCCTCCTAATTAGTTCTGCAGCCACTGGCTCCTTAAGGCAAGCTTCTAGGCATCAGTTCTCTGTGCAGTGCAGCCAGCACTCCGGCACAATCCAGTTCTCTGTATTCACTGAGCACCCTTGGAAACAGGAACCCTTCTGCTTTTTGTGTCACTTAAGCAGGCAAACAAGAGGAAACCCAATTGACAATTGGACAGCAGTTCCAATCCTTGGGTGTCAGCTGTAATCCTTGAGGTGTTGGGTCGTTGAGTGAGTCATGTTCTTCTGCCAAGATTCATGGGTCTTCTTCCAGCAGAATCTTCAGATGAATGTCTTTCATGATCCTGAAAAGGTAGTGGTCGAAGAGCCAGGTGTATTCTGTTCGGTAGCCAGTGATTGGAGAAATTCTTCCACTCATGCTTAACTATATTCTTGCAGCCCCATCTCCTTTTGTTGCACTTCCTCTTTGCTATACAGTATAGTTACACAAGAGCCCCTATTTCAAGATGGCAAAACACAGCTGCCAACAGGTAGTAGAAATGTCTTTAGATCCTTAGCCATACCCCCATTAAATTTCTTCTCCTCCCATCTGACACAGGTAAGCTGCTTCTCTCCCCTTACTATTACTGGACCTGGTACTTTTAGAGGGACCTGGGAATTAAAAGGAAAGCACTCCATGGCACTTACAAGTCAAAGGATGTTGTGCTAAAGCTTTCCCTTGTTCTGCCAACTGTTCATGTCTACTCCAGGATAATTAATCCTTGCTAATGACTGCTACATGGTCAGTAATTAATACCATTTTTTTCTTTCTGGACGCAGAGAGAGGCTATTACTCTCTTATCAAGAAACATTAACTTTCCAGGGAAGAGCACTTATTCCAATTCTGGAGGTGTGATGAATGACAGAACTGAAGTAAGCAAATTCAGACTCAAGAAGCATAATGTATATTTTTTTTAAAGTTACTTTTCCACAAGTCTTAAAAAATCTAATTTCCCATTGAATTAGATCTAGAAAATATGAAATAACATTTTTATAGCATGTCCTCAAGATGAGCTGTGTCATAACAATATGATTCCTTTCTAGGTGTGTTCAGGGAACAGTCTAGCTTTGAAATAGTGTTTTGGTTTTATTTCCCAATTAGAACACACTAAACCCCAAATATTTAGAGTTTATGTATCTAAATATATCTCCATGCATATCTATATCTATCTATATATCAATATCTATCTATAGATAGATAGGTAGATAGATAGATAGTTAAATAAATAGTAAGATAGATGGATAGATAGATAGATAGATAGATAGATAGATAGATAGATAGATAGATAGACAGACAGACAGACAGACAGACAGACAGACAGACAGAGAGACAGATAGATAGATAGATAGATAGATAGATAGATAGATAGATAGATAGATAGATAGATAGATAGATAGATAGATAGATAGATAGATAGATAGATAGATAGATAGATAGATAGATAGATAGATAGATAGATAGATAGATAGATTTATATAACTACCTACTTGCCAGTAGGTAGTTATAGTCAGGTCCTAGTTTCTATGGAAAAAGCGTTTTTGTTGTGCTAATAACTTTGGCTCAGTTTGATGAATCTTCATGAAATCTTCCAAGAAAATACAATGCTCATTTCAGAGTCTGTCTGGAAAGTCTCAGGGTGATCCATCAAGCAGGACCCGAGAAAATGGGAGGATCCCAAATCGCTTTTTCCTCATGCATTTTTCCATAGGGATTTTGAACAGCCATAGTGTCTGAACCACTGGATGGAATTACACCAAATTTGGCCGAAAGGTAGCTCTTAGTCCAGAATGCACCCTCTTTGTGAGTTGGTGTAAATACATTCAGTAGTTTTCTGGGTAATAATTGAGAACCAAACTTGGATATATAGGGACCTGGACTCTTCGGATTCAGAGAAAAAGCAAGGCTCTGAGATTGTTAGTTGAAGATTTTAGGTCTGAATTCAATGTAATATCTTTTCAAACTTTTCTAGGTGTTCTTTTTGTGTTGTGTTTTATTTATTCTTCTTGTTCTTGTGCCATCTATGTATAGCACTGAAGAAGTGAATATTCTGCGAAACATGTGTTGGCAACTGCAAGGGATGGCAACTTCAGCTAAGTCTTGTTGATGGATACATTTTGTCAACTATAATCAATATATGATGTACATGCTATGAACATTATGGCCCTCATTACAACCCTGGTGGTAAATGCTGCCTACCGCCATGCTGACGGCCGACAGCATACCGTGACAGGGGCGGAAATCCACTACTGGTATTACGACCAACACAGACAAATCCATCACTATACATACACCCACACAAGTCGGCCACATCAAAGGTGAGTGATAAACTGGCGGTACCAAAACCCACATCATTACGCCAACAGGAACACGCCCACAGTATCACAACCCACAAATCACTTTGGTGGTCTTTCAAACGCGGTAAACAATTCGGGGTACACACCGCCGCGCTCAAAATACACACACACTCACAAAACTACACCACATTGGACAATTCCAAATACACACACCTGACACATATACACACACCACACCCACACTCTCACACCACTATAAAACACACACCCACATTACCCACAACCCTTTACGACCCCAAGGATCTGACAACTGAGAGAGAGACAAGGCAGGAACACCCACTCAATCAGAGGCACAGAACACCATCACCCATACACCATCCACGCACCTCACACCATACACCACAACACATCACCCCACACATCCTGACACCTACCACTCACACCACATCCATGGCACCCCAAAGACACCCCATATTTTCAGAGGAGGAGCTAAGGGTCATGGTGGAGGAAATCATCCGGGTAGAGCCACAGCTATTCGGATCACAGGTGCAGCAGACATCCATTGCAAGGAAGATGGAGCTATGGCGGAGAATCGTGGACAGGGTCAACGCCGTGGGACAGCACCCAAGAACAAGGGATGACATCAGGAAGAGGTGGAACGACCTACGGGGAAATGTGCGTTCCGTGGTTGCAAGACACCAGGTAACAGTACAGAGGTCTGGCGGTGGACCCCCACCTCCTACCCCACAACTAACAACATGGGAGGAGAAAGTCTTGGCAATAATTCATCCTGAAGGCCTGGCAGGAGTAGCAGGAGGACTGGACTCTGGTAAGTCAAATCTTTACTACTAAATCCCCACCCTATCTGCATGCAATCACAAACTCCTACCCTCACCCCCATCACTCCACCACCTCACATATACCCCACCATCACAACCCACCCATCCGAATACCAAGCCCTGCATGCAACACCAATGCATGGACACCCATCACAGACCTGCATGGACAGCCATCACCACAGCATGCCCAGTAGAGAGACTCAGCCAGCCCACAAAACCACCATGAACACAAGGCCAAGCTAACAGGGAAATCACAATAATACAGGGAAACACACCAATGCACAAGATGGCACACCCAGATACATTAACACTGCATTTGCATCCCCACAGGACCCCTACTCAACGTCACTGGAGAGGAGGTGCCAGCTACAACCAGTCCACCCCCTGAAGAGGCCCACAATGATGACAGCAGCTCTGCACGCCTGGATCAGGATGACCAACCTGGCCCATCAGGGACCTCTGGACAGTCGGTTCCCCTGCCACAGTCCCAACCCACCACAGAGCCTCCCCACTCAGGAAACACCAGCACAGCAACCACCCAGCGGGCCCATGCTACTGTCCCCAGGACACGTCAATCAGCAGTGTGTCCACCACTACAGGGACCCCAGGCAACCCCACAAACACAGGACGATCAGGGACCTGGGGTCAGTGGCAGTGGGCACATGGTTCACTGGACAGAGGCACAGGACAACAGGGAAGCTGGGAGGACTGCTATGCGACAGGGGGAGGACAGGCCCAGGGAACCCACTCTCCACAAGGCTCTATCCAACATCCTGGGAGCATACCACCATTCCCTGGAGACCATGGGCCAGATACTGGCCAAGCTGCACGAGGGACAGTACCTAGGGATCAGGGATGACCTAACAAACATCTACACCAATCTGGTCACCATTGCAGGGGTGCTGAGTGACATAGCCAAGACCATGAGGGAGGCAGTGGCACAACAACGGGCCCCTGACATTAGCCGCACAGATGAACAGCCCTCCACCTCCACTGGTGCTAGTGGACGCTAGTGGACAGGAGGCACTGCCACATGACCAACAGGCCACCGGCACCCCACCCCCAGCAGAAGGAGAACCACCCCGCAAACGGTCCCTGCGATCCAGGCATAAGCCACAGAACATTGCCAAGACCCCAGCCAGGAAATAAGACTCTCCTGATTGTCACCCTTCTGTCCCACTATGTCTCCCTGTCCACCTTGAAATGCCATTACTCCCCTTCCTATGCCCCCCATGGACAAGGCACCTGTGATACCAAGAGACTGGACTCTAACTGGACCTTCTCCACCATCACCCCTGCCCATTGCACATCTCCCTCTACTTATGAGAACTGAAATAAACACCCTTGGACCAAATACAAGTACGGAGTTTGTCAATTGATTGGAAAATCTATTAGGCGAACATGGTGTAAACATTTCAATCCATATGTCCAGTTATATATACATTGGTATGACCTGTAGTGGGCAGCAGTACACATAGCAGGAACCAGAGTGGGGCACAGGGATCTGAAAATAGAGATGGCAAAGGGTAAAGTCAGTGGGCAGAGACATAGGGTAAGAGGCTGTCTTGTACAATGTCGAACGGTTAACTGAAATGTAATATGAATGTACAATGCCTTACTTGTGTGTCACTGGAAGTATTGCAGAATAATGTTGCTCCTGTTGTCAACATCTTCTTCCTCTGCCTCCTCTTCCTCACTGTCCACAGGCTCACCCCCACTGCTGGTGAGCAGAGGGTCACGTTCCCACATCTATTGTACTAATGCTGTTTTTTTAACTTTACAGAAAGAAAATGTGAATCCTAAAATCAATTTGCTGTGCCAATGTCTGCTGTGACGCAGTTATGTGCCTTGCCCTGTGGCCCCCTGAAATGGCGGATGCCTGACCTGTGAGGATGGACAAGTGCAATTGAGGTAATTGCGCTGGGGTTGTGCGCCGTCGCAGTAGGCGGTCGATGTAAGGTGGTCAATGTATGTGCATCAGGGGATGGGTGGGATCTTGTGGGCAATGAGCGTGACGGTCCAGACGGGTGACTAATTCCCTTTTCTGCAGTCTTTTCCCTGCAGGTCAGCACCCACCAGCAAAAGGGTATTCGGCGTGCCTTCGCCAAGGAGGTGCGGACACTGGTGGTCTTTGATAGGCAGAGCACCCACTGCTGCAAACGGTGGGAGGACCTGCGACGCTGGACAAAGAAGATGGCGGAGGCCCAGCTGGGTCTGGCCTCCCAACGAGGAAGGGGTGCCCGTCACACCATGAACCCACTGATGATCCGCATCCTGGCGGTGGCCTGCCCGGAGTTGGATGGGTGCTTGAAGGCATCACAGCAGCCACAAGGGGGTAAGTACTGAATCTGACTGCTGCTGTGTGCGCGTTAAGAGTTACCTGGGTGGAGGGTGGGGGCTATGGGTGCCCCTAGGCTTGGGTGAAGATGACAGGATAGGTCCCTTGTTGGGCAGGCTCTGAGGCACACCTACACCAATAGTGTTAGTGGGCATCTACTACTGGGCAGGGTCCTTTGGGTTTCTGGGGTGCAGCTGATGGCATTAGTCATTATACCCCGTGGGCTGGTGGCTATCTTAGGAACTGGTTGGGCATGGCCTAGTGCTTAGGGCTGCACCCTGTGTGTTGTGTCCGCCAACGGTAGACTTGTTGCTGGCATTGACCAATTGTATCCTCTGTCTCTCCCCCCCTTTTTGTTTTGTCACCCTGTCCCACCCAGCAAGGCCTCCTCCAAACCTCCAGCTAACAGAGCCAAGGGCAAAACAGCATCAGACAACGTGCAGAAAACCAAAGGTGGCACTTCAGCCAAAGTGGTGGCCACCAGCAGAACCGCCAGCCCTGCCACCTGCACCACGTGCAGCACCGCCAGCAGCACCACCAGCAGCCCCGCCACAAGCAATGCTACCTGCACCGTCGCTGCCACCATTACTGTCAGCAGCAGCATCCCCAGTGGGCAGCCATCCGAGGCTGAAGGAGAAGGGCTGGAGCCTCCCTCCACCACTGGCAGCACCGGCACCTGCACTATGGCCAGCACCACCAGAATCCCTGCCGTTAGCACCGCCGCAAGCACCACCACCTGCACTGCTGACAGTAGCACTTCTACCAGGAGCAGCAGCCCCAGTGGGCGGCCGAACAAGGCTGCAGGGGATGGGCTGGAGTCTCCCCCCACCACTGCCAGCACCAACACCAGCACCGTCACTGCCACCACTGAGCAGCCGTCACCACCGGCAGACAGTGTGTAGTCCTGCCTCCATGGCTTGTTGTGCATCCTGGGCCATGCAAAGCATGTGGGTGTGACACCCAGGTGAGAGACTGTGACCTTGCACTCCCCAAGATCTGCATCACAGGGCACAATGACCCCTCCAGGACCAGTGGAAGAAGCCATCCATTCACCCTATCTTTGGCAGGATAAAGAAAACTGGGCACAAGGCACCTCCAGAACCAGTGGAAGAAGGCATCCACTTGAGAGATTTAAGAGACTGTGGCTTTGCACTCCCCAGGATCAAGCAGTGGGCAAACCACCCACTAGAGAGACTGTGGCTTTGCTCTCCCCAGGACCAAGCAGTGGGCAAACTACCCACTTGAGAGACTGCAGCTTTGCACTCCCCAGGACATCGCTGTGGGCATGGAGCCCCCTCAAGGAGCAGTGGCTTAGTACCATCTTCCGGCTGAGGTGCCCACCCTTCCCCGTCCCCCTGAGGTGCCTGTGTGTTTTCGACCTGATGCCCCTGCAGTGTTCTCTCCGTATTGAGGCAGGAGTCAAGTGTGGGCTTGGCCCATGACTTTTGGCCCAGTGGGCCACGGACATTTGCAAAGGACAGTGTACGGCCTTCTGTACATATTGTAAATATTTGTATATAGTGTTTTTTTTTATTTGTTACGTATATTTGCATATTTCAAAACATCACTTATTTCACTCAATTCCTGTTGTCCTTGCGTTCTTCCAGGGGGTAACGGGGTGTAAATGTACTGTTGTTGCATATGTTTTTGTGTATGGTGTTGTGGGTGAGGGTGGGGGTGTTGCGTGTGTGTGTCACTCTTTTTTTCCTCCCCGTCCGCTGTGTGCTATATGCAGTACTCACCGTGGTCGTCGCCGCCGCCTTTGATATTCCTCGTGTATGAGGAGGTAGACCAGCATCGGCAGGACCTGCAGCTCGGGCTCCATGGCATCCTGGTCCTTCGTTGAGTATCGAGCGGTGAGTGGTTTCCCTTCCATTGACTGTTTCCGCTGTGCTTTTGATGGCGTTGGTACCGCTCCGGAAAAGCTGGCGGATTGGCGGGTTGTGATGTGGTGGGCGGTACACTGTCCTCCGCCTGTCTGTTGGCGGTGACCGCCGCGGTGTTTGTTGACCTAACTTGGGCCAGAAGTCCCCTGGGCATGGCCATTGGGAAGGGGGGCATAAGTCCTGTCTTTTATAAGACAGGAGTCATTTCCATGGGGGTTGTGCGTCAAAAGATGATGCTAGTCAGGTTAGAGTCAATATTTTTGACGCTAACCTGACTTGCACCATTCTTTGACGCACAACTCCCATTCTTCCCTACGCCTCCGCTGCCCGTTTAGTGTAATTTAGATTGACGCTAGCCAGGCCGCAGCACCGGCTAGCGTTATTCCTTAAATATGATGCCCGACTGGTGTGTTGGAACGGCGGTAGCCGGCATTAATCTTTTTGATGCAAACCTGTGCTACTTGCATTTTCCACGCATCGTCCCTGGTGTCAAAGTCAACCCGACTCTGCAGGATCCGAGGTGCCCTGTCCAGAGATTGACTCAACGCTCCCATGCAACGGAGAAAAGCGATGCATCGCCACCCCGATCAGAGGAGAAATAATGCACGGCCTCCCGAAGGAATCGACGCAGCGCTGATTTTTCTGATGCACGCTCACCCGTGCAGCTTTATTTTTGATGCAAACCAGATACTTTGTGCAAAATCATGGGTTTCATTGTTTTCTATGGCGTAAGACTCTTTTTCTTTTGAAAATTCATATTTTAAAGGGAATCTGCACTTTAATAATATTTAAAGGCAGACCCTATGTTAACCTATGAGAGGGATAAGCCTTACAGCAGAGAAAACAGAATTTAGCAGTATTTCACTGTTAGGACATGTAAAACACATCAGTACATGTCTCACCTTTACCATACATTGCACCCTTCCCATGGGGCTACCCAGGGCCTACCGTAGGGGTGACTTACATGTATGGAAAGGGAAGATTTAGGCCTAGAAAGCGGGTACACTTGCTAAGCCGATTTGGCAGTTTAAATCTGCTCACACTGACACCTTGTAAATAAGGCTTCTTCACACACAGCACTTTGCATGGACGGGGTGTGCAATAGGTGTTGCTGTGGATGTGCCACAGCAACACCCATTGCATTTTGACTCTGCCTCAGATTCATGAGTTTTCGTAAATCTGAGGCAGTGCCAAACTCTAACGCCATCCCTGGGGTGGCGTTAGAGTGGCACAACGAGGAGAAATGCTTTCATTTCTCCTGGTCTTTTGCTCTTTGTATGTGTGCTGCATTTTGCACATAGAAAGAACAAATCACCATTTAAGATTATTTTTGTGCAGGAAGGTGTCCCAGTTTTATTGAGAAAAACCGTAAGATTCAAATACCAGATCACAATAATTACATTAATAACGTATTTCTACACTTGGAAGCTGTTTCACTTAAACTTTCACAACATTTCTTGACAAACTATTTCAAGTCTAAATTTGTGTCCCCCTTTTAAAATCAGTTGCGGATTCGAAAGCTACCTGGTATTAGTGGATTACCCTTGGGAAAACCTAGAAAATTGCCAAAAGGCAGTCAAACTGTGATTTTAATGGGAAAAATGTGCAATGCGTGAAGGTGGAGTTGCGTTTTTTTTCTAAAGGTGGCATCAACAAAAGATTTGCTATATTAAGCTCGCAATCTTCCCAGCTTTCTCAGACAGACAACATTGCCAAAACAAAATTCTCACCACATTTTACTACATTTTTGAGTGGAGGTCTTGTGTTCCTTTTTTTGATGTCCACTTCTTTGTACTTTGTGGGAGAAAGCTGTTTAAAAAGAATGTGTTAAACCTATGGATGATCTGGAAAGCTACGTTTTTTGAAAAGTAGAAACAATTCCGATTTCATCTAGGGATCATCTGTGTAGATTTTTCCAAATGAACTAATCATTTAAACGAAACAATAATTAAAGTAAAAGAAATATCAAGATACTTGACAACATTTACACGTCCGTTGTCAGATGGAGGTTGATTTCAATGAACACTGTCCTATTATGTTGGCCCCACTCTTCTGCCATAGAGCTATATAGGCCCAGATTTATACTATGTTTGTGCTGAATTAGCTTCATTTTTTTTATGCTAATTCAGTGCAAACTTAACTCCAAATTTTTATTTTGGCACTAGACAAGTCTAAAAAGTTGGCATTAAAGTCATTTTTTGGATGTGTGAACCTACCTTGCATCAGTGAGATGCAAGGTAGGCCTTCCCATCCAAAAAATTACTCTAAGGCCCTAGCACCTTATTTATCCTCCCATGCAAAAATGGTGCACGGGTGGGAGGCAGGCCGAAATAATAGCGCTAAGCCTGCATAGCGCCATTATTTAACGCCTGGGTCAAGGCAAGTGTTAGAGAACCTGAGGACCCATTTCCATGGTGAAACACCAAGGAAAGAGCCCACAGGTGCCCACCCCAAGACCCAGGAACTCCCTCATCCACACAAGAGGGACACCATGGGATGGGAGACCCCATCCCAGGTAAGTAGAGGTAAGTCATTTTTTCAAACTTTGTAAAGTGCCATTGGAGGCCCTGGAATGGGCCCTTCTACATGGCACTGGGTTCATTGGCCATGCCCAGGGGACCCTTATCCCCTGTGTTGGCCATTGGGGTGGAGGGCATGACTCCTGTCTTTTATGAGACAGAAGTCATGCGGTATGGATGGCTTTGCATCAAGAAATGACGCTAGGCTGGTTAGAGTAATCTTTTTTTACTCTAACCAGCCTAACGTAATTTTTTGGTGCAAAACACCATTCTGCCATACCACCACCCCCACCCGGCTAAAGTCATTTTCCATGACGTTAGCCCACCCTCTGCGCCTGCTTGCACCATTCCATAGATTTGGCGCCCGGCTGTCGCTCAAGAATGGCACAAGCCGGAGCTATAATTTTTAATGCATTTACGCAGTTTTACATCAAAAAGTATAAATCTGGGCCATGGTGTTTGTCAGTTACTAAAAACATGATATAACTTGAGCCATTAACCGAGCAACAACTTATTATAATTTTTCATTATGTTTCGACCAAGCACCAACTTACAAGTTAAATCTAATTGATAAAAAAGGTTATGAAGGAAAACTGCGCGCTTATGAAGTATGCCTGTGAATTTGAGTTTGCAAATAGGCCATGCGTAGCTCTCTGAATTTGTAATCACCCATAATATCAGGTGATTATGATGGAGTGGAACACAATGCATTCTTTTGTGCGGACTTGCTCATATTTCGAACCAAAAAATGTATAGACATTAATGATAATGACAAAAATCCTCAAACTTTACATTTCCACTCTTTCTAATGCTGAAAACGGTATGCCACTTCTGTGACTGAGCCTGTCATCCACAACTGAAAAGGCCCCAAAATGCAAAACTGAAACGTCAACCATCACATGTTGCTTCCCAGAATAACCTAAAAATGTTGAGGTATTTGTCCTCGAGTCAATTAAAAAAATTAAAGTACCAATCAGAAACTACTCTTTATAGTTAATGGAGATTAAGGTGTGATTCTAGGCTGAACATGATGAGCGGAGGTCGGGTACCCTGAGAAAGTCATTCCGGTCAGAATTATTGCTTTTTGACTTAGGGTCTGACATATGTTGGCAGAAAGGATACTCTATCTCAGGAGTTTTAGAGTATCCTTATTGACAACGTAAAGGTCTGTCCACCTGATTTAAAAGCAGGTGGACCTTTAGTGTAACCATGGCAGGGACTACTCTGTCTCTGCCATGGTTAGACCCCTTCTGATGGCCCAATGGAGTAAGGGCTGCCCGAGGTTGACCTCTATGTCTGCCCATCTAATTCAGAAGGGCAAACCTATAGGCCAGTTTTCAGTGCCCGTCACTGCTAGGGAAACCCTTGTGGTAAGAGGTAGTGAATAAAGATCACTGCCCCCTTCGCCATAGGAGAAGAACGCCCATGCTGAGAGGAGCATTTTTTTTTATTTTCAAAAAGAAATTAACACTTTTGGGATCTTCTTTATAAAAAAAAAATATACATTTAATAGACAGCTTTGTCATGTAGATGGTGTCGTACGTCAAACTTAAAAAAGCATTGATGGCAAGATCCGTGGTGGCAGTTCCTGCCAGTAGCAACAGGATAAGTAATGTGTAGCATGGCACTTCTATGCCATTGACCACATCCTTCTGTTCTAGGACCATTTGCTACACTAAAGTGGCACCAATATAAGCTCTTTCCAGGGCACATTATTGTCTCAATTTACACTAACATACCTCCTTCAATGTGCAAGCTGGCTGCGATTGCAATGCCTAGTTCATGGAAGTGGGTCACTGCCTTTCCTGGAGCAAGACTTGGTAGCCTAATTTTCAGTCAGTCTTCGACTTCATAGCAATTGTTTGTGGAGATGATGTGACTGCACAACCATTGCAATTTAATTGGCAATGCCTGTCTTGCATGTGATACTGCCTATGTTCTCTCTCTTCTGTTCTTTCATCCTTTTCAGATGTCATCCTTTTCGGATGTCTGATATATGTGACAACATGCATAGGGGGCACTGCCCCATGGGCTGTATTTAATAAATAGCACATTTAAGATAAGTGTCCTACAAAATAACATCTGTTTATAAAATTTTAAAACTCTTATTCTGCAATATTAGGTAACTAAACAACTCTCACAAGACATGCAAAGCATAGACATAGCTATGCTACAGGGAATGCACCATAAAAAGAAACTAGTATTGATTAATAACTATGCTCTGAATTTAGATGCCCAGGTATTTTTTGGAAATATATCCCATTCTGAGACACACAGAGATTGAGACTCTGATGTGGGCTGGAGACTTTAATCTGGTACTGGAGCCTGAAATGGACAGGTCCTGAGGTACAGATTTTCATAACACACAGCAAGCAGAAGTATTGGGAGAAATCATACATATGTATAAATTGATTGGTACATGATGGCAGTGCCACTCCGCAGGGACCCATTTTACATCTCAAAAGACAACTTGTGCATAGACTACTGGCTGACCTCATGATGCATGCTTCTGGGTAATTGAAACATTACATCAAGCCAAAACCTTGTTTGACGTCTCCCCTGTGGAATTAGTGCTTGCAATGACACAATCCCATTTGCACTGTCCATGCTGGAGGCTCCCCAGCAGATTATTGTGTGATCTGGCTTTAGGGGAGGAGTTTGACTCTGCCCACTGTCCAGACGTGTGACACTCTGGGAAGAGTTCAAGGTTTATATCAAGGGTGTAATAATTACTAACGCTGATGTTGTAAAAGCTATACTGACACAACTGAGGTGCTTTGAAAGTGACATTAAAATACTGGAGCAGAAGTTCACCACTGCCTCCCAGCCAATCTACCTAAAAAATTAACTCTTTGATACAGAAGTACAGAGTTCTGCTAGAGCCACACCCATAAAAGAAAGCTCACTGGCACAGAATAAAAGAGAAACATACTCCTCTTTATTATACTGACAAAGTGTTTGGCTGCCAGAAATCTGTCCTGTAAGCTAGCTGTCTATCTTTGAGTTGCCCTTCAATCACATAAAGATCCTATTGGTTATGAAACAAAACATGTGGAAAACCGCACTCTTTAGGAGATTATGGCCCTCATTACAACATTGGCGCTAAAAGCCTCTTACCGCCGTGCAGAAGACCGCCAACACACCACCGCGGCCGTGGAATTCCGCCACAGCTATTATGACCCACAGTTCGGAATCCGCCAAAATTCAGACACCCACACAAGTCCGCCACACCAAAGGTTAGTGATAAACTGGCGAAAACAAAACCTCCACCGTCATGCCAACAGAAATACGCCCACACTATCACGACACACGAATCCACGTGGCGGTCTTTCAACCGCAGTATTCCATTGGCGGTACACACCGCCGCGCTCAAAATACACACACACATACAAAACACAGCCTCATTGGACATTCGAAATACACACACCTGATACACATACACACACCACTCCCACACACCCAATACAACATAAAACACACACCCACATCACCCACAAACCCCTACTACCAAAAATTCCGAAAGAAGGCCAGAGAGAGACAGCACCAGCAAGAACAACTGCATCCACAGGCACACAACACCATCACCCACAGAACTTCCACGCACCTCACACAACACACCACTACATATCAGCACACTTATCACCACACACATCACCTACACCACCCCATGGCACGGCAAAGACACCCCAGGTTCTCGGAGGACGAGCTCAGGGTCATGGTGGAGGAAATCATGCGGGTAGAGCCACAGCTATTCGGATCACAGGTGCAGCACACCATTATAGCTAGGAAGATGGAGCTATGGCGCAGAATCGTGGACAGGGTCAACGCAGTGGGACAGCACCCAAGAACTATGGATGACATCAGGAAGAGGTGGAACGCCCTAGGGGGGAAGGTTCGTTCTGTGGTCTCAAGACACCACATCGCGGTTCAGAGGACTGGCGGCGGACCCCCACCTCCTCCCCCATAACTAACAACATGGGAGGAGCAGGTCTTGGCTATACTGCATCCTGAGGGCCTCGCAGGAGTAGCTGCAGGAATGGACTCTGGTAAGTCAAATCTTTCACAACTTCATCCCCCACCCTACCTGCATGCTATCACATACCCCCACCCTCGTCCTCACCCCATCACTCCAACTTCTCACATATGTCGCACTATCACAACCCACCCATCCCAACACCAAGCCCTGCATGCAACACCAAAGCATGGACACCCATCACCAATGCATGGCCACTGCACAGACCCACACACACCCCTAAACAATTGTCACACAAGGTCCTACACAAGAATGCAAGCACTGGGGTACAGGGTCACCCACCCATTGCACACCATGGCACACAACGATGCAATAATTATGCCTTTACACCCCTGCAGGACCCCTACCCAACGCCACTGGACAGGAGGTTCCAGACATGTCCACTTCCCCCACAGAAGAGGCCCACAGTGATGACAGCAGCTCTGTCCAACTGGATCTAGATGACCAGCCCAGCCCATCTGGTATCTCGGGACAATCGGTTCCCCTCACACTGGCACAAGCCACAACAGAGCCTCCCCCCTCTGGAAACACCAGCACAGCACCCACGCGGCGGGCCCATACCTCTGTCCCCAGGACATGTCAAGCAGCAGTGTGTCCACCACTACAGGGAACCCAGGCTAACCTACCAACCCAACAACAGCAGGGACCTGGGGGCAGTGGCAGTGGGCACACGGTTCAGGGGACAGAGGCCCGAGAACACAGGGGAACTGGGAGGGTTGCTGTGCGACAGGGGGAGGACAGGCCCAGGGAACCCACTCTCCACGAGGCCCGCTCCAACATCATGGGAGCCTACCACCATTCCCAGAAGACGATGGCAACGGTTCTGGCCAAGTTTCAGGAGACCCAGTGGCTGCAGGAGGAACAGTATTTGAGGTTCAGAGAGGAACTCAAATCCATCAATACCACCCTGGGCACAATTGTAGGGGTGCTGAAGGAACTCGTCAACACCAGGAGGGACACTGTGGCACAACAAGGGGCCCCCAACACTAGCCTGGACGATGAACTGCCCACCACCTCCACCGGCGCTAGTGGACAGGAGGCACCGCCACAGGACCACAACACCAGCACCCCACCCCCTGCAGATGGAGAACCACCCCGCAAACGGTCCCTGAGATCCAGGACAAAGACACAGAACAATGCCAAGACCCCCGCCAAGAAATTAGACCACCCTGATTGTCATCCTTTTGTCCCACTTTGTCACCCTGTCCATCCATCAACTGCCCCAGCTCCACTTCCTATGCCCCTTTGGACAATACACCTGTGAGACTAATAGACTGGACTCTGCCATGGACATTCCTCCACCATCACCCCTGACCATTTTACAACCCCCTCCACTATTTAGCACTTAAATAAACACCCTTAAATCACAAAACTATCTGGCGTCAGTCTGTGCTTTAAAAAATGTGTATTTTCAATTACTGAGGAAAAATGATATATCCATTTTATTGTAAACAATCCTATGCCACACAACTCTAGTCCATGAGGAAACAAAGCAGATGTCACACAGTGGGACCCACATCTGTGAAATCGAAAGGGAAAGTGACAACTCAGGGTCCATACACTGGGTGAAAGTGACAGACAGATGAGAGGTAGAACAAGTGTATCAGATGTAGCAGGCAGTGATGTCTTCTTACCTGTGTTTCACTGGAAGTATTGATGAATCACTGTGTTTCTTTTGTCGATAACCTCTTCTTCTGCTTCCTCGTCTTCACTGTCCACAGGCTCACAGCTGCCACAAGACCTCCATCTGGACCATCCTCCTGCAGAAAAGGCACCTGTTGTCGCAAAGCCAAGTTGTGAAGCATACAGCAGTCCATGATGATCTGGCACACCTTCTTTGGTGAGTAGAATAGGGAACCACCTGTCATATGGAGGCACCTGAACCTGGCCTTCAGGAGGCCGAAGGTCCTCTCTATGACCCTCCAGGTTCGCCCATGGACTCATTTTAGCGTTCCTCTGCCCTTGTCCTGGGATTTCTCACAGGGGTTAGTAACCATGACAGGTTGGGGTACCCAGAGTCACCTGCAAATGTCGAGGGACAACTGTTAGACACACACTAACCCTTAGGGACAACCCCAGGCCCAGACACCTAGTCACACTGTATAGGATCCTTGTCCTCACCTAATAGCCAAACACGGTGCCTCTGAAGTTACCCCATCACATAAGGGATGCTGCTATTTCTCAGAATGTAAGCATCATGCGCTGAGCCAGGAAATTTGGCGTTCACATGGGAGATGTACTGGTCAGCCAAACACACCATCTGCACATTCATAGAATGGTAACTCTTCCGGTTTCTGTACACCTGTTCACTCCTGCGGGGGGGACCAAGGCCACATGTGTTCCGTCAATGGCACCTATGATGTTCAGGATATGTCCCAGGGCATAGAAGTCACCTTTCACTGTAGGCAAATCCTCCACCTGAGGGAAAACGATGTAGCTGTGCATGTGTTTCAGCAGGGCAGACAACACTCTGGACAACACGTTGGAAAACATAGGCTGGGACATCCCTGATGCTATGGCCACTGTCGTCTGAAAAGACCCACTTGCCAGGAAATGGAGTACTGACAGCACCTGCACTAGAGGGGGGATACCTGTGGGATGGCGGATAGCTGACATCAGGTCCGGCTCCAACTGGGCACACAGTTCCTGGATTGTGGCACGGTCCAGTCTGTAGGTGACAAGTACATGTCGCTCTTCCATTGTCGAAAGGTCCACCAGAGGTCTGTACACCGGAGAATACCGCCATCTCCTCACCTGCCCCAGCGGACGTGCTCTATGGAGGAGAACAGCGAGCAGAGGGTCAGCCAACACTGAGGTACGAAAACACTACTTTATGAACACATTTTTCAATCCGCTATGTCCCTGTCTTAATGTGTATGCAAGGACTAGATATGTGTGACGCATTTAAAATTAATGCTATGTGGCCCCCTGAAATGGCGGCTGCCTGACCTGTAATGTGGGACAAGGGGATATGAGGTAACTGCGCTGGTGTTGTACACCGTTGCGGTAGGCGGTCGAAGACCACGGCGCAATCCTGCATTGGTTAACATTGGACCCTATGGGTCCCAGGAGCCAATGACGATGTATGCCGGGGGTGACGGTACGCACCGCCTTGGACGTGACCACCATTTTCTATCTGTTCACTCACTTGATACCTTCTCTTCGACAGGAGAGGACCTACACTGAAAGTGCTGCTGTGACTTCAGTCTGGAAGAGACAATGGCTCATGTTTCTGGGGAAAGGGCCCCTGCCTTCACCACAGAGGAGTTGGAGAAACTAGTGGATGGGGTCCTCCCCCAGTACACACTACTCTACGGTCCTCCAGACAAACAGGTAAGTAGACTGTGAGCATGCTGTATGGGAAATGACTGTGCGGAGTGTTGTCGATGGAAGATAGGGGGGGGTGATAATGAGGTGTGCATGAAACAACGGTGAGTGCATGTGCGTCATGGCAAGGGTAGGAAAGTGGGCCAATGACTGTGGCGGTCCGGACGGTTATATCTTCTTCTTTTCCCCTGTAATATTCCTGTAGGTCAGCGCCCACCAGAAGAAGGATATTTGGCGTGCCATCGGCGAAGAAGTCCGGACCCTGGGGGTCCACCACAGACGGAGCACCCACTGCCAGAAAAGATGGGAGGACATTCGCCGCTGGAGCAAGAAGACAGCGGAGGCCCAGCTGGGGATGGCCTCCCAACGTGGGAGGGGTGCCCGTCGCACCATGACCCCCCTGATGTTCCAGATCCTGGCGGTGGCGTATCCGGAGTTGGATGGGTGCTTGAGAGAATCACAGCAGCCACAAGGGGGTGAGAACAATCTCATTCAGCTGAATCAGCACGCATTACGAGGTGTCTGGGTGGGGGAGGTGGATTGTCGGTTCCCCCAGGCCAGGGAGAGCTTAGTAGGCAAGGGCCCATATTTATACTTTTTGACGCAAAACTGCGCTAATGCAGTTTTGCGTCAAAAAAATTAGCACCGGCTAACGCCATTCTGAAGCACCATGCGGGCGCCGTATTTATTGAATGACGTTAGCCGGCGTTAGCCGCCGGCGCCGTCTGGTGTGCGTTAAAAAAAACGACATACACCAGGCAGCGCCGGCGTAGGGGGAAATGGGGCTTGGGCGTCAAGAAATGGGGCAAGTCAGGTTGAGGCAATTTTTTCGCCTCAACCCGATTTGCGCCATTTCTTTTTCACTCCCAACCCCCATAGAAATGACTCCTGTCTTAGCAAAGACAGGAGTCATGCCCCCTTGCCCAATGGCCATGCCCAGGGGACTTATGTCCCCTGGGCATGGTCATTGGGCATAGTGGCATGTAGGGGGGCACAAATCAGGCCCCCCTATGCCACAATTTTTTTTTTTTTTAAACACTTACCTGAACTTACCTTAATGTCCCTGGGATGGGTCCCTCCAGCCTTGGGTGTCCTCCTGGGGTGGGCAAGGGTGACAGGGGGGGTCCCTGGGGGCATGGGAGGGCACCTCTGGGCTCCTTCAGAGCCCACAGGTCCCTTAACGCCTGCCTTTTGCAGGCGCTAAAAAACGGCGCAAAAGCGGCCGTACAACATTTTTTTTGACCCGCCCACTCCTGGGCGTGATTTTTGCCCGGGAGTATAAATCCGACGCACATGCCTTGGAGTCGATTTTTTAGACGGGAACGCCTACCTTGCATATAATTAATGCAAAGTAGGTGTCCACGCTAACAAATGACGCTAACTCCATGGACTTTGGCGCTAGATGCGTCTAACGCCAAAGTATAAATATGGAGTTAGTTTTGCGTCGAAATTGCGTCAAAAAAACGACGCAATTCCGGCGCAAACGGAGTATAAATATGCCCCAAGGTCCCTTCATAAGGCAGGCCATGTGGCACCCCACCCCACCAGTGTTCAGAGCCAACTACACCTAGTCAGGCACGTGTGACTTCCATGTGTGCATCAATTGGACATAGGCCTTGTACCCCATGTCCCTGTGATTAATTAGGGAACTCTAAGTGCACAGCGTAGTGCAGAGGTCTTCTGTGTCTGTAGTGTCTGCCAACTGTAGCGGTATTGCATGCACTCAACATGTCTTTCTTCTGTCTTCCCCACCCTTTTTTTGGTCTCCCTGTTCTTGTGTGCAATAGCATCATCAGGCGGAGGAGCAGTGGCACCGGAGCAGGAGGGAGCTGCATCCCACATGGCCCTGCAGGGCGAGACAACGAAGTCTGAAGGCACCAGTGGGACGGAGGGCAAGGGGAGCCCCACGGCGGGGACAGGAGCTGAGACCAACGACACGGACTCCTTCTCTGATGGGAGCTCCCATGCGGTGGCGGGCCCCTCTGTGCCCCCGCATCTACAGGTACAGCCGCCAACCCCTTACCAGCACCGCCCTCCCAGCAGCCCCTCAGCGTGTGCCCCGTGGCCGCTCACCCAGGAGGGTGGACATCTCCTTCGCCCCAGGCACGCAAGCTCCTGCCCCTGTCAGCCCTGCTGCCCTCAGTGAGGAGGCCACTGACCTCCTCAGATCCCTCACTGTTGGGCAGTCTACCATTCTGAATGCCATACAGGGTGTAGAGAGGCAGTTGCAACAGACCAATGAATACCTGGAGGGCATTCATTCTGGTCAGGCAGCCCAACAGCGAGCTTTTCAGACTCGGGCCTCAGCACTGATGGCTGCCATTGTCCCTGTGTCCACCCTCCAACTTCCTCCACCCAGACCCAAACATCCGTACCTCAGCCTATCCCTCCTCCTCGTCTCCCTCCTCCCTCCCTGTCACGTCTCCACTCACACCTGCATGCACTACATCTTCATCCACTACGTCCATCACCAGCACACCCATCACCACACACCGCTCACGTGCACTCACCACCCCCACTACCATTCACACATCCCCTGTGTCCTCTTCCAGTGTGTCTGTGAGCCCACCTCCCAAGGTATACAAACGCAGTCACACACCCACCCCACAGCCATCCACCTCACGACAGCCTCCAGCCTATGCACCTTCACCCAAAGTCAGCAAACGTACACCTCCTACAACCACTACCTCTTCCTCCACTCCCAAACCCCCTCCATCTACCCGTCCCAGTGGGTCTAAAAAACTTTTCCTGTCCAACCTTGACCTCTTCTCCTCACCTCTCCCACCCATTCAGTCCCCTAGGGCATGCCTTTCCATGTCCCAACCCAGCACCTCAGCCACCACATCAGCTGGAACAGTGGTGCCAGCAGTAACCGGCTTCTGGAGTGCGCCAAGCAGCAGGGCAACCAGTGTGCCAAGGAGCCAGACCACAGACAGTCCCCCACCTCAGAAGCATAAGAAGTTGGCCACTGCCTGGAGGGAGAAGGGTAAAACACCTGCCACCAAGGGCCCTCCCAGGACCACAGTTAGGAGTGGGAAGAAAGCTGCGCCACCACCCAAGGTGGGTAAGGGGCACAGAAAGAAAGGGAAGTCGCCGCCAACCTGCACGGCGGACAATACTGTTACCAGCACCGCTGCCCAGGACACCGCCGCCACCAGCACCGCTGCCAAGGACACTGCCGCCACCAGCACCGCTGCCAAGGACACCGCCGCCACCAGCACCGCTGCCCAGGACACCGCCGCCAGCAGCACGCTCACTGAGCCACCCACCAGCACCGCAGGCCAATGAGCGCCGTAAGCACCACCGCTACTGATGCCGCCACGAGCAGGATGATGCACTCTGGGCACAGAGCCCCCTCAAGAACCAGTGGAGATTCACATCCACTGCCTCTGTCCTTGGCAGGATGAAGCACTCTGGGCACAAAGCCCCCTCCAGAACCAGTGGAGAAAGGCATCCACTACTTCTGTCCTTGGCAGGATGAAGCACTCTTGGCACAAAGCCCCCTCCAGAACCAGTGGAGATTCACATCCACTACCTCTGTTCTTGGCAGGATGAAGCACTCTGGGCACAAAGCCCCCTCCAGAACCAGTGGAGATAGGAATCCACTACCTCTGTCCTTGGCAGGATGAAGCACTCTGGGCACAAAGCCCCCTCCAGAACCAGTGGAGATAGGCATCCACTACCTCTGTCCTTGGCAGGATGAAGCACTCTGGGCACAAACCCTAATCCAGAACCAGTGGAGTTATCCACTTGAGAGACTGTGGCTTTGCACTCCCCAGGATAAAGCAGTGGGCAACCCACCCACTTGAGAGACTTGAGAGACTGTGGCTTTGCACTCCCCAGGATAAAGCAGTGGGCAAACCACCCACTGGAGAGACTTGAGAGACTGTGGATTTGCACTCCCCAGGATAAAGCAGTTGGCAAACCACCCAATGGGAGAGACTGTCGTAGTTTGGACTCTTGCTCTGAGCAAGACTGCTGGTCTCAGGATGACAGTACTTTCGTTTGTAGGTGACTCAGGGCCGGGGACTGCGGGAGCACCGCCAACAGGCTGGCGGTGCTCCCAAGGGCATTCTGACCACGGGGGTACAGCCGCGGTCAGAAACGGAAAACCGGTGGTGTACCGCCGGTTTTCCACTGCCCTGGGGAATCCTCCATGGCGGTGCAGCTTGCTGCGCCGCCATGGGGATTCCGACCACCATACCGCCATCCTGTTCCTGGCGGTTTCGGCCACCAGGAACAGGATGGCGGTATGGGGTGTCGTGGGGCCCCCGTAATAGGGCCCCACCAAGATTTTCAGTGTCAGACACTGAAAATCGCGACGGGTGCAACTGCACCCGTCGCACCCCTTCCACTCCGCCGGCTCCATTCGGAGCCGGCATCCTTGTGGAAGGGTGTTTCCCGCTGGGCTGGCGGGCGGCCTCCTGGCGGTCGCCCGCCAGCCCAGCGGGAAACCCAGAATACCCGCGGTGTTCTTGTGACCGCGCAGCGGTATTCTGGCGGCTCCCGCCGGCCCTGCGGATACCGCGGCCAGCCGGAGTCAGAATGACCCCCTAAGTCTCTTCCTACAACTAGTTGTAACTGTTGTCCAAACCTTACCGGCTTACTAGCAGTACCTCACCATAAACACAATAGTCAAAGGTGATTTGTAGCAGTCGCTTACGCATGGACTCAAAGTACAATATCTCAGGGTTTGTCGTGGTTAAACGGAAATTACCCTTTTCTCACAGATTTATTATGTCTCATACAAACAAAGGCAATAACACGGATGCAGTAAAGTTATAATAGTTTTTATTCAACATAACTGCAATTTGTGATAAGTTTCATGAACTGCAATGATTAGGATAATGAATATACCAAGCAACAGTATTGTGAAGAGGAGAGTCATTGTTATAAAGACCCCCACCATTATGCAATATATGAAAGAAATATATGTATATGTAAAAGATGGAACAAGCCCTAATACCTCAAGGAGAGTAGGTCTAACCTCCTACCTAAAAAAGGAGAGCTGGGTTTGTTAAACCTAATCTGCCAAAGCTGTGTCCATGAGAGGAGCCCCCAACCCTCGTTACCTTGGAATGAGGTCTCTATTTCAGACTCCGCAGGGACACGAAGACTGGATCAATGTCAAGATGACTGCAGCATCGGTATCAGCAGTGGTGGCGATGCCCTCTGGTCGGAATCCCTCTCCTTATCTGTCTAAAAGTGTGTTGTATTTATACAGATCTACAAGGCCCCTGACATAAGTGTTATTCATAACAATAGATAACAGGCATGCTTGGGACGGCAATTAATATCAACAATCCCTCGAAAGTATAGAGAGGGAAAATCCCTAAGTGTGAATGCCTACTGTATGTTTGTCTTTCGTGCTTGATCTTGACGCCTTGGCGCAGTGACACTGATAATAGAACCCATAACAAGTGGCCTAACTATAAACAAGGCCGCCATTTTAAAGGAAATAAATAATTAAATGGACTAAGACAGAGCAAGCTAAGTAGGTTAAAAGTCACCGGGTGACGGGGGCACGAGTTTACAAGCAGATGGCTAAGTTAACTCCTGTTATCCTGTTAAAACAAACTAGGATTCACTACACCCTGCCCATTGCCGTAACAGGTATGATGAAGGTAAAGAAACCCAATCGCTAAAAACCTGCAACTGAACTAAAAAGCCAAAAAACTCAATGATAAAATAAATGCTGTGTTATAAAATTCTTTTAAAAAACATTACAGAGATGTTAATATCAACCATGACAAGTATAGTAAACTTTTAGTATAATCGCTACTTTTTAGAACCGGGAACTGGCAAGCAAATTCATCAAATTATGTGCTATATGCAGGATCTTGAAGAATGTCATTGAATTCACCATTCAAGGATCTTAAAAATGAGTCAACATCGTCTGAAGTGAAATTGAGAGCTGGACGGACAAACGGATCCACAGAGCAGAAGTGAGCCATAGTCATCGGTGTATCGACACTCGCTGCAGTGTCCTCATCCATGTTAGATCGTATAACAGAAGGCTCATAGGTGGCCTCGCGGAGCAACCTCAGTCTCAAGGGGCATGACCGTGTATGAACCCTCATCGGGGACATCAGCAGTTCGTGGTCCACAGGAGATGTCGGTGCAACAGCAAGACAGACCATAGGCAGATGTTCAAAGAGACACCATATGCAGCGGAACACTGGTTGTACGCACCACAGTAGAGGCCGGAATGACAATGACCAGTCAAATTCCAGTTCCACCAGCAAAGGTGTACCGAAGATCCGAACCATGCGTTCACGGCACAGCGGTGTTGACGGAAGCGGCTCCATTGCTCTGTGTCGCTGGAAAAAAACAACCACCGCAAATCAGAAAAAATAGCAGTAGTAGTCCGCCAATTAAAGCCAAAATAATTGGAAAGCCACCAAACACACTGGAAAAGAGAGAATGGATGGCTGATGGGATGACTCCGAAGACAGTCTGGAAGATGGACACGAAACCAGACCCGACAGCCTTAAAGAAATGAACAATCCCAGTTGTGCTTGAAGCATTGAATATTCTGGACACCAACTCTCCAAAGTGTTTGGGGAAATCGGTATTTAAAAGGGATTGTATCTCGGCTGATGATCTCGCAACCTGGAGAGCATACGTCTCTTTTGCGGATGTCAAGGCGACCTGTTTTTGAAACAATAGCGCCTTCAGTCTACTCAACTTGTCATAGTTCACATTAATAGTATCAATGTGGGGCCACATTTCAGATACTTGTATCTCTCGTGTGGGGGGAAATAAAACATGGCCACAACACGTAACGACCTTCGTGACTGAGATTGCGTAGGCAATTCCAGGTCGCAAGCCGTAACAGCAGTCATCGCTCAGAAGAACATAACTCCCATTAGAAAGTACGTGAAACACTGAACGAATCAAGGGGACGGAAGTACCCTTCAGAAAACATGCCAAATTTGCGACCCCCGCATTGCAAAGACCGTGAAGAAACACCTGTTTGCATATCATGGAATGACAAACAGTAGTCTCACATTCACTTCCGCTAAGAAAGACCTCCTGTTCGCCGTGCAGACATCGATACTCAAAGGGCAACTCCCACTCTTCCTTAATAAAGCTATCTCCTAGCCGTTCATATTGTCCCACTGCAAGATGTTTCAGGCAGCTTGAGAAACGAAACGTTGAAAACGGTAAATTAATAATGCCGTGTAAGAGCCAGATAGTTGAAGGACTCTCTGCTACCGTGAAGGGCAACTTATCGAATTTTTCAACTTGAAGCAAGGTGAAACGAGCCTCCCTTTTAGCCATTGTCTCTTGTTCCCTGGAAAAATTAAAAGCAGCGAATAGTTCACTCCCATTAATGTATTTCCATGGAATGCGGCCACTTCTCAGCGTCTGCAATGCCCAACTCAGCTGCATGATGGAACGCAGCTGTGTTTGCCCATGATATAACCGAGACAAATCAGTCTGAGTGATATCAATAGCAGATGACACTATATTCGACAGGGAATAAATCCTGTTGGATAGCGTGTTCATGCCATTGTCGACAACAGCCAATGTTTTTTCCAAATTCTCTCTATCAAGTTGCCGTAAACGTGCAGCAGCCTCAATTTGAGAAAGTTTCCAACTTTCATTATACATGGCATATAAAAAACGTTTCGAGCATTGTTTTCTAGGACCTAATAGGAAATCTTGTAGGTCTATACTGTCAGAAAGAGTATTTAGGTGGTGTTTCACCGCTGTTAAGGTGTTCGTTTGTACCCATTGCTGGCCAGTATGCTGACCTGACAAAAAGCGAGGGTCTGGCCTATGAATGGAAAAACCCCCTGAAGAGTTCAAAAAACGCCTTTGACACTCATCAGTGTCGGTGGGCCATACCAACCATCCCCCGGGACGGGAAAGTGAATAATTATAGGCACCAGCCTTAACCAATGCATCTAGCCTTTCCTCAGAAACATTTAAAAAGTGTTGCCAATCCATAAATTTTGTCGGTGTAGGAATACTGGGCGTGTTTAGATCCTTAATTTTTGCTAATCCTAGACATGATGTCTGCTCAACAGTGTCATTCAAAAAAATAATTTGCACAGGAATTAAGCAAGCTCGAAACAAAGCCTCTTTACCCTGTATCTGCCAATCCTGCGTCCCCCATACACTCTTCAAATCGATAGTGTTCTTCCAATAGTCATAACCCTCAATCGAAAGTCGGGAAACAAAGGGATCTGAATAAATCAGTTTCGTATCTGTTAGCAATAGTTTTCTAATGTGTGTCGTGGGTAATTTAAAATAATAAGATTCAGCTTTCTTTGTATCATGCCCAGAAAAGTATGTGAATTTGTCACTGTAATACTTTGGACTCCCCACCCGTGGTGTTGAACAATGTTCCCATTGTGTGTAGTTAAAGAGAGGCCTATATCTAGTTGCATGGTGCAGGTAGTGATGTCCCCAATTATTATAGCAGAACATTTCACCATAATTCATTGTAAAATCATATACATCATCACTTCCAAAAGCGGAGTAGTCCTTCATTTCAGTTAGCATGGAATCAACTGTTTGGACATCCCAATAATCAGAGACAACATTAGGTGTAATAACATCAGACATAGAAATTTTGAACATGTATGGTATTTGAATTACCTTTGTAGGCCCGTATATATCGGACGGAACTTTGTCCCAAACAATACCATCAGAAATTGGAATAGCTGTAATATTGACAGGGGACAAATCACGTCGGACCTTATGTGAGGAATGATGTGGTGTTAAAAGTACATCAACAGGCTCCACTGAGGAGCGATCAGCAATATAGTGACCATTAATTAGTCAAAAGAAAACAGTCACAAAACCAATCCATAAAAACAATGCAACAAATGTCAAACAGAACCAGAGATGGTTCCATGGATATATCAAATAGTTCTTTTTAAGCCATCGATAGAACTTGCTACCTCTGGAAAGTTTGTCAGTCTCAGTTGAGGATGAATCGGAAGAAAAATCATCAATGCCCACAAAATAGCCAGAGGAAGTCTCCGCAAACACAGGACTCATCGAATTCACATCCACTGTTCGTGGAGGTTCATGATAGATGACGTTACCTGTCGTGGAAGTATTTGTGTAAAACACAGCCAAATCATGTAGCGGTGTGTTCTCCGAAATTGTTACTGGAACCAACAAAAGTTCATTTTCCGCCCTCCCCATGGTCGAGGAAGTCTCTGGAACAGCAGCTGACATAGTTGCATAGTCAGTAGTAGCGATGGTCATCCTACTATGTAGAGGGATGTCCTGTTGGGTAGTGAGAGGGGATCGGGAACTACCCAAGGGACCTCCTGGTCTACTGTGAAGAATCGGCCACATTGTGTAATTTGATGTCATCAATGGAGATGAATCTGTTTGATTTGGAACCAGACAACGGTGGAAGGATGACAGTCCTGGTGCCTTTTATCCCCAAGACCGGTACAGGTGCTCTGTATGCTGGACCAAACTCTTTTTTCACAGCGATCTTCTCACGAACCAGATCCCCAACGTTAGGAATCCAGCCAGTCGAAGTTTTCGCCAAGTCCCTTATTCCCAAGGTGGCAGCACTTGCAGAAGATTTATCATCACAGAATTGTTGAAGCTCCTGTAAAACAGCGAGACGTTCTTTTATGTCAAACGGTGTTTCTACTGCCACCATACCAGGGGCATCAAGATCGGAAACATACATAGTTGTCCCAAAGAGAACCTCATATGGAGACTTTCCCCCCAAGGACCATCTTGGCAGATTATTCAGTGCTCTCTGGACCCCATATAGGTGATGTAACCAACTGCGGCCTGAACCTAATACTCGAGCTGTTAAGGACTGCTTTAGATCACGATTCCGCCTCTCCACTACCGAATTTCCCTCGGGATGGTATGGTGAGGAGTAATGGAGTTCAACACCCATCGTCCTCATGGTGTCCCTGAAAGCCTTAGAGGCAAATGCAGGGCCCTGGTCCGAATGGAATGCTGCAACCGATAAAGATCAGCAAATCTTTTATAACAGACTGGGCGTCAGCCGACCGCTGTGGCCATACCCACAGGAATCTAGAACAGGAATCTACAGCCACTAAAATGTATTTGTATGCACCATCAGGTTGCAAAGGACCACAATGGTCCAGGTACACACAATGGAGTGGTTTGTCTGACAGTAAGAGAGATGTCTGCGGAGGGCGTCTGATATTCGAGCCCTTAATCTGCTGACAAATGTCACAGCAAAGGACATACTGTTTAGTCCGTCTGCATAGACCAGGCCACCAGTACCGTTGTTGTAGAATGGTGATAGTGGCCTGTATACCAGCATGTGCAGAAGCGACACCCTCATGCGCAGCTGTAATTAGTTCCAATCTTTGGTCTTCATTTGGGATCACTCGATCACCAACATCAGGAATTGTTGCAAAAGCAACATTGTGTGCACTGATATGATAGGTATAGTTCATAGGGTATCCTTTCGGAAGTGTCCTGCCTGCAGCCGAGGCTTTAACGGCAATCAGTATTTCATTATCCAACCTCGTCCGAGAACGAGTCACTGCAGCCACAGAGGCCGTAGCTACTGATGCTTTGGCTGCTTCATCAGCCAATGTATTACCGGCAACATGTATTCCTACACGTTGGTGCCCTAATGTATGAGCTACATGGACACATAGCAGCTTATCCTTAAGATCAGCCACCCTTCCCCACAATATTTTGTGTTTAATGGTGTTCCCTTTAGAATCTCTAAACCCGTTCAGTTTCCAATGATTAAGGTATTCATTGTATGACTGGATGCAGTAATACGAATCACAGACAATCAAAGTCTGTGTTCCTGGCTCTGAATGTTCGAGCGCTAGAAGAAGAGCCTTAAGCTCAGCCAACTGGGCTGTGCAGTCCCCTAAGGTCTGAGTGTAGGTATTATGAGGATGGAAAACTCCGTCTTCTATTACCCCACACATGGCTGCGCAAGCTGCCGAGTATTGATGTTTAGTACCCACAGCCGGTTGTGCCGATCCGTCAGTATAAATGATTGTATCATAACTGTCTATTGGCAATATGTGTAAGCGAGCGGGGTACTCCTGTTCATACTGGAGAAATTCCTGTGTCTGAAGTCTTGGGTCAAACACATATTCAACATCAGTGGCGGTCAGAGACGTTGCCCACTGAATCCAGCGTGGATGCAATGCCTTAGCGTTTGGAATGCTTGCTTTAGTGACAGCCTCTAAGGCTGGAACTGGGGAGACAACAACAATTAGTTTCCCCTAGGCAAGCGGTCTCTCCTTTATGACGGCCATCTGAACTGCCGTCAGAGTTTTTTCAGTAGGAGCAAAACGTTTCTCTGCATTGGAGTACAAATGTGATTTGTATGCTATTGGCACTGTGTCATCCTCATTAAAGGTGACATAGGTAAATCCTAGGGCACCAGCTATTATTCTGATGACCAAATTCGTTTTATTGTCCCGTGTGTATAAGTGTCTAGCTTCCAGCATGTCTCGTTGTATGTCCCTTAGGATGTGTGTGTGTTCAATTGTCCATCGCCTGCTAGAATAATTGGGCTGAATTAAGTTATATAGTGGCTTGACGCATTCAGCATAATCAGGAATGTATGTTCTGCCAAAATTAAAGAAACCCAGTAATGACTGCAATTTCTTTAGCGTGTTCGGAGGTTGTAGCTGAGCACACTTCTCTAGGAAGTGCGGGCCAGGCTCTTCCCCTCGTTTGATAGCTCATATCCCAGGAACAATACACTAAGAAAGGCAATTCTGCTTTTTTTTTTATTAAATTTATATCCGTAGGCAGCAAATCCCAGAATTATCCGATCGACCCTTGCAAGATGAATGTCAAGGGTGTCATCAGTGAGATAGATATCATCCACATAGGATAATGCCTCGGAATCAAGTTCGTGCAAGATTGATGTGACACGGGCCGAAAACAGTCCTGGGCTGTTTTTATAACCTTGGGGTAAACGACAAAAGCGTTTGTGAGAACCAAAGGAAAATGCACTTAGGTCTCTACTTTCATGTGCTAAATTCTGGCAGAAAAATCCTTTAGAGATATCCAATGTAGTTTTGTATTTTTTACGCACTATATTATTAATCAGAGCTGTGCTGTGTGAATTATGTATAGCAAAAGTGCGTGCATGACTATTCAAGTGCCTATAATCAACAACTATTCTATATGAATGATCAGGTTTCGCAACGGGAAATAGCGGATTATTCATTGCCGATGTACAGGGCTCAATTACTCCCTGATATTCAAGTTGTGACAGTATCTCCGTCACTGGAGCTTTTGCTTCATGTTTAACAGGGTATTGTGGCTGCGGGTGTGGTGTAGACCGAACGGGAATAACATGAGAAGGAGAGTCCTTGTCCCATCCTACATGATTACGGTATAATGCAGGTGCCTGCGCTAAAGCCCATTCAGCAGCATAGGCTTGTTTGTCTGCCTCCGGAACAAGATCAGAGAAAGAAGGCAAAATGACATCTTCCCCATGTGGGAGCTTGCGGACATGTTCAGGTGGCCAGTCTCTCTCGGAAAACAGGATATCACTAGTAAGTTCATCCCAGAATATTACACTAATAATGCGCTCCACGCCTCCCTCTATCTGAAGTGTTAAATCATAAACCTCATTGGGTGGGAGAACGCGGCCATCCGCCGTCTCAACTGCGATGTAATCGCTAGTTGCTGTCGCATCCAGATGATCTTTCAGACTCTGGCGACATATCGTGACTTCTGCCGCGCTGTCCAACAGGGTCACTGCCCACCTCTTGTTTCTCAACAGTGTTCTCAATACTATTGGCATTTTTAACGGTCAGTGCCGCCACCTTCTTCTTTTTAAATTGTGGCTTTTGCTGAGGAGTCTTTTCTTCTTTTTTAATGAGTCTTTCTTTTCTTTCACGTATTCCGGACGTCGATCTTGACGGCCCCCTCTCTCGCTACGTCTATCCGGTGCGTCCTGAAAGGAACGAGAAGGACGTGAATCAGTATATCTGTCTGGAGTTCTAATGTTATCCCTATTTCTGAGATTATACCTCCTTTCGGAGTACTCCGGATGTGGAGAATCAGCTCTTTTATTTCTCCTATCTTCGAAATCTTTTTGTTTGTCCCAGCGCTTTTTAGAGCCCTCTTGTGCTTGCTTTGTACCTTCCTTGTGGGTGTTACTCGGTATGTCCAATTTTTTAGGTTTGGCTCCCAGCCCATCCCATCCTATACTAGTATAGGTATCAGATATTATTCTCGGTAGCTGTCTCTCTTGTTCCACATTTGGAGTTTCCCGGAGACGCTGGCGTATTGCCAGTGCCACTGCTTCCCCTTTAATATTACTTAGTATTATCGAGGAGAAGGCATCAAAGTTACGCATCAATTTCATCCCCAGATCCAGGGCCGGTGCGGCCCCATGTTCATTTTGTATTTGTTTTAACACTTCCGGTAAATTGGCAAGTGTAGGGGTACCATGTGTGGTAGTATAAACGGCAGCGAAGACTGTACCCCAAGTGGCACATTCATCCACCAAGGGAACCATCCCAAACGGCAAGCACATAGTGAGCAATCTATGTTTGTCCTGTGGCCCCGTATGGGGGAACACAGCTTCCAGCTGATTTATTTTTTGGACAATCCAGAACGGTATTTTCTCCCGTTCCGTGGGCACTTTACCCATAATGGTATGCACTGTTTGTGGATTAATCCCGGTAGCCAATTGATATCCACCAGCCACTGTCGGTGCTGGACGCGCTGGGGTAGTATTCAATGTTCGCATCACGAACTGAACCAATCGCCTATAAAATGCCACTAATTCATTATATAATATTTGTAAATCTGCGAGTGGCAGATTTAGTATGCCTGGGTGAGGTGTATATGTGGCAAACATAGGCCATGTAGGTCCCTCATTACTCAAAGGACCTAGCCTCACCCATCTTAGTACATGTGGTAGGGCGCCTTCAAACCAGTTCTGGTGTTCTTGATATGTGAGCGATATTTCATGATACTGGTATGCTTCGTATCTTACGGGTACGTCCGCAATGTCATATGTGTGAAATGTGTGTGTCCGTTGGTCAGCCTCAGGAAAGGCAACCCAACAGTAAAATGTTTCTGTTTGGTAGGCTTCACTTGCTTCTACAATCAGAGTAACTTCCCCGCCCTCTTCCGTAAGGCCATGCGCTATTAAATGTTGTGTAAGTTCATTTCTAGCATTTGCAGGAATGTCGATGGTATTGGCCATATTTGTTGTTAGAGAAACGGAACACCAAAATAGGGGAAGTTTTTTTCCTTTTGTGAGTTCGAGCTCGAACAACCTACAGCCTAATCAGGTATTACTTTTTTGGCTGAGGAGGATTTTCCCAAAGACCACGGACGTCTCCGTATAATGGTACTGAGGGTACCTGTTGTCTGTGAGACAGTGATAGTCAGGGTAACCGTAAATTAGTGCCTAAACACCATCGTTGGTGGCGCCATGTCGTAGTTTGGACTCTTGCTCTGAGCAAGACTGCTGGTCTCAGGATGACAGTACTTTCGTTTGTAGGTGACTAAGGGGGTCATTCTGAACCCAGCGGGCGGCGGGAGCCGCCCGCCTGGAGGGAACCGCCGAATGATCGAACCGCGGTCAAAAGACTGCGGCGGCCATTCTGGCTTTCCCGCTGGGCCGGCGGGCGACCGCCAGAAGGCCGCCCGCCGGCCCAGCGGGAAACCCCCCTCAACAATGAAGCCGGCTCCGAATGGAGCCGGAGGAGTTGTAGGGGTGCGACGGGTGCAGTGGCACCCGTCGCGATTTTCAGTGTCTGCAAAGCAGACACTGAAAATCTTTATGGGGCCCTGTTAGGGGGCCCCTGCACTGCACATGCCAGAAGGCCGCCCGCCGGCCCAGCGGGAAACCCCCCTCAACAATGAAGCCGGCTCCGAATGGAGCCGGCGGAGTTGTAGGGGTGCGACGGGTGCAGTGGCACCCGTCGCGATTTTCAGTGTCTGCAAAGCAGACACTGAAAATCTTTATGGGGCCCTGTTAGGGGGCCCCACGACACCCGTTCCCGCCATCCTGTTCCTGGCGGTAACAACCGCCAGGAACAGGATGGCAGGAAGGGGGTCGGAATCCCCATGGCCTGGGCCAGGGGTAAACCGGCGGGAAAACGCCGGTTGCCCTTTTCTGACCGCGGCTTTACCGCTGCGGTCAGAATTGCCCAGGAAGCACCGCCAGCCTGTTGGCGGTGCTTCCGCGGTCCATGACCGCCAGGGTCGGAATGACCCCCTAAGTCTCTTCCTACAACTAGTTGTAACTGTTGTCCAAACCTTACTGGCTTACTAGCAGTACCTCACCTTAAACACAATAGTCAAAGGTGATTTGTAGCAGTCGCTTACGCATGGACTCAAAGTACAATATCTCAGGGTTTGTCGTGGTTAAACAGAAATTACCCTATTCTCACAGATTTATTATGTCTCATAGAAACAAAGGCAATAACACAGATGCAGTAAAGTTATAATAGTTTTTATTCAACATAACTGCAATTTGTGATAAGTTGCATGAACTGCAATGATTAGGATAATGAATATACCAAGCAACAGTATTGTGAAGAGGAGAGTCATTGTTATAAAGACCCCCACCATTATGCAATATATGAAAGAAATATATGTATATGTAAAAGATGGAACAAGCCCTAATACCTCAAGGAGAGTAGGTCTAACCTCCGACCTAAAAAAGGAGAGCTGGGTTCGTTAAACCTAATCTGCCAAAGCTGTGTCCATGAGAGGAGCCCCCAACCCTCGTTACCTTGGAATGAGGTCTCTATTTCTGACTCCGCAGGGACACGAAGACTGTATCAATGTCAAGATGACTGCAGCATCGGTATCAGCGATGGTGGCGATGCCCTCTGGTCGGAATCCCTCTCCTTATCTGTCTAAAAGTGTGTTGTATTTATACAGATCTACAAGGTCCCCTGACATAAGTGTTATTCATAACAATAGATAACAGGCATGCTTGGGACGGCAATTAATATCAACAATCCCTCGAAAGTATAGAGAGGGAAAATCCCTAAGTGTGAATGCCTACTGTATGTTTGTCTTTCGTGCTTGATCTTGACACCTTGGCGCAGTGACACTGATAATAGAACCCATAACAAGTGGCCTAACTATAAACAAGGCCGCCATTTTAAAGGAAATAAATAATTAAATGGACTAAGACAGAGCAAGCTAAGTAGGTTAAAAGTCACTGGGTGACGGGGGCACGAGTTTACAAGCCGACGGCTAAGCTAACTCCTGTTATCCCGTTAAAACAAACTAGGATTCACTACAAGACTAGAGAGACAGTGGCTTTGCTCTCCCCAGGATACAGCAGTGGGAATGGAGCCTCCTTGTGGATTTGGCGTTGTGCACTCATCCGGCTGAGGTGCCCCCCTTCACTTCCCTCTGAGGTGCCTGTTGTATTTCTATCTGATGCCCCTGCAGTGTTCTCTCCGTTTTGATCGGGTATCTTGAGTGGGCTTCGCCCATGCATTTTGGGCCCAGTGGTCCACGGACTATAAATGGTGCAATACCTGGACCTATATTATTGGTGTATATATTTGTTTATAGTGTATATATATTTTTGAGTACTGGATTTTAATTGATTACAATCGTTACAATAATTTCCTTTTGTCTTTGCATTCTTCTGGAGGGTTTGGGGGTTGGAACTGTACTGTATCAACATGTATTAGTGTGTGTGTTGTAGTGGGTGAGGGTGGGGGTGGGGGTGTTTTGTGTTGCGTGTGTGTGTCACTCTCTTTTCCCTCCCCCCCCTGTGTCATAGGTGCAGTACTCACCATGTTCTTCGCCGCCGGCGTTCGTGCTCCTGGTAGAGGAGCAGGAAGACAAAGGCAGGTAGAATATGGAGTTCTGGCTCCATGGCGTCCTGGTTCCTCGTGGGGTGTGTAGAGGTGAGCGTTTTCCCTTCCAAGTCCTGTTTCTGCCATGTTTTTGTTCGCGGTGAATCCGCCCCGGAAAAGGTGGCGGATTAGCCTGTTGTAATACTGTGGGCGGTACATTGTCTTCCACCTGTCTGTTGGCGGTTACCGCTGCGGTGTTTGTTTGTACTGCCGTGGCGGTTGGAGTGTTAAAGTGGCTGTCTATGTTGGCAGTTTCCGCCATGGTCGTGATGGCATTTTTTTTTTCCGCCGGCCTGTTGGCGGCTTTACCGCCGCTTTGACACCAACCGCCAGGGTTGTAATGAGGGCCTATGTTATTTAAAGACGATCACAGTTATGATGGTCTGCTATCACTAGCAGGTCATCATCCCTGTTATGGGTGCAAATCGTAGTAAGTCCAATTTGCAATCTATTGCATTAAAATTCATAAAATAGGTCAGAAAGTGACCCCTTCAAACTTGAATTTTATGGAACAACCTATTAGTACATAGTTCGAATCATAAAATTCTGTACTAGTCACAAAAATACTGGTTGCAAATTGTGACTAGTTTTTGCTAGTATTTATTATATCGGGTCCCAAGTTCCTAACGTTTGGTGCTCTCTGAAGTATTACTACTGGTTCATTGCCCATGGATTAACTGGTTATATAATCGGTTAAAGGAATTATATAGTTGTTGTGAATTGTTCTTCTTATATGTTCCTTGTTGATTTATCCTGCTTGCTGTATGTGACTACTGTCCTCTGGCTCCGGTAATGCTTTCAAAGCTTTAGACGCTACCCAGTTTGCAATACTTTACACTTTACACTGTCTACCGATTTTTCTAGTGATAGTGGCATTAAATTCTATGTCAGGCGAGGGCATACCAGTGTCCTTAAAATGGCCTCGTCCTACATGTGATATCTTAATGCCACAGTTTAGCTTTGAATTCCTCATCTTTTAGTTTATTTATGAGGACAAAGCAGATTATAATTTCATATCCATCATCTCTCCACCCTTACTCACCCACCCATCAATAACTAGCAAATGTCATCACCAACAGTCAGTTCTAAACAACGACATAATTAGCCTAAACTATTTCTCAGCATTGAAAACATTGTCATATTTTGTGTCTGCATTTGTTCGATTTAGTATCAACAAACAGCATTGTCACAAAGATATGTCATTGTGCTAATGGCAGATAAAAACTCTACCCTCCATAACAACTCAACCCTCTTTTTCTGCATTTATTTTTTACTTCACTACAACCTTCACAGAGGTGTCATTCTAAAATAGCTCATCAACCCAGGCATTCAAGACACAATGGCAACCCTTGAGACATACATTTTGAGTCACACGTGTAAATATAAAATTCAACTCACGTGTGACGTCTAACTTCCACACCACTGGTGCATTTGATTACTGGATAGGTATAAGTTAAAAGAAAAGTTGAAAAAGCCAAATGGGCATTACGTAATTAACACTGTTTTTAATTGAATGCACATGCTGTGACATGCAATAACAGGGCCCTGGGTTCCTAATGCCAGCAAACACTACTTCAAGAGAGTTTGAGATTCATTAAAAACATATCTTTCTGTGTATGTGTGAATATGTAACATAGAAAAAGTGCATTCGCCTCTTTCTTTAAACAATGATTTGAAGCTGAATCTAAGACGACAAGGTCTATTACTATGTTAATTACTCGTTTTAAATGTAATGTGCAGCCAGTGAAAATCATATTACCATGTTCTACACTCAGTGGACCATAAAATTGTACCGTACCCCGCTATAGATTTGTGATGAAAATGAACTGCTTTGTCACAATAATGAGCTAAAAACCAGTCAGACTCTTTTTGCATGCACGGGAAATAACATGTTCAGTTAAACTTCACCAGTTCCATAAAAAACATGTATGAAGGGTTTTAAGAACTACTTTGAAGGATGGTGGTAAATTCTCCTTCACACATCAAAGGAGTAAAAGACATACGAATGAATCAACCAAACTCACCCGTGAAAGCGACATCAAGTGCACTGCGCTTGCTTCCCCTTGGCACCTGAAGTGTAATTGAAAGTGAGGACACTGTTCTGTGCTACTTACAGGTCATTACCACCACAACTCCACACTTTGTCAGATATGGAAGATTGATTTCACGGGTCATCACTTATTTTCTAGTACCTCCTGACAGAAGGCACTTCAACGATTAATGCCCCGAGCTGTTTCTCGGAGCACGAAGAGGAAGCAATCACATTGTCTCTTAAACATGTCATGCGAGGGCCTTTATTCATTTGAGACTATCTCTGAGCAGCCCCACCCCCATCCAGATAGGCAGGGAACAGAAAATCGTTTCAGCTGTTAAGACAACATGTTAGAAGTATTTGGCCTGAATTCTTTGCAATGCTGTAGACACCGAAAGTAAGGGGAAGTTTTAAACCTGTGTAGTTTGGAGGAAATTTATTAAAATGTGACACAATGCAGCACAATGATAACAGCTGGGGACCATAATTTTATTTCTCTTCTTCCAACCGACCTTTTTCAGATGCTCCTTTTTAGGATACTAGAGAAGTAAAGGAGAGTTAAAATCAAATTTTCAAATCTATTGACACAGTAGAGCAGAGGATAAAGTTCAAAAGTCTATTACAAATTAAGAGCTAAACTAATGTATATGAATCAGAAGGACATGCTATATAAGTACAAAATCACCAAAGGTGAAGTAAAGCGTTGAATGAGTTAAATCATATAAGCATAAGTCATACGAGAATTTTAGTTGAAGCAATACAAAAGATGAAAAACAAAATTTGATTAATTGTATCTAAGTCCTGGTCTTCTTGCTTAGTCATTGGAAAATATAAATTAATCCAAGCACCCTAAACTAGACTAAAGGGAAATCCTAATTAGGTCTCAGGAATTATAGGAAAGTGTCAACATACCAGAAACCTCAGTATAAGTTGTAACCAGGAGGTGATACTGTTGTATAGCTATTTTAGCCATGTTTTAGACACAATATTTTAGCAAACTAGGCCTGCAGTTGTGCACTTAAGCTTAGTTACATTTTATTCAGCATGACTTTGTTTTTTCTAGAATTAGCCACATTTGCAGTGTTTTCTATCTGGTTGTTCATTCACCTAGGAAAACATTATGTTCTTAGCACAACCTTCATTTCACTTTGTGCTTTCCTCAAAGCTGCGGTCAGACGAGTTTGCCGGCAAAAGTGGTAGGCTGTGTCTCCAACTTCCACAGAACCATACATATCCTTACATGGGGACCTTTTCTTAGAACATCAGTTGTTTTATTATAAAAATACTTCTCTGTCCCATACACGTTAAAGGGAGATTCCAGCCAGATGGCCATGACTGCATGCTGAATGCTGAACGTCTTTTCTACAGCTGCTTGCTACGACTGTCAGATCCCTGGCCTATATGGGGACGGTGTCTTTTTAGAGAACTGGCTTTCTTGCTCAGGTATTGGAGATGATGTCTTCCCAGGGAGGGGAAACCTGAAAGGCGGATCAGGGCTTTTCCCGCTGTGCTCTAACATAGTTTAGGTAGGATGCAGTTACTTCCATAAACCTTATTGAAATATACTCTGCTTCTGTTTGTCTTTGCCTGCATGAGATTAATGTAACTGACAGAAAGGGATGAGATCTGATCGACCATGACTTCCTTGAGGAGTCCTCCCTGTCATGCACATGGTTGCCACAATCATCCCTGCTCTTGAGTGGAGATGAGGCAATGCTAGCTGGCCGGAATACCCAGATTGGGCTGACAGGTGTCACATGGTGTGGGATTGTATTCAGTACCCCACAAATCAGGTGATTCTGCCACCCAAACCCAGTAGTCTCATTAGGATAATGAGAACCTACCCGACAATACATAGCATAAAGCCGCCCAAAGGAATTAAGATTGGAGAGGTCTGTACCCCGCTGTGTCTCAAGAGAATCTGCTCTCGTCTAACCAAGTGAGTAGCAATTAAACCTACAGGACCTTCGAGAAAGCTACGTCATCCACATCAGCAGTTCTCTGCCTTCCTTGCACATCCTTGAAATGAGCAGCTTCAGCCAGGTATCTCATCCCACTAACCATACCTTAGGACAAAGTTAAAGGCTTCTCACTGTCTGGTACACAAACAGGAGTCTTTTCTTCTCAGTTGGTTAGTGCTCCTTTGTCCTTGCCAAGTATCCTTCCGTACTACACTATCTTCAACACACAATATGCCTTTCATTGACTGTAGACTTGCAAGGATATGCCTGCAAATAAAGAATATTGCAACATCCACAAAACTCCACATTGAAGGTTAAGCACAAGAAACCAAGGCCCTCATTACAACCCTGGCGGTCGGTTATAAAGCAGCAGTAATACCTCCAACAGGCCGGCGGTGCAAAAATGGAATTATGACCTTAGCAGAAACCGCTTAGACAGACAGCCACTTTAAGACACCGACCGCCATGACGGTAGCAACAAGCACCACGGCGGTAACGTCCAACAGCCAGGGGGAAGACAATTTACCGCCCACTGCATTATGACCAGCCTATCCACGAGCTTTTTGCGGGGCGGTACCAATGACATCAAAAGCATGGCAGAAACAGAACACAGAAGTCAAAGGACTCACCTCTGGAGACACAGGGAACAACCACAATGCCATGGAGCCTGAGTTGCACATATTTTCCATGCTCGTCTACATTTTCCTGCATTACGAACACCAACGCAGGCGAAGACGTCCACGGTGAGTACTGCTGCCTAGCACACAACGGAGGGGGGAGGAAAAAGAGAGTGACACACACACACGCAACACGCAACACCCCCACCCCCAACACGATACACATAATCAGATGCAGTAACATTACATATCCACCCCATACCCCTCAGGAATAATGCAAGGACAATATGATTGGAAGAAAGTGTAATACCATTAAAGAGCATGAATAAGTGCATTAAACTACAAACGTATATACATATTTACAAATGGAGGGACACTGCCCAGTCCTCAATGTCCGTGGGCCGCAGGGCCACAACACATAGACCAAGGCCTCACCTCACTCCTGCAACAACATGGAGAGAACACTGCAGGGCCATCAGGTCAAAAATACACAGGCACCTCAGGGGGACCGGGAATGGGGGGGCACCTCAGCCAGAAGATGGTACAACACCACTGGTCCTGGAGAGGGCTACATGCCCTGTGCAATGTCCTGGGGAGTGCAAAGCCACAGTCTCTCAAGTGGGTGGTTGCCCACTGTTTGGTCCTGGGGAGTGCAAGGCCACAGTCTCTCAAGTGGGTGGTTTGCCCACTGCTTGGTCTTGGGGAGTGCAAGGCCACAGTCTCTCTAGTGGGTGATTTGCCCACTGCTTGGTCCTGGGGAGAGCAAAGCCACAGTCTCTCAAGAGGGTGGTTTGCCCACTGCTTGGTTCTGGGGAGTGCAGGGCCACAGTCTCTCTAGTGGGTGGTTTGCCCACTGCTTGGTCCTGGGGAGTGCAAGGCCACAGTGTCTCAAGTGGTTGGTTTTCCCACTGCTTGGTCTTGGAGAGTGCAAAGCCACAGTCTCTCAAGTGGGTGGTTTGACCACAGCTTGGTCCTGGCGAGTGCAAAGCCTCAGTATCTCTACTGGATGGCTTCTCCACTGTTTCTGGAGGGGGCATAGTGCCCATTGTGCTTCATCCTGGGAAGGATGGGGTGAGTGGATGGCTTCTTCCACTAGTTCTGGAGGGGGCATTGTGCCCAGTGTGCTTCATTCTGGGAAGGATGTGGTGAGTGGATGGCTTCTCCACTGGTTCTGAAGGGGGCATTGTGCACAGTGTGCTTCATCCTCAGTAGGATGCGGTGAGTGGATGGCTTCTTTCACTGGTTCTGGAGGGGGCATTGTGCCCTGTGATGCAGATCTTGGGGAGTGCAAGGTCACAGTCTCTCACCTGGGTGTCAGACCCACTGGATTTGCAGGGGACAGGATGCACAACAGTCCATGGAGGCAGGACTACACACTCTCCGCTGGCGGTGACAGCTGCTCAGTGGTGGCAGTGGCGGTGCTGGTGTTGGTGCTGGCAGTGGTGGGGGGAGGCTCCAGCCCATCCCCTGCAGCCTCGGACGGCTGCCCACTGGGGCCGCTGCTGCTGGCAGTGGTGATGCTGGCGGTGCTGGTGACGGTGCTGGTGGCAGTGCTGGCAGTGGTGAGGGGAGGCTCCAGCCCATCCCCTGCAGCCTCAGATGGCTGCCCACTGGGGCTGCTGTTGCTGGCAGTGGTGCTGGTTGTGGTGCTGGCAGTGGTAGGGGGAGGCTCCAGCCCATCCCCCGCAGCTCGGATGGCTGCACATTAGGGCTGCTGCTGCTGTCAGTAGTGCTGGCGGCAGTGCTGGCAATGGTGAGGGGAGGCTCCAGCCCATCTCCTGCAGTCTCAGACAGCTGACCCACCATGGTTGGGTGTGGGGGCTCCATATTGCATTTGCCCTCCCCATGAACAGGTGTTCAGAAATCGAAAGAGCTTTCACTCCATGAATGTGCAGATAGTATGCCTGGCGGACCAGTACATCTCCTGTGTCAATGCAAAGTATCCTGGGTCTGCGCATGAAGCCTTTATCCTGAGGAATAGCAGCATCCCATATGTGATGGCTCAACTCCAGAGGCACAGGGTGTGGCTAATAGGTGAGACCTGGTTCCCACCCAGGGGTTGTTGGTGTATGGGTATGGTGTTGGCCCTAAGGGTTAATGTGTGTCTAACAGCTGGCCCTCAATATTTTCAGGTGACTCTGGTTACCCCAACCTCTCATGGCTACTGACCCCTGTGAGGAATCCCAGAACAAGGGCAGAGGAACGTTACAATGAGGCACATGGGCGAACAAGAAGAATAATAGAAAGGACATTCGACCTCTGAAGGCCAGGTTTCGTTGCCTCCATCTCACCGGTGGATGCCTGTACTACTCACCTAAGAAGGTGTGCCAGATCATCGTGCCATGCTGTATGTGGCACAACCTTGCTTACGTCACCAGGTGCATTTTCTGCTGGAGGATAAGGCTGTAGATGGGCGTGTGGCAGCAGTGGACCCTGTGGACAGTGATAATGAGGAGGCAGAGGATGAGGATGAGGACAACAGAAGTGCTATAATACAACAGTACTTCCAATGACACACAGGTAAGACACTGTAATTACACTTTAGATTGACAGTTTTGTATTTGACATTGTCACTGGTAGGCTGCTTTCCCACTTCTATGGCCACTTACTGTACCCTTTGGCATTTCTATTTGCACATATTTGTGCCCCACTATCGCTCCTGTTGTGTTGACTGCAGCCAACTACAGGTCATTCCCATGCATACATTACTGTACAGATATATTGCAGTGTTTAAAGTCTGTTAAACAAATACAAGGTTAAATGATTTGAAAGACTCTATACTTGTATTTCTTCAAATGGTGTTTATTTAAGTGCTAATGATTAGAGGGGCTTGTGCAATGGGCTGGGGTGATGATGGAGGAATGTCCAGGCTAGAGTCCAGTCTATTTGTATCACAGGTGCATTTTCCAAGGGGGCATAGGAAGGGGAACAATGGCAGTTCAAGGTGGACAGAGTGACAGAGTGGGACACAAGAGTGACATTTAGGAGAGTCTTATTTCCTGGCGGGGGTCTTGTCAATGTTCTCTGGCTTCTGCCTGGATCGCTGGGACCATTTGCGGAGTGGTTCTCCTTCTGCAGGAAGCGGGGTGCTGGTGGCCTATTTGATCCTGTGGCGGGGCCTCCTGTTCACTAGAGGCAGCGGAGGTGGAAGGCTGTTTATTGGTTTGGCTAGTGTCAGGGGCCCGCTGGTGTGCCACTGCCTCCCTCATGGTTTTGGCCATGTCTGCCAGCACCCCTGCAATGGAGACCAGGTTGGTGTACTGTGCTGGTGTTTCCGAACAAAACCCATAATTCCCCTTCCTAATTTTCCAAACTATCTATCTGCTGCAGTAAATCAATCTCCAGTAGTTTCCACGCACCTCTTGCTTCCAACCCTTCAAAATCCTAACACCTCTCCTAGTCCTAGGTTTTGTTTTTCATTCAGGATCAATAAAATGTTCCACATGACAAATCTTTGGAAATATTATACCTAAATAACATGTACCATACCTTCCCTTGGGCAATTTAAAATAAGCATTCCTCCACAAATAAAGTATAGTCCAGGAATCACAGCACCTTTCCATCTAAAGATAATTCACGTTTTCCTCTAATCTCAAAACTGTGATCCCATTCACTCTGCTCGATAAATGATGGATCCAAATAACTTTGGTCAATTCGTATGCACAACTTGCCCTTATGCTGCCAATCTGAAGCTAATGCTGGTTGGTTTTCCTTCACTTGCTGTTCTATTTCTTCAGTATTCCACCTGTGCTGTCTCTCAAGGTCTTTATTTGTTTCAAACTCTAGACCCCATCTTCCTTCCACTAGATTAAAAAACTTCTTCTTTACTTCTGGCATGTTACAAGTCAAATTATGTCTGTTGCTTATTGGATTGTCATTTGTTTATTCGCAACTCCTAAAACTTGGATAATTTTTTCTGAAGAGGTGGTTAATTGGGAATTTCTACTGATCTCAGAGTGGAGCGTGTAGCACCAGTGCTGAAATGACACGGGTGGCCATTCATCTCAACATCTATAAATGAACGACTCTGGTGTACCTCCAGGACTGCACCAAGCCCCCAATCTTCCTACCCTCTCAGGCACAGTCAGGCTGACTGATCCAAACCACAGCTCTAGGATGTCTTAAACATGGGGTAGTGTTGGAAGGGATTATTATCTTGGAATGCATTCAAATTCACATTAACAACTTGATTAGAATTCAATCTCGAGCCATTTGCATTTCACTGTGGCATCAGGGGTTGTGGAACTTACATCACTGGAGCGTTTGGTACATCAAAATTCTGCATTCTCTATCTTTGCACATTTTGCATCTGTATTGAGTTGTTACTCTGGGGCAATACAAACCCCAAATTCTTGGATTGATTAGCTGGATTAAAACAACATTTTTTCTTGCAATGCCCCAAGTTGTCTTCTTCAGACTACCCTCATCCATCCATGCACTGTGATCAATTGGGACACCTTGACCTCTACCCTGAATCGCAGTAGTTCCCTTATGATACACTCCTTGCGTAGCACCAATATTCCCTATGAAAGGCTGGATTTGACTTCTTCTCTGAGCAGCCTTCATCTGTGTAACCAATAACTTCTTCTTTAGTTTCTTCTGTTTCATCTCTATTTCAGCACTGCAGTTTTCGCATAATTCAAAATTTCATCAACTAATTTATTCTGCCAACAGTTCAAATGCAGCTGAATCATCATGCTAATTTCAGATCTCAATCCTGTCACAAACCTCGACACAAAATGTCCCATATCCTTTGATTCAGCATCTACATTCCACTATTCTACCTGGACACCTGCAACAATCTCTCATAGTAAGCATTAATCAACTCTTTCCATTGTTGAGTCATTCTGTCAATTTTGATCCAATCAGTATTTTAGGGGGATACCTTTGACTTTAAAAATGTCATCACCTGCTGATACTTTTTCATCACAACGGCAAACGGCGTTTTGTCATTAGGCTCCTTGGGGGTTCGCACTCAAGCCATTCAACAGCTATCTTACATTCTGCCCACAAGTGACTCAGAACCACAATGACAAGTAAATCATTCAAATAGGCCCACAATACTTGTGAAATCTTCACAAATCACCCAACCTGTTTGTACCACTCTACTGGTTTATCTCTCAGATTGAAAAAGTCATTAGTGAATGATTGAAGATCACTTCTACTCCAAGCACATGAACATAGGGGGTCATTACGACCTCAGCGGTCTTGCAGAAAGACCGCCGAGGCCGCAGGAGACAGAATACCGCCATTGCTGGCGGTATTCCTTGCTCCCTATTATGACATTTCCGCTGGGCCAGCGGACATGTCACATCAACATTGCTGCCGGCTCGTAATAGAGCCGGCGGCAATGCTGATGTGCAGCGGGTGCAGTAGCACCCGTCGCGCATTTCACTGCCCGAAATTCGGGCAGTGAAATGCACGACGGGGCTATGCCTGGGGGCCCCTGCACTGCCCATGCCAAGTGCATGGGCAGTGCAGGGGCCCCCAGGGGCACCCCAAGTCCCCTTACTGCCAGCCTTTCAATGGCGGTGTTTTCCGCCACAGACAGGCTGGCGGTCTGGGACTCATAATCCCCAGGGCAGCGGTGCTTGCACCGCTGCCCTGGGGATTATGACCGCCAGGCAGAATCCTGGCGGGATATTGGAGGGGCCGGCGGTATGGCCGTGGCAATTCCGCCACGGTCATAATTGCTGGCGGAACACCGCCAGCCTGTTGGCGGTGTTACCGCCACCTTACTGCCGGCCGCCATGGTCGAAATGACCCCCATAATCTCAAACTGGCACTTCTCTCAATGGGTAATTTGATGTGCTCATCTACCTTTCTACAAGAGGAGGTGGTTCCCCTGTCCGTTTCTTTGGTTCTTTATTTCTTGCACATTGACTTTACCATTTACCTAACTCATTCCATGTCCGAATGTTCTGAATTAGCTCTTTAATTTGTTTTTCATCCCCGAAGTTCTCAAACAGCCTATGTATTCTTCATAAAGCATACACAATAACTACTGTGCAAAGCTTCTGTCTTAATTAGGTCTATCATATTTTTGAACCAAGTGAGATAGTTTGTCATGAACTTGTCCTGCACATCTAGGCCCTCATTACAACCCTGGCAGTTGGTGTTAAAGCGGCGGTAATACCGCCAACAGGCCGGCGGTAGAAAAAATTTGATCACGACCATGGTGGAAACCGCCAACATAGACAGCGACATTAACACTCCGACCGCCACGGCGGTAGAAACAAACACTGTGGCGGTAACCGGCAACAGACAGGCGGAAGACAAGGTCACGCACACTGTATTACAAGAGGCCTATCCGCTACCTTTTCCAGGGCGGTACCAATGCCATCAAACGCATGGCGGAAACAGTCTGTGGAACGGAAACCACTCGCCTTTCAACACCCAATGAGGAACCAGGATACCATGCAGCCCGAGTTACAGGTCCTGCCCATGTTGGTTTACCTCCTCTTGTATCAGGATCAGAAAAGATGCCGGTGACGACCACGGTGAGTACTGCACCTAGCACACCGGGGAGGGGAGGAGGGAAAAGAGAGTGACACACACATGCAACACGCAACACCCCCACCCCCACCCTCACCCACAACACCATACACACAAATACGTGCAGCAACATTACGTATACACCCCGTCACCCCCTGGAAGAACACAAGGACAAAATGAAATAATTGTAACAAGTGTAATCATTGAAAAATCAGATAGGCCAAATCAAAATATCAGTATATACAAATATGTACACCAACTACACAAGTCCGGATAGTAATGAAATCATTGTCCGTGGACCAGTGGTCCCTAAATGCATGGGCGAAGCCCACACATGATACCTGACTCTAAACAGAGAGAACACTGCTGGGACATCCGATGGAAAATAAACAGGCAACTCAGGGGGAGGGGGGGCACCTAAGCCGAATGAAAGGACGACGCCACTGCTCCACGAGGGGGCTCCATGCCCACTGATTGGTCCTGGGGAGTGCAAAGCCACAGTATCTCAAGTCTCTCCAGTGGGTGGTTTGCCCACTGCTTTATCTTGGAGAGTGCAAAGCCACAGTCTCTAAAGTCTCTCCAGTGGGTGTGTTGCCCACTGCTTTATCCTGGGGAGTGCAAAGCCACAGTCTCTCAAGTGGATGTCATTCTCCACTGGTTCTGGAGGAGGCTTAGTGCCCAGAGTGCTTCATCCTGCCAAGGACTGGGGGAGTGGATGCATATCTCCACTGGTTCTGGAGGGGGCATTGTGCCCAGAGTGCTTCACATGCAGTGTGGCAGGCCCCATTCCCTCACCTGGCTGTGTGTGCCACAAGATTGCCTGGGAACAGGTAGCATGATACTCCATGGAGGCAGAGACACACTCCATCCTGCTGCTACTTCGCCTGCCACCTGCAGGTACAAACAGTGCTGGGTGTCGTGCCTCATGTACACTGTGCTGTTCCTGCAGCCTCGGATGGCTGCCCACTTGGGATGATAGCCATGTCAGCTGTGGTGGCATTGTCTGAGCACGTCGCGGGGCTGGTGGCTGTGGTTGTGGTGGTGTCTGTGGCGGAGATTCTGGCGGTGGTGCATGTGTCAGCACCTGTGGAGGGACACATCAGGATGTCTCCTGCAGCCTTGGATGGCTGCCCACTGGGGATGATGCTGGGGGCTGTTGCTGAGGCAGCAGACATGCAGGTGGCGGTGCAGGTGGCGGAGTCCACTGCCGTACAGGTTGATGTTCTGGTTGACAGAAGGGGTGACTCTGGTCCCTCAGCCGGAGCCTCCGTGCCCTGTCTTGACTTGCCCTCTGCCTTGTGTCCCTTCCCCACCTTTGATGTTGCTGCTGGTCCCTTGGCACTGTCCCCTTTTGGCTTGGAGGATCCCTTGCTTGGTGGTTGGTGTGGCTTCTCCCTCCGACATGTGGGCACCTTCTTCACCTTGACAGGTGGTGGAGTGGGCTGATCCTTGGCCTCGCTAGGTGGCACACTGGCAGCCCTGATGGGTGCCGCCTGCGATGTGACCTGACTTGCTGAGACCACAGTGCTGGAGGATTTGGTGGCCGAGGTGCTGGGCTGGGACCTGGACAGCCTGGCCCTAGGTGAAGGACGGGGGGGAGGTGTAGGGAAGAGGCCAGTGTCAGCCAGGAAGAGTTTCTTAGACACACTTGGACGGGAAGATGGAGGAGGTTTGGGAGTGGAGGATGAGGTAGTGGTTGTAGGAGGTGTATGTCTGCTGAACTTGGGTGAAGATGCATGGGCCAGAGGCTGTTGTGAGGTGGATGGATGTTGGGTAGGTGTGTGCCTGCGTTTGTGTAGTTTGTGAGAAGGGCTCAAAGACACACTTGGAGAGGACACAGGGGATGTGTGAATGGTAGTGGGGTGGTGATTGCACATGAGCGGTGTGTGGTGATGGGCATGGTGGTGATGGAGGTAATGGATGAAGATGCAGTGCATGCAGGTGTGAGTGGAGACAAGACAGGGAGGGAGGAGGAGGACGTGGAGGAGGGAGGCACAGTGGAGGCAGTGGATGTTGGTGTGTCTGCATGGGGATGGTGCTTGTGTTAGTGCCTTTGGGAAGTGTGGTGCTTATGTTTGCCATGTCCACTCTTGTGTGTTGATGTGTGTGCATGCTGGTCTGATGGTGTGCTTGGGATAGGCTGAGCTACATGGGATTGGGTCTGGGTGGAAGAAGTTGGAGGGGAGAGGCTGGACACAGGGACAATGGCTGCCATCAGTGTTGAGGCCAGAGCCTAAAATGCTCTCTGTTGGGCCGTCACGCCAGAATGAATACCCTCCAGGTATGCATTTGTTTGCTGCAAATGCCTCTCAACACCCTGGATGGCATTCAAAATGGTTGATTGCCCAACAGTGAGGGTTCTCAAGAGGTCAATAGCCTCCACACTGAGGGCAGCAGGGCTGACTGGGGCAGGGCCTAAGGTGCCTGGGGCAAAGGAAATGCCCACCCTCCTGTGTCAGCGGGGACGGGAAACTCAATGAGGGGCTGCTGGGAGGGCGGTGCTGGTAGGGGGGGTGGCGGCTGTACCTGTTGATGCGGTGGGCCCAGAGGTGCCCGCCACCTCAAGGGAGCTCCCATCAGAGGAGGAGTCGCTAGCGCTGGTGTCTGCTCCTGTCCTCGTCATGGAGCTCCCCTCGCCCTCTGTCCCACTGGTGCCTTCTGACTCTGTTACTTCACCCTCCAGGGCCATGTGGGTTGCAGCTCCGTCCTGCTCCGGTGCCAATGCTCCTCTGCCAGATGATGCTAATGCACATAAGGACAGGGTGACAAAACAAAAAGGGGGGAAAGACAGAGGAGACACATGGTCAATGCCTGCAACACCACTACCATTGGCGGACACAACACACAGGGAGCAGCCCTATGCCCTAAGCCATGCACTAACAGTGCAGGGGAAAAGCACATGCCCAAGGGGGACTCTGTCTAGACCCATTTCATGCACAGCTGGAACCCATGGGAGCCTGACTAGGTGTAGAGGGCAAATACCACCTTTGGGGTTGAGTGGGAATGAGCCTGCAAATCAATGGATCTAACTTTGCGCGTCTGCCCTGGCTGAAGGAAACCCACAGCCCACCTCCCCCACCCAGACACCTCGTCAAGTGCACAGAGTCAGCTGAATGAGAGTGTACTCACCCCATTGTGGCTGCTGTGATGCCCTCAAGCGCCCATCCAACTCCGGATATACCACCGCCAGGATCTGTTACATTAGGGGGGTGATGGTGTGATGGGCACCCCTTCCACATTGGGAGGCCATCCCCAGCTGGGCCTCCGCCGTCTTCTTGCTCCAGCGGCGCAGGTCCTCCCATCTTTTCTGGCAGTGGTTGCTCCGTCTATGGTAGACCCCCAGAGTCTGCAATACCTTGGCGATGGCATGCCAAATACCCTTCTTCTGGTGGGCGCTGACCTAGAGGAATAGTGAAGTTAAAAAGGATGTTACTTTCCCGTACAGTTCTTCTCACACATTGGCCACAGACCTCCCACCCTGTCCCAGAAAAACATACACTCACCATCCTCACATGCTGGCCTGTCCCCCACCCCTGTCTCTTCCATCTACGACACTCCATACAATCATGTCCCATCCACCATGCACACGGTTCTCTCACTTGTTTGTCTGGAGGACCATAGAGTAGCGTTTACTGGGGGAGGACCCCATCCACCAGTTTCTCCAACTCCTCCGCATTGAAGGCAGAGGCCCTTTCCCAGACACTGTCGCCATTGTCGCTTCCAGACGCAGGTCACAGCATCACTTGCAGTGTAGGTCCTCTCCTGTTGAAGGTCAGGTATCAAGTGAGTGAACAGATAGAAAATGGTGGTCACGTCCGCGGTGGTGCGTACCATCACCGCCAGCGTACATCGTCATTGGCTCCTGGAACCCATAGGCCCCAATGATAACAAATGCTGAATTGCGCAGGGGTCATTGCCGTCTACCGCAGCGCTGCACAACGCCAGCGCAGTTACCTCATTTCCCCTTGTCCCTCCTTACAGGTCAGGCATCCGCCATTTCAGGGGGCCACATGGCAGGCAAAATAACTGTGTCACACCAATTTAGGCCAGGAATACGGACAAAGGCACATAGAGATAATTTCACGATTGTGCAAAACAGCCTTGTGAAACCTATGTGGTGTATGACCTCTGCTCACCATTCTCCTCCATAGGGCATGTCTACTGGGGCAGGTGATGAGATGGCAGCATCCTCTGGTGTACAGACCCCTGGTGGACCTGTCGACAATGGAAGAAAGACACATCATTATCACATACAGACTTGATCGTGCAACAATCCAGGAACTGTGTGCCCAGTTGGAGCCAGACCTGATGTCAGCTATCCGCCATCCCACAGGATTCCTTCCTCTACTGCAGGTCCTGTCAGTGCTCCATTTCTTGGCAAGTGGGTCTTTTCAAACAACAGTAGCCATTACATCAGGGATGTCACAGCCAATGTTCTCTAATGTGTTGTCCAGAGTGTTATCTGCCCTGCTGAAACACATGCGCAGCTACATCGTTTTCCCTCAGGTGGAGGATCTGCCCACAGTGAAAGGTGACTTTTATGCCCTGGAACATATCCCCAACATCACTGATGCCATTGATGGTACACATGTGGCATTTGTCCCCCCGCAGGAATGAACAGGTGTACAGAAACCGGAAAAGCTACCATTCAATGAATGTGCAGATGGTGTGTTTGGCAGACCAGTACATCTCCCATGTGAATGCCAAATATCCAGGCTATGTGCATGATGCTTAAATTTTGAGGAATAGCAGCATCCCTTATGTGATGGGGCAACTCCAGAGGCACCGTGTGTGGCTCATAGGTGAGCCTAAAGTTCCCACACAGTTTCATTTGGTGTCTTGGTATGGGAGATTCCCTAATGTTTGGAGGATGTCTAACAGTTGTCCCTTGATATTTGCTACTGACCCCAGTGAGGAATCCCAGGACAAGGGCAGAGGCACGCTACAATGAGGCACATGGGTGAACTAGGAGGATAATAGAGCGCATCTTTGGCCTTCTGAAGACCAGATTCCGGTGCCTCCATCTGACAGGTGGATCCCTATACTATTCACCGAAGAACGTGTGCCAGATAATCTTGGCATGCTGTATGTTGCACAACCTGGCTTTGCGACGCCAGGTGCCTTTTCTGCAGGAGGATGGGCCTGATGGTCGTCTTGTGGCAGCTGTGGAGCCTGTGGACAGTGAAAAAGAGGAGTCAGAAGAAAAAGATGTAGACAACCGTAACAACATCTTCATCCAATACTTCCAGTGAGAAACAGGTAAGAGGATGGCACTGCTTCCCACATCTCATACTATTGTAGGACTGTAGTGATGATCTTAGAGGATGAGATTAGAATAGGAGGAGAGTGAGATTCTAGAATGTGAGATTGAGAGAAGGAGCTGGAAGCTGGAGGGTGAGGAGCTCCTGCTGGGGGTTCTCGCAATATTACTTTATTCAGAGAATTATACAAATAAAGGATTATCTCTTTCCATGTGCAGTGGAGTTCCTACATATTTTGGCGACGAGTGACTCTGTGCAGGGGGCAGAGAACATGAAGAACCATTAACCCCCAACCCCTGGATCCGCCATCTAGAAGAAGGGAAGATCAATGAAGAAAAGAAATTTGAACAGCATACCAAGAAGACGGAAGCAAAATTAATAGAGATTAATAATCGTGAGTTTTCATTACCCGAACTGTTAAGCTTTTAGCTGTTTGAGCTTTGCGTACAGATCGATGTTTCTGTTTTAATTCTTAATCTCTTCTCAAAATGTCCTTCGCATTGCAGCCACTATGCCGATTTTAATTGTGTTCTTTTTTAAAAAAAACATCTAAATCTTCATGTATTGTTTACATGGACAAGATTGATTTCGAACATAAACAAGCGCTGCCAACGATCATTTCAACACGCGCTATAGAATGTGTACGGACGCGAGTTACTTCTGAAGTGAATCGCATGCAACTACGCATGAGGTACGCACACACTCCATGGTTTTAATTTTCGATTGTACACTCAGTAACTATCTCGCGAAGCAAACACGCAGTGTGCGAAAATCAGCATAAAAATAATACGACGTGGCAAATAAATAACAAAAGTTGCTCCTTACCTAACTGAAACGTCTCCTCTCAACAGTTCAAAGGCTAGAACACATAGTGGAAACTGATGAAGGACTACAGAAACTAACTGCAATAAAAAAAAGAAAAAGGACTACAGAGAAGGACTACAATCAGAAAGGGCAATAGCAAAAGATCAATAGAAAATTATCAAGAACTAATATTTCAGATATTTATTTTAGATTGTTATTTTACTTAATTATTTTGAATTGTTATTTTAGTAAGTTTTGGTAGTTTGTTATTTTCATCTTGATTACAGGTATGGCTGAACAAAGTATTTCTGCTCCACCATGTTTCTTACCAAATCAAGGCGAACCGTCCATTCCGTGGAAGAGGTGGAAAAACATTTTTACTACTTATTTGTTGGCAATTGGAGGAGACAAATATAGTCCTCTTAGAAAACAAGCAATTTTATTGCATCATTTGGGTACTGAAGGAAGGATGATATACGATGACTTGCCAGAAGTATCTTTAGGTATAGGCGAGGGACAACCCATAAATTTATATGATATGTCCTTACAAATGTTGGAAAAGCATTTACGCCAAAAATTTGTGTTGTGTTTGAACGTCATAAGTTCTTTTCACACGTTCAAGGTTTGGATGAGGATGTGATGACTTATGTGGCTGCACTGAGAGGGTTGGCAGTAACATGTAACTTTCATGATTTAACTGATTCTCTCATCCGTGAACAAATAGTGCGTTGCACAAAGAACAAGAAGGTGAAGCAGAGATTACTATCTATTGATCCTTCGTTAGAAGAATCAGTACAAATAGCAAGAAGTATGGAGCATACATAAGCTTGGATGAAAGGGATTGAATCTAAAACACACATGAAAGAATCAGCCAAAGAGAACACAGTGGAAATAGAACAACTTAAGACAATAAAACATGAGAAGGGTACTAGTAGTAACACGGGAGAGAGGAAGAATTCCAATATATTGTGCTACAGATGTGGGTGTCCGGGACATATCGCTTCAAGTCCTGTATGTTCTGCGCGTACTTTGACATGCAGAACGTGTGGAAGACATGGTCATCTGGCCAAAGTATGCAGGTCAAAAGGAAAGGTGTGGAATAAAAGTGTTAAATCAATAGATAGTATACAAGGGGAATACGAGGAAGAGATTGTTCTAACCATCAACAGCATGTCAGAAGACAACCTGCGTGGTGCTAAATCAGAAAACTGTACAAATTTGAAGCAAGAAAGCCTATGTGAATTAAAGAAGCCTCATTGCGATATAACCCTGAAAAATAAAATTGTAAGGATGCTGGTTGATTCCGGAAGTTTGTATACCTTAATATCTAGAGACATATATGAAGGAACCTTGAAAGAAAAAATTGGAGATTTGCAGATTGCGGATGTGAAAGCGGTTTGGTATGGCGGAAAGAGAATCGACATTGTGGGAATGAAATGGATGGACATTATCTTCAAAGGGAACGGAGTACATGGGAAAGTATATGTGACTCATGAAGGATCAAACTTATTAGGATGGAGACATCAGAAGGATTTCAATATTGTCTTGAACCCCAATGCAACTGAACCAGTCATAGTTGTGGAAGAACCAAATGTAGAATATATGGGAACTCAAGAAACTGCAATGGAATGGAGTGAGAAACGAATGAAAAAGTTTCCGAAGGTCTTTAATGAGAAACTAGGTAAATTGAAAAAGTTTACACACGGAATAATTTTAAAAAAGAACGCTGTTCCAGTTGTTCATAAAGTAAGACCAATACCGTTTATGATGAGGGAACCTCTTCAACAAGAAATTGACAGATTATTGCAGGAGAAAATAATCGAGCCAATAGAATCATCGGAGTGGTTGGCACCGATCGTCATAGCACCCAAGGATGGGAACAAAATTTGTTTGTGCATAGATTTAAGAGACCTTAATAAGAATATTTGGGTAGATAGACAACCCTTGCCAAACGTCACGGAAATGTTAAGTATGATGGGAGGTGGCAAAGTATTTAGCGTTCTGGACATGTCGGCAGCCTACCACCAAGTTAATTTACATCCAGATTCACGTCCATTGACTTCTTTTGTAACCCCTTTAGGTGCCTATCGTTACTGCAGAATGCCTTTCGGGCTAGCATCGGCATCTGCTGTGTTTCAGCGTATTATGCATAACGTTTTTGGGGGCATGAAAAATGTCTTGTGCTTTCAAGATGATCTTATAGTAGTTGGAAAGTCTACGGATGAGCATGATGAATTGATTGAGAAGGTGTTAGAAAGGATTGAGAATCATGGGTTGACTGTGAAGAAGGAAAAGTGCCAGTTGAGAAAGAGTACTGTGAACTATTTAGGTCAAGTGGTGTCTGCAGAAGGCATAAAGCCAAAAAAAGAGTATTGTGAGGGCGATTAGTGAAGCCCCAAGACCAACTAATAAGGATCAATTCAAATAGTTTCTGGGGTTGGTAGAATATTGTTCTAAATTTGTGCATGATTTTGCTGGAGTTGTGGAACCCATGAGATTGTTATTAAAGAAAGGAGGTGTGTTTGAATGGGGAGCAGAGTGTGAAACTGCTTTTGAAAAGATTAAGAGTTCTATTGCTTGTGCGCCCACCCTAGGACATTTTGATGTGAACAAGAAAACAATCTTAATGACAGATGCCAGTGGTGTAGGGTTGGGAGCAGTTCTCATACAAGTAGTGGACAAGGAAGATAGAGTCATTGGGTTTGCGTCTCGCAGGTTACAAGGGGCAGAATGGTCGTACTCTGCAATTGAGAAAGAAGCGTTAGCTTGTTGTTGGGGTATTAATCATTATAGATACTATTTGTGGGGACTGCCTTTTGTGCTTTGTACAGATCATAAACCTCTGCTTCAGGTCTTCAAGAGAGGTCGAGGTTTGGAAGGAAGTATGACGCCCAGAATTTCTAGGTGGTTGATTAATATCATTGATTTCAATTTTGATGTGGAATTTGTGAGAGGTAAGAAGAATGTTGTGGCTGATTACTTGTCACGCATGCCGAGAAATGAGCATCCTGAGGAAGCTTCAGTATTGAGTGAGATCGAAGTAGAAGCATTTTTGTTAGATGATGAACTTACCTTAAAACAAGAAGAGTGGGAGGATGCCATGGTCAATGATAAGAAGTATGATGAGTTAAAGAAATTTATAAGTGGTTCTAGTCAGGCAAGAAGTGATCTGCAGAATTTTGAAACAATATTTAGAAGTGAAAGATGAATTGAGTGTGCATGGTCAAAAGATATTAAGACGAGGGAAAGTGATACCACCTATGAAGCTAAGGATGAGGCTGATAAAAATTGTTCATGAGGGCCATTTAGGAAGAAGTTTAACAAAGAGAAGATTGAGACAATCTTATTGGTGGCCTGGGATGGACAAGGATGTAGAGCGAATTGTGAGTGAGTGTGTAGTGTGTGGAAATAGTGACAAATCTAGGATTGTTAGGCAGCCACGTTTGGGGTGTGTACAATTTCCTGCGAGACCATGGGAGAAATTAGCTTTGGATTTTATTGGTCATGTGGATAAACTTGGAAAAAGAAATCGGTTCTTAGCAGTCTTGGTGGATTACCATAGTAAATGGTTTGTAGTTAAGAGCATGGAACACATTACGACTAACAATGTTATCGAATTCCTTAGGGAAACGTTTTTGGAGGAAGGTGCACCCAATGTCTTAGTTACTGATAATTGGGTGCAATTGGTGTCTGAGAGAATGACAGAGTTCCTCACCGGATTGGGAATTAAACATGAGAAGGTTGCCTTATTTTGTCCGCAAGCTAATGGTTTAGTAGAAAGGATAAATCGAATTGTTATGGAAATTATTCAATCATCTTTAGCAAATGGATGGAATGGAAGGAAGAATTGAATAAAATGATGTGGGCACATAGAGTGACACCGCATTTAGTGATGTGGATGCCACCATTTGTTGCCCTTAAAGGGAGAGAACCGGCGTCGAAAGAGTCTCCTTGGTGGATGCGCGAAAAGAAACAAGTGTGGGTGGATCGTGAAAGAATGAGGGCGAGAGTGATGGGTTGTCAAGAACGTAACAAGTTGAACTATGATACGAGGAAAAAAAAAGTGAAAGACATTGGAATTGAGGTAGGTGATTGGGTGAGAGTAAAAAGGTGTGGTAAAATAAAGAAGGGAGAAAGTAAATTTTGTGAGCCGCAGAAGGCAGTGAAAATATTTAAATCTGTAGTTAGGTTGGATGGTGGGAGAGAATGGAGTATGGGGAATTTGTGCAAAGTTAAGTAGGCAGGAATGCAGATGTTGAACGAATTTCATGCAAACCCCAGCCCAGCTGCCCAGGAGGGCCCGCCAGCCCCAGCCCTGCTGCCCAGGAGGCCACCGCCAGCACAAGCCCCACTGGGCCATGAAGGACCCGCCAGCACAAGCCCTGCTGGGCCATGAAGGACCGCCAGCACAAGCCCCGCTGGGCCATGAGGAACCACCAGCACAAGCCCCACTGGGCCTTGAGGGACCGCCAAATCAAGCACCGCTGAACAGGGCACCGCCAACTCAAGCACCGCTGAACAGGGCACCGCCAAATCAAGCACCGCTGAACAGGGCACCGCCAAATCAAGCACCGCTGAACAGGGCACCGCCAACTCAAGCACCGCTGAACAGGGCACCGCCAAATCAAGCACCGCTAGCCCATGAGCGGCAGGGGCACTGACGCAACTGGGTCCATCACGGGGTGAGTGATGCACTCTGGGCACCAGTCCCCCTCCAGAACCAGTGGAGACATGCATCCACTACCTCAGTCCTTGGCAGTATGGAGCACTCTGGGCACCAGTCCCCCTCCAGAACCAGTGGAGACATGCATCCACTACCTCTGTCCTACACAGGATGAAGCACTCTGGGCACCAGTCCCCCTCCAGAACCAGTGGAGAGATCCATCCACTACCTCTGTCCTTAGCAGGATGAAGCACTCTGGGCACCAGTCCCCCTCAGGAACCAGTGGAGACATGCATCCACTTGAGAGAGTGTGGCTTTGCAGCAGTGGGCAAACCACCCACTGGAGAGACTTGAGAGACTGTGGCTTTCCACTCCCCAGGATAAAGCAGTGGGCAACCCACCCACTGGAGAGACTTGAGAGACTGTGGCTTTGCACTCCACAGGAAAAAGCAGTGGGCAACCCACCCACTGGAGAGACTTGAGAGACTGTGGCTTTGCACTCCCCAGGATTGAACAGTGGGCATTGATCCCCCTCGTGGATCTGGCGTCGTGCACTCATCCGGCAGAGGTGCCCCCTCTTCCCTTCCCCCTGAGGTGCCTGTTGTATTTCTATCTGATGCCCCTGCAGTGTTCTCTCTGTTTTGATCGGGTATCTTTTGTGGGCCTTGCATTTTGGGCCCAGTGGTCCACGGACTATAGATGATGCATTACCTGGACTTGTATTATTGGTGCATGTATTTGTTTATGGTGTATATATATTTTGGAGTACTGTATTTTAATACATTACAATGTTTACATTCATTTCCTTTTGTCTTTGCATTCTTCCGGGGGGCTTTGGAGGTGTAACTGTGATGTATTGATATGCATTAGTGTGTGTGTTGTAGTGGGTGAGGGTGGTGGTGGGGGTGTTTGCGTGTGTGTGTCCCTGTTTTTCCCTCCCCCCTCCCTTGTGTCATAGGTGCAGTACTCACTGTGGTCTTCGCCGCTGGCGTTCGTGCTCCTGTTAGAGGAGCAGGAAGACTATCGCAGGTAGAATTTGAAGTTCCGGTTCCATGGTGTCCTCGTTCCTCATGGGGTGTGTAGAGGTGAGTGTTTTCCCTTCGGAATTCCTGTTTCCGACGTGTTTTTATCTGCGGTACTACCGCCCCGGAAAAGGTGGCGGATTGGCCTGTTGTGATACTGTGGGCGGTACATTGTCTCCCGCCTGTCTGTTGGTGGTGACCACCGCGCTGTTTGTTTGTACCGCTGTGGCGGTCTGAGTGTTAAAGTGTCTGTCTTTGTTGCCGGTTTCCGCCACAGTCGTAATTGCAAATTCGTTACCGCCGGCCTGTTGGCGGTCTTACCGCCGCTTTAACACCGACTGCCAGGGTTGTAATGACCACCTAATTAATCCCTGCATGTTCAATGCAGGGGAAGGTGACAAAAATAACTGAGAAGCCCACTTGCTGGCCCTCTCCAAGCCCCCACCACCAACTCCAGTCCTCTCCACTGACCCAATCCCCAGCAAAGCAAGTGCTAATAACTTCCCATTCGAAGCTGAATCATAGTCATTTAGGTTTCTTAAAATATTCAATAAAGGTTGCAAGTCTAAAAAAAAATTGAAATATATCAATATTCTTTCCACAGTCGATTTATTCACTTAATTCTCTAATATTTTGAGTGTGTAGCAAGAGTTTTTATCAATCAATCAATCAGGATTTGCAGAGTATGGGTAATCACCATAATCAGAGGGTTTCTAGGTGCTTGGCCCTTCCTGCTGAAGGTGGAATTAGTTGAAAATCCAGGTCTTCAGTCTCTTTCTGAATTCCAGGAGAGAGGGTGAGTTTCAAGGGAGAAGAGGAAGGTTATTCCAGGACTTGGTGGTGAGGTGGGAGAAGGAGCGTCCTCCACTGTTGCTTCAGTGGATGCATAGAACTTGAGGGAGGGAAGCAGAGTGCAGATGTCTGGCGAGTTGGTGGAAGTTCAGGCGGTGGTTGATGTCTGCTGGTCGTTGGTCATGAAGGGCTTTGTAGGTGTCAGCATCATTAATTGGCATCTTTTCTGGATGGAGAGCCAGTGGAGGTTCTTGAAGTGACGGGTGATGTGGGTCTATTTAGGAGGTTGAGAATGAGTCTGGCAGCTGAGTTGTGTTTCATCTGGAGTCTCTTAAAGAGTTATGCTGTGGTTTCTACATAGAGTGTGTTTCCATAGCCCAGCCACCTGGTGACTAAGTCAAGTCATAAATTCCTTTTATTTGGCATTAACCTTAAAAGTGTAAAAACAGTAGAGCGTACAAATTCATTTAAAAAAAGGTTTCCTATTACATAATACATTCACATACCAAATACTTCATTCAATCTAATTCTTCTTAACCCACTCTACTTACATAATTCATTAAGTTATTTTCAACCCTTAAACCAATTTTATTTCCCGACTGAATCTTCCGGACGCACCATGCCAATCAAGTAATCCCGCATATAATTCTAACAGGACTCAGGTTCTTACAATATCATAAAAGTGCAATGTGCTGACCAAATTATCCCACGTACAATTCTAATAAAACTCAAGTTCTTACAATTTCATAAAGTGCAATTCCCAATATAAAGCGCTCAGCATTTTACTTCATGCATCGCTATAACGTGGTAAATCTGCTATACCTTCCACCAATATAATTTTAAAATAATCAATTATAGAGGTTAAAACTCTCCAATCCCCTTAACTTCCTACATTATGCCAGACCCTATAAGTCCATTTAAAAATCCTCTTAAACCATTTAAAAATAGGCCCAGTGCACAGGTTACATTCAAAAATCTCATGTCTATAAGTAGCCTCAGCGCTTGATCCCAGTTAATAATATAATATTCCTTAAATATTGGTTTTAAAAACTTCTTATGCACTTCTAAAAACCAATAACAGTGCAAAAGTAGGAGTTGCATACTATATTTATGTTGTAAGCCACATGCGCATAGGCCCTCGGTATCCTTAAGAAATGCTTTTACTTTAGGATCCCTATAGACTGGATTCAACCCAATTCGGAACTCTAACACTAAGGGCTAGATGTAAAAGCATGCGATGTGCAAAATGAACATAGCAATGGTCAAAACCCGTTTTGCGATTCGGTAACCTGGTTACCGAATCGGAAAACGGGTGTGCGAGTCGCAACTAGGAATGGGTGTCCCCTTCCTAATTGCGAGTCGCAGTGCAATGTAGGATTGCTTTGTGACCGCGAACGCGGTCGCAAAGCAATCGTAGTTAGCACCCATTTCAAATGGGGGCTAACCAATTTGCAAAAGGGAAGGGGTCCCTGTGGGACCCCCCTCCCCTTTGTGAATGGCCTTAAAAACATTTTTCCAGAGCAGGTAGTGGTCCTATGGACCACTGCCTGCTCTGAAAAAATGAAACTAAAACATTTCATTTTTTAGTTTTGCAATGCATCTCGTTTCCCTTTAAGGAAAATGGGCTGCATTACAAAAAAAACAGCTTTATTTAAAAGCAGTCACCAACATGGTGGTCTGCTGTCTCCAGAAGGCCACCATCTCTGTGAGTGCTGTGATTCTCAAGGGAATATTCATGAGGTGGGCATTTGCGACCCCCTTGCGAGTCGCACACAGTGTCAGGGACGCTGTTGTGCATAAGGTTTTGCGATTTGCAAATTGAGAGTCGCTCTGACTCACAATTTGCGAGTCGCAAAACCCAACGTACCTACATCTGGCCCCTAGTCCCTTAACCTTGGGTTGGTTAATGCCTCTAAATAGGGAAACTTTTCTGGATTCCTCCATCCGCCTACCCTAGCCTGAGTTGAAATTTTGCTCTCTAAATACTTCAGATCTAATTCTCTTGCCCTTTCCTTTGCCATTATTCGTAGATTTTGTATCGAGATTTGTGCACCACACCACTGGTTGCCGGGTAAGCCTAAGAGGATGCAAATCTTTTCTAACCGTCCTCTCACTTGTAACGCCCAATGTAACTCACTTCTTGTTATTTCTTTTGTGCACAATCTTGCAATCTTACAAATCCCTTCATCTCTTATACTCAGCCTAAACTTCTGTGCAGCTTGCAGACCCTGGTAAGTCCATGCCGTCAGTTGACATTCTGCTCTTATAGCTTGTAGCATACTTGATGGGGGCGATGAGAGCATACGCTTCACGCAAATGCTTTCTTCTGTCTCCCAATTTAGTTTCCCAGAAAATGTTAAAACGTCCCCCCCATATTGAAACAGGGGACGTACCATGGCATTAAAAGCAGAAATAACCGGCTGGAGGGAAGGACCCCCATATTTACTACTGAATTGTTTCAATTCCCAAACTGATGATAAAGCTTTATTTTTTAGGGCTTCAATATGATCTTTCCATCTCAATTGTGCATCAAACCACATACCTAAAAATTTATATTTTTTTACCTTCTTTATTTACTTACTACCAATTTTTTCCTTTGACAATAGGAGTAGAACACCTCCAGTGTCCTTTATAGTCCTAACTCCGTCATATCCATTATCATCAGCATATAATAAGCAGGAAACATGCACGCCATCTCTATTTGGGCTTAGGCCTTTAACCTCCCGCAACAGCCCTGGCAGGTCTGACAGAAATAATGTGAATAATATTGGGTCCAACACACAGCCTCGGCTAAGACCATTCCTTATGGGGATCCTTTTTGAAAGTGAACCACTTGTGTCTAAAATTACTTCGGCCCAATTTTGTGAATGCAGACCCTGAAGGAGAAATAATACATCTAAATCAATTCCTAACTGTTTTAGCATATCCCATAATAATTTCCTATGTACCAAATCAAATGCGGCACGAAAATCAACGAAACAACAAAACAGGCTTCTTTGCATTTCTATTGATTATTTTGCTAGGGTCCACAGACTGAAGCAGTGGTCAATTGTCGAGTGCCCTTCTTTAAATCCACCCTGTCCTACTGGAATCAAAGCATTATCCTCTGCCCATTCTTTAATTAACCCCAGCAATATCTTACCTTTTCACCTACGTCTAATAGGCTGATCAGCCGATCATTTTTTGGTTGTGTTGGATCCTCCTTTTTATTAATCGGTCTTAATATAGCACCCTTCCAATTCTCTGGAAAACGGGCATAATCAAAACTTTACAAAACGTGGCGTGAAAAAATGTTATCTGCCAATTTATGTTCTTGTTTATTATTATTGCTGGGAGATTGTCTGGACCTGCCGCTTTAGTTAGTTTCAAAGCTGCAATGGTTTCTGTTAATTTTTGTGGGACAAAAGCAAATCTTGTGTTCTCACCAAGCCTCCTAGTAACCCTATCACCTTCCTCATCATCAATACCTTTGTATATAGTAGACAAATATTTATGCCAGTCCTATTCTCCTACCAAACACCTCATTGTTCCTGACTTTTTCCCCTCCCTTACCAGCTGCCAAAAGCCCCTTATATTCCGTGTTCTTATCACCTCAATCATTGTATCCCAATTTTTATTAACATATTCCTGTTTCCTCTTATAATTGTTTTGTAACTTTGTTTTGCCTGATGGAGTTTTTCTTCTGTATCAACAGAGGGTCTTATCTTACATTCCCTTTCTAATTTTCGCAATGTTTGCTTTTTATGTCTACATTCCCAATTAAACCATATTTTGCTAGTATTCATCTGATATGGTTCTCTCTTCATCTTTCCCTCTTGCTGTATTTTTAATTTGGTTTTAAGCAGTCAACCATTAACAAAATACCCCTATTAAAGCCTTTAAACATATCTTTTAGATCTTCTTCCATACTAAGGTTTGGATAGTTTACTATCAATTCATTGAGGGCTTCTAGACTACTTTCTGTAAGCCGAGTCGTAATCCTACGAGGGTACTCACCAAGCACTATCAATGCCTTTTCTCTTTCTTTTTGGGTTTTATCAGCTGATCGTATTATTAAGCGGAGTGGCCAGTGATCACTGCCCTCTATATGCTCGACTTGGAAGTCCAGCACATCTTTAAAAAAACAGGTGTTTACCAAAGCATAATCAATAGGGCATGCCTGATTGCCAATGCGAAAAGTCTGTTTTGCCGGGCGATCCATATTAATACGTCCATTTAGACAAAACATACCGAAGGATCTTAAGGTTCGTACTAAGGACAAATCCAGAGCATACCATTCTACATTTGGAAAGATGCTGTTAGGGATTTGTGCAGCTACCAATGGCTCCTTGTA